>NC_140988.1:299234298-299768513 GCF_052327205.1 Somniosus microcephalus
CACCTGCTGGCGGTATTCCCTGAGTGGGTAAGGCCTACGTTGCCGACGCCTGATGGCCCCTCTGCGTCTAGGCATGGCTGCCCCTCTCACACAGCGTCTGCGAGCCCTTCGCACATAATGCTGGAACTGAGGGTTGGAACCCCATGCAGCCCCCATAATATACTTGCAAACAGTGAAATCACAATGAGTCAAATTTCCAAGCTCTGGCCAGAAGCCAAAAATACCTCTCCTCTGTTGGCCCAAATCAGTAAGGTCTCTTCCTTGGTCTCTGTCCAGAAATCCGTTGCACTAAAGTCATTGCAGAAAAATGGCTGGCCTTTATAGTTCAGTCTAAGTGCCCTTTAATTAGCGCTCCCCGAGGCCCGCAGGGCCTCTGCTGCGTTCCACTTCACAGTTCTTAACAGCGCCACGCCCACATTGGGCGGGCGCCACTGAAGTTCCGGTTTGGGGCGCACAAACGGCGTTGCACGATGAAATGACATCATAAGTTGCGCGCGCAGCTGAGCGCGCGCAAACACTTTGCGCCGGCGCTAAATGTCTACTGAAGTTGGGCGTAGGCGCAGATCGTTCTGCGCCCGGCCGCTAAGTGCCTAGCGCTCGAGATCTACTCCTCTTATGGCGCTAACGGCTGGCGAACGCAACTGAATTTCTAGGCCCATATGTCTGGACTCATACTGGAGATCCTATTGGAATCTGGCATGGGTAATTTGGTTGACCTTCTTTAACTTGTTCAATGGAGCCGCATGCCAGTCTTGTGAAGACAAACAGGGCTGCCAACAAAATCTGCTTCAATCCAGATACACTGGAAAGCAGCCCAGTCAGAGCAGATTTAGCTCAGTCAAACCTAATGCCTGCAGGTTTGGAAATACTGCCTGCAACAGACAGCAGGGTTCTGGGTATTGTCTGAATGCCTTCCCACAAGGTGTTACTGGTTAATAGAAATGCAGCGACCCTTTGGATTTCCCTATCACTCAAAAGCAGCCTTTCTATTCCTAACCTATTTCTAGGGTTTCATCATCAATCCACATTGCTTTGCTTTCTTTTCCTTTGATTTACTGTCTCTGTTTGTGAGCTGCTCACATCTACCATGTCCTTGACCAGACACCAGTCTGGACTGATGTCTGACCTTCTACAGCGAGGACCCTTTTGAAGTGTTCTCCATCCGATGGCACTGAGGATTGCTTCCCCACCCCACCCCCCACCGTATTATTTTCTTATTCACCTGTTTCTTTTGTTACATATTACTCAGTTTTCCTAAATGTACTGGCTGATTTAGATCCTCTCCAGGCCCTACTGTCAGCTGACATTGTTAATAGTTCCCTTTCATCAGGCACTGTCGCTCCCCCTTTCAAAACTACCAACATCCCACCTTCCTCAAAACACCCACCCTTCATCCATCTATCCTCTCCAGTTATCACCCCATTCCTATCCTCCCTTTCCTCTCCAAGGTTCTCAAGCATGTTGTTGTTTCCCAGCTCCATACTCATTTCATTGAAATCTCCCTGTTTGAATCCCTTCAGTCTATTCACAGGCCAGGCCAAAGTCACACATGACACTTTTTGTAATTGTGTATTATCGCTCCTGTCCTTCTTGACTTAAATGGTAGAATATGCCATCTTCCATCACGTCACTTCCGTTGTCCAGATTTATGAGATTACCCTAGCATGGTACCCATCCAATATGGACAGCGCATCTCCAGCAATGGTTTCTCTTTATGCCCTTGCACTGTCATTCCCAAAGTCCCCCAATGATTGATCCTGGCCTTTTCCTCTTCCTTATCTACATGCTGTTCCATCATCCTCAGGCATGGGTCAGCTTTCGTATCTATGCTGAGAACATCTAACTCTACCTCTCCGACACCCCTCTTAACTCTGGAATGGCTCCATGCTGTCAGATTGCCTGTCTGACACTAAAGGGACTATTTTATCATTTAGGCAGACAGCTGCCGAAATGGGCAGGCCAAACACTTTGCAGATTCTATGGGAGGCCTGCACCAGTTTGAGGGCCGGACCTCATTTGAATAGAACCGGTGAGCTGCCCACCCCAAATTGGCACCTCACTGCAGCTTGCAGCAGCCCAGGTTATTCTTGTGGGCCTGGGAGGAGCACTCCTGCACATGCTGTACCCAGTTAGCCATAAAAATGGCTTTTGGGTCCTACCTATGTAGGAGTATGTTTGTGTGTGTGTGCTAGGCCGATGTAGCAGAGCCTGGTTTCCAATCGTTTTGGATCCCCTTGCCATTGGACCAAGACCTTGCTCTATCAAGCCCGTGTGGTAGCTGGCGTGCAACGGCCACCCCAAGTTAAAAGAATTCACACACAGGCATCTTCCACCCTTTAAAATGAAGTTCGGGACGTGGAACGTCAGGACCTCATGGACAACCCCAACAGTGACAGACCGGAACGCCATACTGCTATCGTTGCCCGGGAGCTCAGACGTTTCGACATAGACATCGCCGCCCTAAGAGAGACCCGGTGGGCAGGGGAAGGCCAGCTCAAGGAGTAAGGCGATGGTTACACCTTCTTCTGGAAAGGCAAACCTAAAGAACACCGTCTCCACGGGATAGGCTTTGCCATAAAAAATGAGCTAGTTGAACATCTCAGAGACTCCCCTTGCGGAATAAACGAATGCCTCATGAATCTACGCCTCACCCTTCCCCGGAACCAGTGCGCTACAGTCATCAGTGCGTATACCCCAACACTGGAAGCTACAGGCGAGACCAAAGAGGAATTCTACTCCAGCCTCGAATAGTCCCTGTCCCGAGTCCCAACGGGCGACAAGCTGATCCTCCTTGGTGACTTTAACGCCAGAGTTGGAAAGGACACAGACCTCTGGAGAGGTGTGATCGGCAGAGAGGGGCTAGGGAAAGCCAACTCCAACGGTACCCTCCTCCTGATGAAATGCTTAGAACATGGCCTTGTCATAACCAACACCTGGTTCAGTCAGAGAGACAAGTACAAGGCTTCATGACAACACCCTCGCTCCAAGCACTGGCATCTGCTGGACTAGGTCATCGTCTGAGCGAGGGACCACAAGGACGTCCGCATCATGACAGGAGCTGATGATTGCTGGACAGACCACCGCCTAATCCACACAGTGATCTCCATCAACGTAACCCCAGAACAGCGGCGGCAACAGAAGTAATGCCGCAGGAAAATCAATGCTGGAGCACTCAAAGATCCTGCTAAGAAAGCCCTATTCAGCCTGCGCCTCACAACCAACCTGACGACTCCCAGTGATTCAGAGACACAGAGGGCTGGATTCTGTCAATGGGGACGTGATGGAGGCGGCACTCCCACTTTTTGGGTTGTAGTCCTGCCTCCATCGATTTGTGGCCAACCCACGCGATTGACCTTGTTGAGCCCGCCCAATGGGCTCAGCAGGCCAATTAAGGGACACCCAGTTACAGGTGACATCAGGGATTGACATTTCATCTGTCAAGAGCTTTTGACAAATGAAATATCAACATTTGACAGCTCTGTGAAGCTGTCAAACACTGACAATCTGACTTCTAACTTGAGTCCTTCTCCACAGACTCAGTTAGAAATCTCTCCAGAACAGAAAGCAGAAGGCTGCAGCTTTTGACAGCTTGCGGCCATTCTGCTTTCTGTGCCGGTGAGATGAGGGACTCCTGAGACCTGAAAGAAGGAAGCCTGTATTAGTAAGTAAAGGTAAGTAAAACTTAAACACTTTACACACACCAAACACACTTACCTCTGCACTCATGCACCCATCACTCACCTGAACACCGGACATCTGGAACCCTCCAAGCCCTTCAGCCCGACGGTCCGCCTCGCTAACTTGGCATGGTTTGGAGACATCGGGCAGTTAATTGGCACTAATCCCCTTCCCGCCTCCTGGGAAATGGGCATGGAGGCGGGTTTGGGGTGGGAAGGGTTCGTGCCCCCCGATTCTGCAATTTTCGCAAATTTTCGAAATTCGAGCCCACACCACCCACACCACTCAAGGCCTCCATAATCAAGAGCAAGAAGGCAGCTCTACAGATGCCTGAAGGCCGAGGTCCAACCAAAAACTCGCGACCTAAAGAATAGATGGTGGGTGGAGAAAGCGTAGGAGATCCAGCAGCTAGCTGACAACCATGATGTGCGTGGATTCTTTAGCGCAGTCAAGACCACCTACGGCCCAAGCACCCAAGCTCCTACCCCACTGCTGGCCAAGAACGGAGAGGTACTCATCAAGAACAGAGAGGCGTCAGTGCCCGCTGGAAGGAGCACTTCGAAGATCTCCTTAACCAAGACTGTCTTCGACGCGAGTGTCCTCAACTCCATCCCGCAGCATGCTACCCGCCACCACCTCAGCACAACCCCAGCCTGGCATGAGGTTGAAAAGGCCACCCGATAACTGAAGAATAACAAGGCCTCAGGAGCAGATGGAATCCCCACCGAGGTGGTAAAACATGGCAGAGAAGCACTACTGGCGCAAATTCGGGTCTGCGCCGGCTCTTTCGATGAGCAATCCAGCTAGTCCCACTCCTCTGCTCTTTCCCCATATCCCTACAATTTTTTCTACTTCAAGTATTTATCCAATTCCCATTTGAAGGCTACTATTGAATCTGTATGCACCACCCTATCAGGCAGTGCATTCCAGATCCTAACCACTCGTTGCGCAAAAAAGTTTTTCCTCATGTCGCCTCTGGTTCTTTTGCCAATCACGTTAAATTTGTGCCCTTTCGTTATCGACCCTTCAGCCATTGGAAACAGTTTCTCCTTATTTACTTTCTCTAAACCCTTCATGATTTTAAACACCTCTATCAAATCTCCTCTTAGCCTTCTCCGCTCAAAGGAGAACGGCCCCAGCTTCTCTAGTCTATCCACGTACTGTACTGCTGGAACCATTCTAGTAAATCTCTTCTGTACTCTTTCCAAAGCTTTCATGTCCTTCCTAAAGTGTGATGCCCAGAATTGGACACAATACTCCAGCTGGGGCCAAACTAGTGTTTTATATAGGTTTAGCACAACTTCCTGGCTTTTGTACTCTATGCCTCACCACAATTCTCTTTTTTATCCCTTAGCCAATTTTGTATCCATGCTGCTACTCCCCCTTTTATCCCATGGGCTCCAATTTTGCTAACAAGGCTAGTATGTGGTACTTTATCAAACATCTTTTGTAGGTCCATATACACATCAACTACACTGCCCTCATCCACCCTCTCTGTTACTTCATCAAAAAATTCAATCAAGTTAGTCAAACGCGATTTGCCCTAACAAATCCATGCTGGCTCTCCTTTATTAGTCCATGCTTGCCCAAGTGGCTGTTAATTTTCTCCCAGATTATTCTTTCTAAAAGCTTCCCCATCACCGACGTTAAACTGACTGGCCAGTAATTGCCAGGTTTATTCTTCTCCCTTTTGTTGAACAAGGGTGTAACATTTGTAATCCTCCAGTCCTTTGACACCACCCCTCTATCTAAGGAGGATTAGAAGATTGTGGCCAGCACCTTGGCAATTTCTACCCTTACTTTCCTCAGCAACCTAGGATGCATCCCATCCAGGCCGGGTGACTTATCCACTTTAATTACTGCCAGCCTTTCCAGCACCTCCTTTTTATCTATTTTTATCTCATCCAGTATTCCAGCAACCTCCTCATTTACCACCGCTTTGGCAAAGTTCTCTTTCTTGGTAAACACCAATGCAAAGTACTCATTTAGTACCTCAGCCATGCCTTCTGCCTCCACCAATAGTTCTCCACTTTGGTCCCTAATCGACCCCACCTCTCCTCTGACAACTCTTTTACAGTTGATATGCCTACAGAAGACCTTTCTTCACAAAGTGTAACTTGCCAATACCTGGCTACCCATATCCTGTCCTACCACCACAGCCTGTTCCAGCTTTATATCCTCTCCTGCATCCTTTCACCCCCGGACTCTGGGCTTTTGTGAGTCCCCCCCCCCCCCACCCCCTTTGCCCCACCAGTAATGGGAGAGCCATTCTCTGGAACTCCTTTCTTGAATCCTTTTCCTTGCCATGGTTTTCTTCTCTTTCAAAAAAGGATCTTCTCAAAACTCATCTTTTTCACCAAGCTTTCAGCCTCCTAATCACTCCCTCCTTGGTTTGGTGTCTGTATTCTCTATCCATATCCATGTGGCAACCTCCTTGGGATTTTTTTTTACTTTAACTTAATCAAATGACATGTTATCAAACTAATTGCTATAACATTGTTTTATTGCAACACATTCATTAACAATTTTTAAAATGTCAGTAGGACAAGAAAGTCTGCTGTTCCTCTTTAAGACACCCTACACTCGAAAATCACCTTTAATCCTGCACTTTGTTCCCACCACTGTATCAGTGTTACACAGCATGTGGAATCGCATTATATACTGTGGCTCACTAGCAAAGGCTTATTTTCTGCCTGGCAAAAAAAATGTAATGTGGACAGAAGGCCGGACTATCACCTTTAATTGTTAGTAGGTATTTAAGACAGCGTGCCATTCACTTGACGTTGAACAGAGAAAACTTTAGAGGAGGCAGAGTCACTGAGGCAGATCTTCAAAGGGCAGTTTACTGGAGTTCTTAATGACAGTGAGACCACAAATTAGCTGAATAGATTTGGGAGAACCACAGGAGTTTGCAGAGAGCTCACTGGAGGCTTTTTATGTTACGGCAAAAACATAGAACTCCTAATACAATGCAGCGATTATTGTTTCTGATTCTGGCTCAGCTTTTAACAACTGGTACATGTGATACAAATCCAGGTCCTGAACATGAAGAAAAACATGAAGGTAAGATGATTTGTTCTAAAGATAGCAATGTTATATCATTGATTGATTTAAACAATCGTACGAGGGTGGATAAATTCATTTCCTGTATTTGCTTGGGCAATCTTAGAAATGTATTTTAAGCAGCTAATTGTTTACTTACAAAGCAATGTCAAAGTATTCTACCTATTTCAATAAGAAAAGGAATGAAAATTTAATGACGTAAAATTTTTAGATTATATTTTAGGATTTTCAGTACATTTTAACAAGGGGTATAAAGTACTCAGTTACCAAGCTATCCAGTTGAATGCTGTATTCAAAGGCTGTCTGATATCTAAAGGGTATAAAACAGTTTGACAGGACCTGTAATCATTCCAGTCGGTTGAGGCTCAAATATCACATTCTAGAATGTAAATTGAGCCTGCAAGTTTGAATGTATTTAGTCATGCTTTCAGTACAAATGACCATTTATTTGTTAGTATTTACCATTATTAATTGTTTCTGCAAATATGCAACATGTGCCAGCATTCCCAGATCGCCATCAGTTTTTTCCAGTGATTACTTTTACCTGCATTTTCCTGGCTTTTTATATATTTTCCTGTATACACATACACAAGTAAGAACCTAGATAAGTATTTAAACACTACAGATTGTTAAGAGACTTTCATCAAAGGTGCATGCATGCAGGAAAATGTATGGAAAAATTAACAAGTTCAAGTGCATAGTATACAGAAAGAGTAACTTTTTTGTCTTTATTTAAGCAAAATAATATAGCTAGTAGCCTTGCTTTGCATATAAAGGCAAAGGCAACTAAGGAAAAATAAAATAATACAGTTCTGTGTCCATGCATATATATACAAAACTGAGGGAGTGCTAAATTATCGGAGGTACCATGTTTTGGATGAGATGTTAAATCAAAGCATCATCTATCGTCTCAAATGGATGTAAAAGATCCCACGGCACTATTTGAAGAAGAGAAATAAAGTTCTCCTGGTATCCTGGCCAACAACACTAAAATAGATTTTCTGGTTATTTATCTTATTGCTGGTTATGGGATCTCGCTGTGCATGAATTGTCTGCCACGTTTTCCTACATTACAAAAGTGACTACGCTTGAAAAGTAATTAATTGGCTGTGAAGCATTGGGATGTCTAGAGGTCATGAAAGACGCTATATATAAATATATATATAAGATCAAAGTATATATATATTATGGCACTACACATAGCACACATTTCCTTATTTTATCTTTGATCTTTCCTTCCTCCTTAATGTTGTTTCTTTTTTTTTGCTGTGCTTTCTCTGCACTAGAGTTTCTTTCTCTACCTCTCTTTCAATATTCTTCTTTCCTTGCTTGCATCTCTCTCCAATTCAAGGCTCCGAGTTGGTGGAATAAGGTCATTACAACTTAAAAATAGCTACTGAAATTATTGGCAAATCTGTAATCTTTTTTGATATTGTACTTTCTCAGTGAACCTTTAAAACTCTCAGTAGCTGTTTTGAAACCCGATAGGATGGTAGCCCAAACCTTGGAGGATTTGTCATGTTCTTTTCCACTTCTCTGCCCTCACTTGTCTCTCCCCTAAATATGGAATCTTCCATTGATATTTGAATGCTGGGATGTTGACATAGAGTAGTTGAATTTAACTGTGGGCGCATTTGTGGGGAGCGGAGGTGCGGTGCAGGACAGAAACCCCCGCAGGGAGCTCAGCGTGAGGTCTTGGCTATTTTAACTCTCGGGCCTCATTTGAATAAAGCAGGGCAGTCTCCCCTCTGAAGCTGGTGGGAGTGAGGTCAGGGGCTGGCAGACGGGAGAAAAAATTGTTCGGGAGCCCGAGAACGCCGGGGACCCAAGAGAATGGTTCCTGGCCAAAAAATTAGCGCTGGGGAGGGCGGTTGGCAGCCGATACCATGGCTGGGTGGGAGAGGCAAGTCCGGGACTGGGGAGGCCCAAGGGGCTAGGGGGAGCACTCCTGCTCCTCCTGGCTCAGAAAGATTCCACAGAAAAGTTCAAAATTTTTTACAGTACCTAGGCTTCTTCTGACCTCTCCGTGACTTCCGCCTTGGTTCGGCTGTCCTAGTTGGACCCGAGCGGGCCTCCCGAATCCAGAAGTTAAAATGCTGTTATGGCGCCAAAGACATCATTGTGCTGCGACTTTCTAATGTAGAGTAGGCCCCCACCTACCAGTGGCGGGCAGCCCTCCGTGCCTGCTCTTAGGTATGTTAAGAAAGGTGGGGGGTGCTGGGAACTTTCCGGGGACGCTGTACGACCTCCTCCCTGCCGCCTGCACCATTTTAAGGAGCATCTTAAAATCTACCCCAGATTTTCAAAGTATAAAAAGCAACTGCAAACTTAATATGGTGCCAAAACTAAAATGATCAAAATTTGTAATAGATTTTGTTCAGACCTAGCCTGAATATTCTGGATAATTACATTTTTCTTATACTTACAACGGGTCTTTCTAAGTAATCAATTGATTCTAATGAGCACTCACAAGGTTGTTGTCGTAGCAACAAATCTTCATAGAATTATCCCATCATGTGTTTTGTACAGTACCAGAGTAACAGATATAATTACTGTGATGAAATATATGCCTTCATCAGCCCCTGTGTTTTACCTGCATTGTATTGTGTGTACCGCCCCCTTTTTCCTATTGTGTGTATTGGCTCCGCCCCTGTCTTTTGTCATATAAAGGTCTCAAGAGCTGTATGAGTCATTTCTGCCAGACGAATCCGATGTGGAAAGACATGCAATGTTCTTAGTGATTAAAAGCCTTCAGTTGAATCCTTTAATTCCTTGTCTTTGAGTTATTGATGGCACATCACGCCTAGGTAGTAGTAGTTAAGGGTAGCGAAAAGAAGCGGATGGTGATAGATTACAGCCAGACGGTTAATCTATACACCCAGCTAGACGCCTACCCTCTGCCCCGCATAGCGGATATGGTTAACCAAATCGCGCAATACCGGGTGTTTTCCACCATCGACCTAAAATCAGCATACCACCAGCTCCCCATTAGGCCGGAGGACCGTCCATACACCGCCTTCGAGGCGAACGGACGCCTCTACCACTTCCTCAGAGTCCCCTTTGGGGTAACGAATGGGGTCTCGGTCTTCCAGCGGGAGATGGACCACATGGTCGATGAGAACCAGTTAACAGCCACCTATCCATACCTAGACAACATCACCATCTGCGGCCATGACCAGCAAGACCACGACTCGAACCTCGCGAGATTTCTGAAAACCGCCCTCAGACTCAATCTCACCTACAACGAGGATAAGTGTGTCTTTAGCACCACGCGCCTCTGTATCCTGGGCTGCGTGGTGGAAAACGGGGAAATCGGTCCGGACCCCGACCGATTGCGCCCCCTACGGGAGCTACCCCTACCAAACACTCCCAAGGCCCTGAAAAGGTGCCTGGGGTTTTTCTCCTATTACGCCCAATGGGTCCCCAATTATTCCGACAAGGCCCGTCCCCTCTTGAAATCAACATCCTTCCCGCTCACGGCCGAGGCCCACGCCGCCTTCAACAGCATTAAACACGACATTGAGAAGGCCGCGCTGCAGGTAGTGGACAAAAACATCCCTTTCCAGGTCGAAAGCGATGCATCCGACTTCGCTTTAGCAGCCACCCTCAACCAGGATGGGTGGCCCGTAGCCTTTTTCTCAAGAACCCTCCAAGGGCCCGAGATCAGGCACTCCTCGGTAGAGAAGGAGGCCCAGGCCATAGTGGAGGCAGTGCGGCACTGGAGGCACTACCTAGCCGGCAAACGCTTCACCCTGCTTACCGACCAGCGGTCGGTAGCCTTCATGTTTAACAACAAACAGAGGGGGAAGATCAAGAACGACAAAATTCTCAGGTGGCGGATCGAACTCTCCACGTTTGAGTACGACATAATATATAGGCCGGGGGCCCTCAACGAATCCCCCGACGCCCTATCACGAGGGATGTGTGCCAGCATCCAGGGGGACAGGCTACAGGGCCTCCACAATGGCCTCTGCCACCCGGGGGTCACCCGGCTATTCCCCGTAACCTGCCCTATTCCATCGAGGAGGTCCGGTCTATGACCAGGGACTGCCGCACCTGTGCGGAATGCAAGCCCCGTTTTTTCAGGCCCGACCGAGCCCACCTGATCAAAGCTACACGGCCATTCGAGCGCCTGAGCTTAGGTTTCAAGGGACCACTCCCCTCCACCGACCGCAATGTGTACTTTCTCAACATTGTGGACGAGTACTCCCGCTTCCCATTCGCCTACCCCTGCCCAGACATGACCAGTGCTACGGTCATCAAGTGCCTCGGCAGCCTGTTTTGCACGTTCGGCATGCCTAACTACATCCACACTGACAGGGGGACGTCGTTCATGAGCGACGAATTGCGCCAATACCTGCTGTCGAAGGGGATAGCCACGAGTCGGACCACTAGTTATAACCCCCGGGGTAATGGGCAAGTGGAGAGGGAGAACGCGACGGTGTGGAAGGCGGTCACCTTAGCACTAAGGTCTAAAGGCCTCCCTACCTCCCGCTGGCAAGAGGTCCTCCCAGACGTGCTCCACTTGATAAGGTCGCTACTGTGTACTGCTACTAACGCCACTCCTCACGAGAAGATGTTTGTTTTTCCCTGCAAATCAACCTCAGGAGTGTCCCTACCTTCGTGGCTCTCCACCCCAGGGACAGTCCTATTACGGAAGCATGTGAGGGGCCACAAAACGGATCCCCTCGTGGAGGCAGTACACCTACTCCACGCAAACCCACAGTACGCGTACGTCAAGCATGCCGACGGGCGTGAGGACACCGTGTCCATAAAGGACCTCGCCTCGGCAGGAAGCGACGACGACCCATCCTCACCACCCCCAGAAGAACCTCCACCATCCCCAGAGGTATCCTCACCACCCCCAGAAGTACCTGCAACACCCCCAGCACATGGGTATGCCCAGGAGGGCACCACGGACTCCCGGTCGGAACCCGAGGTACTGTTGCGACGTTCAGGAAGGACTATCACACCCCCGGACAGACTGAATCTGTAGAAGGGGTGAATGTGATGAAATATATGCCTTCATCAGCCCCTGTGTTTTACCTGCATTGTATTGTGTGTACCACCCCCTTTTTCCTATTGTGTGTATTGGCTCCGCCCCTGTCTTTTGTCATATAAAGGTCTCAAGAGCTGTATGAGTCATTTCTGCCAGACGAATCCGATGTGGAAAGACATGCAATGTTCTTAGTGATTAAAAGCCTTCAGTTGAATCCTTTAATTCCTTGTCTTTGAGTTATTGATGGCACATCAATTACCTCTGTCAGGTCAGGTGTTAAAACCTGCTACAGTAGTGACAGTAGACAGTACTGCGCTTCATTGGCTGTAAAGCGCCTTAGGACATCCTGCAGTCGTGAAAGGTGCTAAATAAATGCAAGTTCTTTCTTTTCTTTATTTACCTGTGACTGGTCAATGCTGAGTGCCGGGCAATGGTTAAGTAACCTGGCCACCTCCAGAAAATGCCAACGGCTTTGGGAGGATGAGCACCTGGAGGAGGGTAGGGGGATGCTTGATGGAGGAAATACCATGAAAAGGTGGATGAGTTCATCCTTAAACTGGCCAATGGCATCCACAACCTGCCAGTGGTGATGTAGCTGCAGTTAATAATAAGTCAATTAAAGAACGACCATGGACAGTCCGAAACACAACACCAGGGTTCAGGCCCCTGCCACATACAGAGGCAGTCACAGAAACTCTGACAATAGTCAACCAATAATGATGATGACATAGTTATTAAAAATATAGGGTTAGATGAAGAGGGGTGGGAGGAAGCTCGTGTGGAGCATAAACGCCGGCACCAGACCAGTTGGGCTGAATGGCCAGTTTCTGAGCTGTCGACTTTATGTAACTCTATATAAAACATTGCAATCTATAAGGTAACTGAAAAATTAATCTTGCTGCTAAAAATGCTATGGGTAAACACTGCAATGATCCATTTAAATAACAGGAATTACGCAGCATGCAAACCTTCTATTAATGAATATATGATTTTTTTTTTTAAAGTCAAGTAAAAGTACATGCCTTTCGAAATTCCAAACTTATTAATATCTTTACAGCAGCTCTTTAAAAAAATCAAGTGATTCTCTGCCCGATAGTCACAGAGCTGTCATCTTAGCATAAGGACTCCATTGAACTAAGTTATCCCAATGTGCATTTGGTACAGAGTGCCTTCTATGGTTAATAAAACACCGTGGTCTAGCAAAGTCGCAACCTGGAAGAGAGAAGGTAAAAAAAAGTTGATATTTAATGCAGAGGGTGTTGAATATATGGAATGGACCACCAAGGGCGACAGTGGAGACTGATTGTATCAGCAAATTCAACAAAGAGCTGGATAAGTATCTGGCAAAAGACACTGGGACTGGCCAAGCAGACTGCAAAGGTCTTTTCCGATCCTGAACATTCCTATGTCACCAGTAGTCCAGAAGTCCTGAGTCTCACTATGGCATTGTAAGTACAGTGGAGTTGCCGCACTGGACCTCGGCTCCTGACGCAGTCAGAATATCTGGGGTTACAGCAGGGTGACTTAATTTGAATATTGTGGCGCCACTTTGAGCACCCACAAGAGGAGGAGGGGCAGGAGCAGGGGTGGGGATCTGTCGATCCAGGCAGCAGCTTCCAGGATTTTCAGGCCAGTGGGGCCCACATCAATCCCTTATCAAACTGGTATGCTGAACTTATCTTGGAGTGCAGTTCACTGGGCAGTAGGCAGGCCAAGGCTGAGGAAATTCCCAGCTTGGCATCATGGGCATGGGCCATATACGGGGTGGTTGGGGGGGGTGGGGGTGGGATCGAAAGTCCCACCATCCCAGGCCCAGTTGGAAATTGGCAGCAAATGGATTTTCTGCCCCCTTGTTATTAATTTCACACCTCAATTGAGAAAGGCTCAAGAACAACAAACTGTAAAAGAATACACATTGCATTGTAACTATTGTAACAGTCATACTATATTGTTTTTCAAGATTAATAGTGTGCTTGCAGACATAAAGTTACAGGTGGTTTGAACTAAAAAGAATCTGCCGAATACGCTGAAAAGTTCAGCTTTTGCAGTTGACACAAAATCACAAGGTAACTATGGATGAGAAAGGCCATTCAGTCCATCTTAGTCCATCCAGCCAGAAAGATCCTTCAGTCACATTTCAGCATCTAATTGATTCTTAAATGATTCCAGTATTTTTGCCTCCCACTACCCTATCTGTAACTTTATTCTACACATTGATCTCTATTTGTGTGAAGTATTTCCTGACACCGGCCTTGAAATTATCGTTCACTAGTTTGAGCCTGTGTCCGCTAATCCTTCCACAGTTTAATTTAATGTAATATTCTGGAAAAAATGTTTCCATTCCCTTAACTATCTTGCACGCCTCTACAAGATCACCTCTCGGATGCCTCCACTCAAGGTTGAAAAGTTCGAGTCTATCCAGTATTTCTTCATAACTCAGATGCCTGAGATTGGGAATCAGCCTCGTGGCTCTTCTCTGCATTGTCTCCGGAAATTGAATGTCTCTCTTGAGCCTCAGCCACCAGAACTGGACAAAGTACTCAAGACGCAGCCTGACTAGAGCACTCTACTGGTTGGGCACATATTTAACTGTTTTGCTATGTAGTTCAAGAGTCTATTGGCTTTGTTGATTTCTGCTCTGCATTGTTTGGATATGTTGAGCTTTGAGCTTACTAATCAGGACCAGGCTGCAGTGGCACAAACCATTCAATGGTCTCAGTAGATCACAAAACATTACTGCAAAGCCACACTCAACCTCATCCTGCTGTGTCACTCATCACATCCCCATCACTCTGCCTTCCCTATCCTACCTCACACCAACTTACCGTGCACCTCCACCCATCCTTTTCTGTCTACATTCTCACTTCTCCATCTCACTAGCCACTTCTCACACTCACCCTCATCCTAGTCCAATCATACCAAATGACAGGAAAGTGGGATTAGGCTGGATAGCTCTTTGTCAGCCGACACAGACAAAATGGGCCGAATGGCCTCCTTCTGTGCTGTAAATTTCTATGATTCTATGAACAACACACAAGGGTAGGCACTTGGGTGTTTTAGCCAATGTTCATGTGAAGTTTCTGTTAATGTGCTGTCAAACATGGAAATCTTTATTTTCAACACTTTTCATAGCTGTTCACTTTCAAAGGTTAGAAGCTGTTGCCTACTGCACTTGGAAGACAGATTGAGCTTTATGTAGCTTGTAAGTGTTTGGAGCAAACTCTCCAACCAGTGTCACCTCATTGGAACAACCTCTCCCACCTTGGTCCCCAGAATCCCACCACAATCAGCCCCAACACCAGCAGCACCAGGCACACCAGCAGCACCAACCTTCTCCACAATCAACTGATGCTGCACAGGACACAAGGCATCAGCACCCAACCACATTGCTGCCTGGGAGGCCAGGGATGGCCTCACCATGGCCAGATTTACTTCACTTGATGCTGTACACCCTGGCTGCCACATGATGCGCCAGGTTGGCACCACCCCACACCAACACCATAAAGCATCCCTACAATGCCCAAGCCATTCCTTTCACACTCATCACCATTGCGGGGGTACCGTTATATCTCACCATTCACTGCAACTTACTAAGCCACTTCCAAAGGTGCACACAAATCTGTCCAAGAACGCAAAGTATCGAAAATAAAGGTTTCAATGTTTGACAGCACATTAACAGAAGCTTCACATGAACATTGGCTAAAACAGCCGAGTGCCTACCCTTGTGTGTTGTTAGTTGGTATGATTGGACTAGGATGAGGGTGAGTGTGAGGGGTGGCTAGTGAGATGGGGAAGTGATAATGTAGATAGAGAGGGATGGGTGGAGGCGCAAGGTAAGTTGGTGTGAGTAAGGATGTGCAGGAGTAGGGTAGGGAAGGCAGAGTGATGGGGATGTGATGAGTGGCATAGCAGGACGAGGTTGAGTGTGGCTTTGCAGTAACATTTCATAATCTACTGAGAGTATTGAAAGGTTTGCACCACTGCAGCCTGATCCTCCTGACAACATCCCTGCTTGTGTCCTCCTGTGCAATGTGCAACCAGGCTGCGTTGATCTCCTGGGAAGGTCTCTTCTGCCCATGGGAAGGGAAGAGGACCTCCCTGCATGCTGTGACTCCCTCCATAAACAGATGGAGGGAGTCATGGGAGAGCCTGGGTGCAGCTGTGCAACTCTGTGCCGTGCTTGTCAGTGTTTGCAGCACCTCAATGCTGTAGAACACGGACAGCACAACTTTCAAAATCAATTTGCGCATGGTCCCTTTAAGGAAACCGGCTGATGACGCGTCATCAAATGACAACATCAGACCGGCTTGCTTCAATTGGCTGGCAAACGCACTAGGCGGGCTTAACAAGCCCAATCAGGGGCAAATCAATTCACACAGCGTGCTGGAGCCAGCAGCGGGATTGCACCCCGCCACCGACCTGGGCCGCACCAGACCCGCCGAGATAGGAGAAATCGCAGCCTTGGTGTCGGGTCTGTTCAGCGATGACAGACCCGACATCTGGGAGACTAGTGTGGAGGCGGGTTGACAGCGAGTTCCTTATCCGCTGTCAAAAAAAAATTCCCACCCGACCCGTCACCAAACTGACCCCCCGAAAAATTCCCCCCTTTGTTCTTCTGCACATGTGCATGGGTTGCCAAGGACTCCAGGACTGTCCTGGGGTCTCCAGGAATTAAAAATTAATCACCAGGAAACGGCTGCAAGCAGCCTGGGAGAAAAATCATAGGGACATTAAAAAGAATTGTGGGGGGAATTTAACCTAAAAAAAAAGGTGGTTTGGGTGACGTGGGGGTAGTTGAAGTGTTAAAAATGTGAATCCTGACCTGAACCCGCCTCCAACCCACCCACCTCCGGTTTTAACGGAGGCGGGACGGGGGGCGGGCAGCCAATCCGCTGCCAGGAGGCGAGTCCGCTATTTAAATATTATAACGAGGCTGGAAGCCGCTTCTTTAACCTTCAACTTGTCTTTAACTTTAGTTGGTCGGGTTTTGTGCACCCTGTGAAATCTGCCAGCTAATGCAAGGCGAGGACTGCTGGATCCAGGAATCCAGGAGCTAAGTGCCTTTACACTTGCCTCCTGAATCCAGGGTCCCCGCCACCCACTGTGATCGGAGACTCCCCAGTGAGGCCTCCGATCCCCGACCAGGCCTCCTGGGTTTCCCGACCGCCTCGGAGCACCCCCCATTCCGCCTTCCCCATTAAAATTTAGCGTGATGTGATTATTTTCATTTTTTTGATCATTTTCGTTTATTAGTTATAAAAATAATGGGCTGGAAATTGCCGTCGGAGGCCTCCGATCTGCAAGAAAAGTACGCACCTACCTGGTGCCTCCGTATCTTTGGACTCTTGCGCTCCTGGGCCTGCAGGCCTACGTTGGTGTAAAGGCCCACGTATCCCAGGGAGCATGCAAGGGTCCCTGTGATCACGTGAGCCAACCCAACCAATCACAAAGGGGGATTCCTATTGTGCTTATGGGGATTCCATTTATGTACAGAATCCCCATAAGCATAATCGGAATCACCCAAAAAACACACTTTCACCCCACTTAAGTAAAAATAAATCATCACATGTTAAAAATTAATTAAAATACAACTTAATTAAACATTTAAAGCAAAAATTTAATTTTTTGAAAAATAAATTTTAATATTTTTAAAGGGGCCAAAAATAACCTAAACTAATTTTAAAGGTTTTTGAACATTTAAATGATTTAAAAAAATTTATTTTAATATTTATTTAAACCCTTACGCTGGTAAAAGAAGGCCTAGGCGTAAGAGTTTCGTGGGCATTTGCTGGGCAAGTAGCGCAACTCTCCGCCAGTGAATGTCCATTTCCTGCAGATGGGTGCGATCTGTCAAGCAGAATACTGACAGATCGCAAGTTCCGGATGTTCGCGACTGTGCATCGCATGTGGATACCCCGAACTTGCGGGGTACTTACGAGCGCGTGCGCTGTGCCTACGTGGTCATAGGCTCCAGAAAACCTGGGCCCTTGTAAAACGAGAAAAAAGGCTGTTTGACTGGGTCAGACAGTTGGAGGCACGAGGTTATGTGATGAAACCGCCAGGAATACACCCAACCAGAGTTGGCAACCCTACAGGTGCACCGTTGCCACGGTGACAGTAGAGTGTGAGTGCAGCAGTGTCAGTCAGTGGTGATCATCATAGAGCCTGAGGCCAGCTGTCAGCCTTGGTCACCTGCAGCTCCATGGAACCACATTCATCGCCTGCAGGCTCGAATGTGGCCATGGATCACATTCGGAGCTGTTACTGCTCCAGGATGCCTATGCTGGGTTGTTATTTTGGATGATAGCATCAGTAATAAAACAAATATTAACATTTTTAATCACGAATAATTTTTATATGCACTTGACAACCCAACTGAAGATGCTTTATTTGTATATATTAGGTATAATAACAATCGGGTGCCAGAGACAATTGTAACAAGGGCAGATATCTCAGGAACTTGATTCTGGTGGCTGCCAGGAGCAGAGAAAAACTTGAAGAAATTGTTCTGGGGGTGTCAACAACAACAACTTGCATTTATATGGATTTACAAAAGGTAAATCGTGCTTGACTAATCTACTGGAATTTTTTGAGGATGTAACTGGTAGAATAGATAAGGGAGAACCAGTGGATGTGGTGTATTTGGACTTTCAGAAGGCTTTCGATAAGGTCCCGCATAAGAGACTAGCGTGCAAAGTTAAAGCACATGGGATTGGGGTAAGGTACTGACTTGGATAGAGAACTGGTTGGCAGACAGGAAGCAAAGAGTTGGAATAAACGGGTCTTTTTCCGAGTGGAAGGCAGTGACTAGTGGGGTACCGCAGGGATCGGTGCTAGGACCCCAGTTATTCACAATATATGTTAATGATCTAGACAAGGGAACTAGATGTAATAGCTCCAAGTTTGCAGATGACACAAAGCTGGGTGGGCATGTGTGCTGTGAGGAGGATGCAGAGAAACTCCAGTACGATTTGGACAGGTTGGGCGATTGGGCAGATGCATGGCAGATGCAGTATAATGTGGATAAATGCGAGGTTATCCACTTTGGTGGCAAAAACAGGAAGGCAGATTATTATCTGAACGGCAATAGATTGGGAGAAGGGGAAGTGCAACGAGACCTGGGTGTCCTTGTGCACCAGTCGCTGAAGGTAAGCATGCAGGTGCAGCAGGCGGTTAAGAAGGCAAATGGTATGTTGGCCTTCATAGCGAGAGTATTCGAGTAAAGGAGCAAGGATGTCTTGCTGCAGTTGTACAGGGCCTTGGTGAGACCACACCTTGAGTATTGTGTGCAGTTTTGGTCACCTTATCTGAGGAAGGATGTTCTTGCCATGGAGGGAGTGCAGCGAAGATTCACCAGACTGATACCTGGGATGGCTGCAATGGCGTATGAAGAGAGATTGGGTCGATTAGGCTTGTATTTGCTAGAGTTTAGAAGAATGAGAGGGGATCTCATTGAAACTTATAAAATTCTAACAGGACTGGACAGACTAGATGCAGGAAGGATGTTCCCGATGGCGGGGGAGTCCAGAACCAGGGGTCACAGTCTAAGGATAAGGGGTAAGCCATTTAGGAGAGATGAGGAGGAATTTCTTCATCCAGAGAGTGGTGAACCTGTGGAATTCTCTACCACAGAAGACAGTTGAGGCCAATTCATTAAATATATTCAAAAAGGAGTTAGATATATTTCTTAAAGCTAAGGGGATCAAGGGATATGGGGAGAAAGCAGGGACAGGGTACTGAATTTGGATGATCAGCCATGATCGCATTGAATGGTGGAGCAGGCTCGAGGGGCCAAATGGCCTACTCCTGCTCCTATCTTCTATGTTTCTACATCGTGCCTTTAACGTAGTAAAACATCCCAAGGCACTTCACAGGAATGTTATTAAATAAAATTTGACACATAAAAAGATACTAGGACAGGTGACGAAAAGCTTGGTCAAAGAGGTAAGTTTTAAGGAGCGTCTTAAAGCAGAAGAACGAGAGATAGAGACCCAGAGAGGTTTGGGAGGGAAGTCCAGAGCTTCGAACCTTGGCAGCTGGTCAACAAACAAGCCATAGCCCAATCCACACTCCAGTAACCCGGGGCCAGCAACTGATGGTTGAGTCTTTATTTGAACTTCTGACGCAGATGCCGAGTTACAAACAACATTCTCTGGGAAAATTAAGTTTTGACAGGCAGGAGAAATGGTGTGTGAAGCATTGTCTTGGAGATTCAGTCAGGCCTTTTGGACTGATACAGGATGTAGCAGCGCAGCTGCATAAACAGGGAAGTCTTCCTGACCTTGTAACTGGGGATGATGCAAAGGAAAGAGGGAAAAGAAGAGAAATAAATACTTAAAAATTAATCAAACATATCCAAACCTCTCACAGGACTGTGGGAAGTATTAATTTATATTCCCTAGAGTTTAGAAGAATGAGAGGTACATTGAAACATACAAAATTCTTACAGGGCTTGACAGGGTAGATGTAGGGAGGATGTTTCCCCTGGCTGGGGAGTCTAGAACCAGGGGTCACAGTCTCAGAATAAGGGGTCGGCCATTTAGGGCAGAGATGAGGAGAAATTTCTTCACTCAGAGGGTGGTGAATCTTTGGAATTCTCTACCCCAGAGGACTGTGGAGGCTCAGTCGTTGAGTATATTCAAGACAGAGATCGATAGATTTTTGAATATTAAGGGAATCAAGGGATATGGGGATAGTGCAGGAAAGTGGAGATGAGGTAGAAGATCAGCCATGATCTAATTGAATGGCGGAGCAGGCTCGAGGGGCCAAATGGGCTACTCCTGCTCCTATTTCTCATGTTCTTATGTTTTGCGAATATCCTGTACTTCCTTTTTGCAAAGCCACTTTGATAACTGATTTCTACAGAGTTCAACCATAATTACTTTACAAATTGTAAAAAGGTTGAGGCCTAGAATTTCAGTTGCTTGCGCCAGCAGTTAGCGCCTTAAGAGAAGTGATTTTCGGGCGCTATGCGTGTAGTGCCCGGGCGCAGCGCAGGTTGCGCCTCGCCCCAAATTAAGTTGGCCGTTAGCGCCGGCGCAAACTTTAGCGCCCGCCCGGATGCGCGCGCAGAAAATGACGTCACATCCTCGTGCAACGCCCTTTGGCCGCCCCAATTCCAAACTTCAGCCGGTCCGCCCCATTGTGCGGCTGGCGGCCGGAGCGTTTGAAAAAAGGAATGCAACACAACCAGCGCGGGCCCCGGGGGGCGCAAATTAAAGGGGACGTACCCTCCAGTATAAAGCCCAGCCATTTTGCAGCAAACACTCTTGTGCAACGCATTTCTGGACACACAAGGAGGATAGCTAACTGGTTTCAAGCAGCAACAGCTCAGGTATTTTTGGACTCAGGCCAGAGCGCTGCAAGTGGCCTTTTGCAAATTTGAGTGTTTGCCAGGATTTGATGGGGGTTGCATGGGGTGCCAACGCGGAGCTGCAGCGCCATGTCCGTAGGGCTCGCAGACGCATTGTGAGAGGGGCAGCCTGGCTAGAGGCAGAGGGGGCTACAGGCGTTGGCCACGTAGGCCTTACCCAGTCAGGCTATACCGCCAGCAGCGCTCCTACCTAAACATGAGTGCCTTGCGATGTGTTAGAAGGCTCCGATTCCGAAAGGAGGTGATTGCAGAGATCTGCCACCTGCTTCGCAGAGATCTGCGGCCAAAGCTCAGGTGCAGGACGTCTCTGTCGGTGGAAGTGAAGGTGACGGTGGCATTGAACTTCTATGCCACCGGCTCCTTCCAATCCGCTGCTGGGGACATAGCAAACATCTCCCAGTACGGCGCGCATCGCTGCATCCGCCAGGTGACCGAAGCACTGTTCAGAAGGAGAAGCCAATTCATCTCCTTCCCCATGGCCCTGGAGAGCCAGCATCAGCGCGCATTGGGATTTGCCAGACTCGGGGACTTCCCCTTGGTGCAGGGCGCCATTGACTGTCCGCATGTGGCTTTGCGGGCCCCTCTGGAGCATGGCGAGCAGTATCGCAACAGGAAGGGCTACCATTCTCTGAATGTGCAGCTGGTGTGTGACCACAAGCAGCGCATCATGGCTGCCAATGCCAGCTTCCCAGGCAGCAGCCACGATGCCTTTATCCTGCGGCAGAGTACTGTGCATGACATGTTCGAGGCACAGACTCCCCCAAGAGGATGGCTACTCGGGGACAAAGGCTATCCTTTGTGTACCTGGCTCATGACCCCGCTCCGCGCGCCCAGGACCGCTGCTGAAGAGGCCTACAACGAGAGCCATCAAACCACCCGCAACATCATCGAGCAAACTATTGGGGTCCTCAAGCAGTGGTTCCGCTGCCTTGATCGCTCCGGAGGAGCTCTCCAGTATTCGCCGGACCGGGTCTCCCAATTTGTGGTAGTTTACTGCATGCTACACAACCTGGCTATCCGCAGGACTCAGGCACTGCCACCTGATGTTGGAGCAGCACCTCAGGAGGAGGAGCAGGAGGAGGAGGAGGAGGAGGAGGAGGAGCAGGAGTACGTTCCCAGGAGGGAGCGACCAGGGCCAAGGGCCGCGCGACGCCACCTTATTACACGGTACTTCTAAGCCCCCTGTCAGGGAATGCCTTGGGGCCATGAGGGAAGATGAATGCAGCCGCTCCGCAAGCCCTCAGCCGGCGAAGCCAACAAACACTAAGAAGAACAACCATGGAGACTGCATGAATAAAGATAATTTTTTATTACACAAAAATGAAAACCCCTTCCCACATGAATCCCCAAAAACAATAAACGGGCCCCACAAAAAGGCCAACAAACGACTCACTCCCACAAACTGGGGAGGAGTCACTCCACATTTGTTCAAACCGGGCCTCAACCTCGGCCTAAAGCAAAAAAAAAGCCCTCGAACCAAACAACCATGGGCAAAAGAAAGATGGCCACCGCCATATAAAACGAAAGCTGGCCACACCCTCTACTGAGTGGCCCGCGAGGGCGAGACCTTGCCCATCCTTTTGCCTCCCCTGCCCGGCCTGCTGCTCCTTCGCAAGCTCTGCCCAGTGGCTGCTGCGAGGCTGGGGGAAGGCGCCTGAGGCTCAGATGTCCTTCCGCCAGATGCCGCTGGGGGGCGGCCTACACGGCCTTTGGGCCTCGAGGGGCCGTCTGCTGAGTGGCGCACCTGAGCCTGGCCAACATCAGCTCCAGCCGCTTGCCCTTGATGCCCCAGTGGGGGAATGGCAGCGACGGATGGCGCAATGTGGGCCAGCTGGCGTCAGGGATGCGCTGGCTGGTGCTGTGGCGCGCTGGCACTCGGCCGGGCCCACACTGCAGGATCCGCAACAATCAGCCGAGGGGCGGCTCGCTGGGATGCTCCAGCGCGGCGTCTGCCCTGGCGATGCCTGCCTGAGACAGCGCGTGTGGCAGCAGTGAGTGCCCCTGTTGTCCTGGTGTGCGCCCGCATCACACCCGCCAGGGTCTTGACGGCATCAGTCAGCATGCGGCCACTCGCGGCAGTTGATGCCCCGAACTCGCGCACACTGGTCGCCAGCGACTCGATGGCCTCAGGCATGCGCCCCACCACGCTCATGAGCTTCGTGTGGCGCCGGTCCGAATCCTCGGCCATCTTATCGAGCTTCCGCGCCTCCTCCGACGTGAAGGTGTCCGGACTGGAGTCGCGACTCTCCCGCTGGGGAGGAGGGGACCGAACGAGGGGAACCTTGCCACGTTGGTGGCGGCGAGTGTGCCGATCAACAGCACTCCCCTCTGATCCTTCCCCTCTTTGGGGGGGAAGGCCGCGGGCCACGCGCACGGCTCCTGGGTGGCTGGACGCCACTGGTCCCAGAAGCTGCATTCCCCTGCGACAGTTCGTCCAGGCACTCGTCCAGTGAGGACGTGTCAAGCATTTCGTCCTCTCCTGCAGGACCTGAGTGTTCCCCCGATGGTCCGGCTTGCTCTTCCTCCTCCTCCTCCTCCTCCTCCTCCTCCTGCTCGGAGGGGCTGTCACTGGCAGCTTCAGGGTCCTGGGCGTCACCAGCTGAAAGTAGGAATGCACAAGAGTAGCTTCAGAGTGAGGAGACGGCGTCAGCGAGGGAGTTAGGACTGGTGGCATTCAGCGCATTGGTGGGACAGTGGCAAAGGAGGTAGCTCGAATGCGCAAGTGCGACGCGAGAGGGCCAAAAGGCGAGGTCCTTACCATTGCCGGGCAGTGGAGGGTCGGCTACTCCGCACGCTGTGTGCACGATCAGCCGGGCTCCCATGAGCACACACACGCGCTCCTCCAGGCGAGTGAGCTTCTGCAGCTTGGCGCGGCCTCCCCTGGCCCTGGCACGGGCCTGGCGATTATAGGCAACTTTAGCCTGCAAGAGAAAGGACGGGCTGTAAGTGCGCAGTGTAGCCCTGATGTAGTGTGCACTGCCTCCCATGGTGGAATAGCTTGGCCAGAGTGTAGCCCTGATGTAGTGTGCACTGCCTCCCATGGTGGAATAGCTTGGCCAGAGTGTAGAGTGCAGAATGGGCAATTGATGCTCATGACTGTCCCAATGCTGCTGGCTGAGGGCTGGCCAATAGGACTTTCAGCTCCCTTTGCCCATCATGTCAGGTGTACATGCAAGAATGAGGAGGAGACTGGAAAGGGTACTCACCCTGACAATCCTGGTCAGGTCGTTGTATTTTTTACGACATTGTTTGTGGGTCCTGGGGGCATCGCCGGTGAACGTCACCGTGGGCGATCTGCTTCCAGGCTCTGGTGTAATCGTGGTGGTTCGGATTCCTCCCACTCTCTGGGAACAAGATCCTGCGCCTCTGCTCCAGAGCTGTGACCATTATTTCCAGATCACCCTCTGAGAAGCGCAGGGCACGCTCACGGGCCTTCTCTGGCATTGCCATGACTCCCTGGGGCTGAGCAGCAGTGTTGAGGCCTATTTTCCAAGCTGCAGTGTGCAGGGCGTGGCAGCAGACCAAATCGTCCCTTCCCCCTTTAAGAGCTGGTCGGCGCCACCGGGTCTGCTGTCAATCAAAAAATGACCGCACCCGCGCTGCGCCCCGCCTCGGCGCTATCCCTCTGCACCGCCGGCTTAGCGCCTAAAGATAGTAGTGGAACGCCTCTTTTAGCGCTCCACCAACCTCTTAGGGCGAAGCCACTGAATTTCCGGCAACGGGGCGCTACTTTGGGGCGGGCGCTAACTCCGGGCGGGCGCCAACGTTAGCGCCCCAAAACTGGCTATACTGAAATTCTAGGCCAGAGTGTCTTCATTCTTTCATTTGTCATGGCTTAGCTAAATTGCTTCTAATTAACCCACCCCTCTCTGTCAACTCATAGTCCACAATTACCTTCATAATAAAGTTAATGTTCTACTCCAATGTTGGTTTACTTTGGAGTTTAGTTATGATTCATTCACTTGCCAGGCATTTCCAAGCATGGCACACTTTACACTCTCAGACTATAATGAATGATTTGGTAAACTTCTGTTATTACTATACTGCACACACATTTCCAGTAGCACCTTACAAGAGCTTATTTTATTTATTTTAATAAATGTATTTCTGAATATTTGGGTCAATGTAATAATATGAATAGCTAATAAAAACAGAAAATGCTGGTAATACTCAGCAGGTCAGCCAGCACCTGTGGAGAGAGAAACAGAGTTAACGGACCAAATTTTCTTTACCTTGGCGGGTCCGCTGCGGGCGGTGGCCATGTCGGGTCCTGAGCCCGTTGCTACTTCCATCCTGCTATAGAAAATGAGTTTACTTAATGGGGCCTATTAAGCCTGCCCAGCGTGTTACTTGGCCCAATGAGATGAAACGGGTCTGATGGTATACGTGTTTTCAGCCGGGATCTTTAAAGGGACCATGGCCACATTACATTACATTTATTAAAGTTTAATCTAACATAGTGCTGTCAGTGCACTACAACATTGGAGTGCTGCAAACACTGACGATGACTGCACAGAGGCAGAGGGCTGCACCCCAGGTTCTCCGATGACTCCCTCCATATCCTCTTCCCTTCCGATGAGCGGAAGAGACCTCCCCAGGAGATCAAGACAGTGTGGTTGCAGATTGCAGAGGAGGTCACAAACAGGGATGTGTTCAAGAGGACCTGGGTGCAGTGCCACAAATGTTTCAATGATCTCATTAGATCAGGAAATGTTAGTACAAAGCCACACTCAACTGCATCCTGCTGTGCCTCTCATCACATCACCATCACTCTGCCTTCCCTACCCTACTCCTGCACATCCTTATTCACACCAACATAGCTTGCACCTCCACCCATCCCTTTCTCTCTTTACATTATCACATCTCACTAGCCACCCCTCACATTCACCCTCATCCTAGTGCAATCATACCAACTAACAACACACAAGGGTAGCCATTTGGATGTTTTATCCAATGTTTATGTAAAGTTTCTTTTAATGTGGTGTTGTGGCGTACCGATCACAGAGGACACAATCCGCTTTTCGGTCCGTAGACTATAAATCAGGCGTCATGCCTTTAAGAAGGATCACACCTTTAAGAAACTCGATCTGCAACATAGTTAAGCCCAGAGCGGGGGAGGAGCAGTCGAAGCTGTGGACTGATGAAAGGCAGTCGGACTTGGTGTAGGCTCTGACGCCATTTTGTGTTCAACGTGCAGTCTCGACAATTAAACCTTTTCTGTTGAACCTCTCCGAGTTCAGTATTTTTTGCTAGGAGTACGTAGACTCCTACATTGGTGACCCCGACGCTCAGGATGACTCCTACGCGTAACCATGGCTGACACAAACGCAGTTTCTGTGAAGCTGCCAGAGTTCTGGGAGAACCTAGCCACCGCCTGGTTCCTTCAAGCTGAATCGCAATTCCGACTCCGCGGCATCACCGCTGACGCAACGATGTACGACTACCTCCTCGCCTCCCTGGGCAGCTCCACAATCACGAAAGTCTGGACAACACTACAAAACCCTTCGGAGGAAGGCAAGTACGCACATCTCAAGGCCGCGCTCCTTAAAAAATTCACAGCCTCCCAATTTTTGCGCAACTGCCACCTCCTCGACCTCCCGGGCCTCGGTGACTCCACGCCGTCAGACTTGCTCTCACACATGCTTGCTCTGACCGACGAGAAACTGCCCGGCTCCCTCTTCCGCATGCTCTTTATCCGCCAACTACCTCCCAGCATCCGCCCGGCGATCGTGGCGTGCAGCCTCACGGACCTCAAGGCCCTGGCCGACGAAGTCGATAAGCTCCTGTCCGCCGGCTCCAACCACGCCGTCACCCCCGACCTGGCCTCCGCAGCGTCGGCGCGCGCTCCACCCTCTATCGCGCGGCCACACAGCTCGGCCACGAGGCCCCCCAGGCCCCCACATCCCCCAAGCCCTCCGACCCAGGGCTACTGCTACTTCCATACCCGGTTCGGCGCACGGGCACGCCGCTGCAGCCATCCCTGCACGTTTCCAACCGTCCCCACACCGGCCTACACGATGGCCGTGGGGCAAGCAGGCGCGCTGCTGTACGTTACGGACAGTGCCTCCGGACGCCGTTTCCTATGCGACACGGGCGCGCAGCGCAGCATCATCCCCGCGTCCGCCCTCGAGATCCAGCGAGGCGGCCGCGGCCCTGCGCTGGCTGCCGCCAACGGCACCGACATCCGGCACCCGCACCGTCACCATCGACCTCGCAGGCCGCCGCTACCACTGGGAGTTTATCACCGCCAAGGTGCTCTCCCCGCTCCTCGGTGCGGATTTCCTGTGCGCCCACGGCCTGTTGGTCGACATGCCTCGGCGCCGCCTCGTGGACATGAACACCATGTCACCTATCCCGGGCGCCATGGCCCCCCCCCAACCCACCGAAATGGCGTGGCAGTGCCGCGCCCGCTCAACGGACGACTACTCAGCACTCCTGGCTGAGTTCCCAGCCCTCACCAACCCGACCTTCTCCGCGAAAGTTGCTAAGCACGGGGTAGAACACTTCATCCCCACCACAGGCCCACCGGTGTATGCCCACGCCCGCAGGCTGGACCCGGCCAAGCTGGAGATCGCGCGGGCCGAGTTCACCACAATGGAACAGCTCGGCATCATCCGCTGCTCCAACAGCCCCTGGGCCTCCCCACTCCACATCGTCACCAAACCCGACGGGGGATGGCACCCCTGCGGGGACTACCGGCGCCTAAACGATGCCACCACGCCGGATCGGTACCCCATATCGCATATTCAAGACTTCTCGGCTAGACTGGCCGGCCGCTCAGCCTTCTCCAAAGTCGACCTGGTGCGCGGTTACCATCAGGTGCCAGTCCACCCCACGGACGTTCCCAAGACGGCCATAATCACCCCTTTTGGGCTATTTGAGTTCCTCCGAATGCCCTTCGGCCTCAAAAATGCGGCCCAGGCCTTCCAGCGGCTTATGGACTCAGTCCTCGGGGACCTGAAGTTCCTCTTTGTCTACCTGGATGACATCCTGGTAGCTAGTTCCTCCAAGCAGGAACACATCGAGCACCTCCGCACCCTGTTCCAGCGGCTCAGTGAGCACGGGCTCATCATCAGCCCGGCCAAGTGCCAATTCGGCCTCAGCAGGATCGAATTCCTCGGCCACCACATCACGCAGGACGGAGCCATTCCCCTGCCCGCCAAGGTGCAAGCCGTCCAGCAGTTCCCCCGGCCTACCACCAGCAAAGGCCTCCAGGAGTTCTTGGGGATGATCAACTTTTACAACCGCTTCATTCCCGGAGCGGCCTCCCTCACGCGGCCCCTATACGAAGCCCTCCGGGGTAAGAAAGACAGAATGGCGATCGAGTAGTCGGCGGACATGTTGACCGCTTTCGACTCGACCAAAAAGGCGCTCGCCGACGCCACCATGCTCGCTCACCCACAGCCCAACGCCAGGGTGGCCCTCACCATGGACGCCTCCGACCACACGGTCGGCGCCGTGTACGAACAGTGGGTCGACGGGGCCTGGCAACCGCTGGCCTTTTTCAGCCGCCAACTGCGCCCCCCGGAGGCCAAATACAGCGCCTTTGACCGCGAGCTCCTCGCACTGTACCTGGCAGTCCGCCATTTTAGATTTCTTCTGGAGGGCCGCCCCTTCACCGCGTTTGTTGACCACAAACCCCTGACATTCGCGATGGCGAAATCTGCGGACCCGTGGTCAGCCAGGCAACAACGCCAGCTCGCCGCGGTGTCCGAATTCACCACGGACATCCGGCACGTCTCCGGTCAAGACAACATGGTGGCCGACTGCCTATCCTGCCCCGCCGTCCACGGCGCCCACCTGGCAGTGAACTATGCTCAACTGGCAACAGAGCAACGCACCGACCCCGATCTGCTCTCCGCGCCCACAACCCTCCCAGGGCTGCGACTGACCGACATTGCCTGCGGCCCGTCCGCCGTCACAGTCAAATGCGACACCTCCTTGGCGCAACCCCGCCCCGTAGTCCCGGTGTCCTGGCGAAAACGGGTGTTCGACATCGTCCACGGCCTCTCACACCCCGGCACCCACGCGTCCATTGGACTGGTGGCCAACCGATTTGTCTGGCGCGGCCTGCGCAAAGATGTGCGCATCTGGTCCAGATCCTGCATAGCTTGCCAGCGTGCCAAAATCCACCAGCACGTCAAAGCCCCACTCGAGGAGTTCACCGTGCCAGAAAGAAGGTTTGACCACGTCCACATCGACCCCCTGCCGCCATCACAAGGTCACACGCACCTGCTGACAATCGTGGACCGTACCACCCGCTGGCCCGAGGCCATTCCACTGACGTCCACCACCACCGCCGACATCGCGAGGGCGTTCATCAGTACCTGGGTCGCTCGGTTCGGCGTCCCCTCCAACATGACGTCGGATAGAGGCCCGCAGTTCACCTCTGATCTGTGGGCCACCATCGCCCGAAACCTCGGAGTGGCTGTTCACCGCACCACGGCTTACCACCCCCAAGCTAACGGACTGTGCGAGCGATTCCACAGGTCCATGAAGGCGTCCCTCCGCGCCAGCCTCGAGGACGGGCTTGGATCGACCGCCTTCCGTGGGTGCTACTTGGCCTACGCTCCGCGGTCAAGGAAGAGCTGCAAGCCTCGGCGGCGGAACTCATGTACGGCCAGCCGCTGCGCGTACCCGGAGAGTTCCTGCCCACCGCCACGACCCCCTGGTCGGCTGACCAGCAACGCCGCGCTTTCGCCAACCAAGCACAACAGTTCGCTCCGGTACCCACCGGCCGGCACGGCGAACCAGCAACCCGCGTACCACCTAGCCTGCACATGGCCAAAATTTGTTTTCATGCGCCATGACGCCCACCGAGGACCTCTACGGCCCCCATACGACGGACCCTACAAGGTACTCCAGACGGGGAACAAGTTCTTCCTCCTCGAAGTGGGCGGCAGAACTGACAAGGTGTCGGTCGACCGGCTCAAGCTGGCGCACCTAGAGCCCGACAAACCCGTTCAAGTGGGCCAACCCCCACCGCGGGGCAGACCGCCTAAGAGCCCGACGCGTCCGTCCGACTGCCCCGCTCCCGACACCAACCGCCAAGAGCCGTTCCGGCCGTGCCATCAAGCCACCACGCCAGTTCGTACACTCCCTACTAGCGGATTCTGGGGGGAGCTGTGTGGCGTACCGATCACAGAAAGGACACAATCCGCTTTTCGGTCCGTAGACTATAAATCAGGCATCATGCCTTTAAGAAGGATCACACCTTTAAGAAACTCGATCTGCAACATAGTTAAGCCCAGAGCGGGGGAGGAGCAGTCGAAGCTGTGGACTGATGAAAGGCAGTCGGACTTGGTATAGGCTCTGACGCCATTTTGTGTTCAACATGCAGTCTCAACAATTAAACCTTTTCTGTTGAGCCTCTCCGAGTTCAGTATTTTTTGCTAGGAGTACGTAGACTCCTACAGTGTCAAACATAAAAATCTTTTATTTTCAACACTTTCCAGTCTTGGACAGATTTCTGTGCACCAGTGGAGGCTCAATCATTGACTATATTCAAGACAGAGATCGATAGATTTTTGAATATTGAATGGCCCAGAAATTCGGGTCTCCACGGGTGAGTACGCACGGGGTACTCACCCGTAAGCCCAATGGAAGTGCTGGTTTCCTGCATGCACTGCGCATGCGTGGGAAACCGGCACTTCCGTTCCCCTGAAAGAAGGGGTTCAGAGTTCGAGCGCGTGCGCAGAAGAGGCTGCGCGTGCGCATCGAACTTAGATTTATTTTGCAGGTTTTCCCGGGAGGGTAAGTCTGCAGAAGTTACACATTTAAAAAGCAGGCGTAAGGCCTGCTTTTTACAAGGTAAGTGGTGAATTAATTAAAACATTTTTTCCACAGGTTTATTATTTTTAAATACTTTAAAGCAAGGTAAGTTTATTTTTAGCCCCGTTAGAAAATAAAATTATTTTTTTCAAAAATTTAAATTATTGTTTAATTTAATATAGTTATTTCATGTAATTTATAGTTTATTTTAAAAATGTGATTTAAAAAAAAAATTATTTGAAGATTTAGTGATGTTTTGGGGCCCGTAGTATTTATAAGTTTTGACAAATGGGCATTCCCTGCTCCAATTGGCTCCCCATGGCCCGCGTGATCCCAGGGGACGCATCGAACTAACTGCGCCCCTGGGATACGCAAGCACTGCGCACCGGCAGCTGGAGCAGGGCCAGGATTGGAATTCCACGCGGGCCCACAGCAGAACGGCCGGCGCGCAAGGTAAGTGCAGGTCGGGGGCTTGTACCCGCGGGAAGCCCCCGACCCGAATTTCTGGGCCATTAAGTGAATCAAGGGATATGGGGATAGTACAGGAAAGTGGAAATGAGGTAAAAGATCAGGCATGATCTTATTGAATGGTGGAGCAGGCTCGAAGGGCCAAATAGCCTACTCCTGCTCCTATTTCTTATGTTCTTATTACTCTGCATTTATATAATAGCCCCATTCAGATTAATATGTAGAGTACCACTTTCTCCCATTTGGGAAGGGGAAAACCTTTGGATCACATAGACTTTTACTTAATAAAACTGGTGTTCTACAGTAACCATTATTTATTCATCAGGGTAATGATTAAAATCATTGTACCAGGAACATGATCAAGACTTTCCAGGCATTGATCAGCTCAAGCGTGACTTCAATAAAAACAATAAATCTTCCTGTTTTCAAAAAGGTTTTGGTCCCTCCATGTACATCTAGTCGTGGTCATATGTAATAAATAAAAGTTTTGCTTGAGCTGTTGACTATAATAGATGGAGCTGACCAAAGTAAGTTGATTGTTCATTTCTCCTGTTTACGTACTGTCATGAATCTTATCATTCATGAAGAAATGACTCATGAAATAACACTGGGTGGCCAGCTGGTGGCACCGTCCAAGGAGTATAAATACTCGGGCGTGGGCCCAGCTTGCCCAGGACGTTTTTGTAACCAGGAACTAGTGATGTAACTAGAATCTCATGGTTGTGAAACAATTGATTAAAGCCTTGTTTTATACTCAAACCAAGTGCTTAGTAGTTTTCTTACGTCAATTTAAACAACTGAGTATCGGCTCCACACTCTGAGTGATTTCGGGAACAGCCAGCTACGACTTCAACTGTAGAAGGGAACTCCGACGTAGTAATCAATCCATCATGGACAAACTACTCAGACCCGCCCGTCTTGACTTGGACCTGAATTCACCTACAACTGCTAAGATATGGAAACACTGGTATCGTACCTTCAGCAACTTCCTCAGGGTGTATGGTGAAAATGTTCCTGATAAATAAGAGATACTTGCCAATTATGTATCCCCTCATGTGTTTGACTATATCGAAGACTGTGTAGACTATGACTCCGCTATCCTAATATTACAGCGACTATATCTTAAGGCCCCAAACGAAATTTTTGCTCGGCATCTACTGGCCACAACTCGACAACAACCCGGGGAATCACTTGACGAATTCCTTCAAAAGCTTTGCAGGCTCAGCAAGGAATGTAATCTTAAAGCTGTCACAGCTGAGCAGTACCAGAAGGAGTTAATTTGTGATTCCTTTATTAATGGAATTGCGTCTCCCTTCATATGCCAGCGTCTGTTGGAGAATAAAACCCTCGAGTTACAGGCTGCCTATGACCAGTCATGTTCCCTGGACTTAGCAAAGAGGAATGCAGATACCTATCTTTTACCACGTGCACGGGCTGCTGCTATCACTTTTAATAACTCCTTCGATAGGTCTCAGGCGGAAGCCCTCACTGATGATGACTCTAACCTAGCTGATGACAACCCTACCCTAGAAGCCTTCACTGATGACAACCCTGCCCTAGCGGCATCTTGGAAATCTGGAAGGAAGTGTTTCTTCTGTGGAGGCGCATTCCATTATAGGAAATTTTGTCCTGCTCATAACGCAACCTGCAATCATTGCAGTAAGAAATGTCACTTTTCTAAGGTATGCCAGTCAGGAGCCTCTGTTAGTAAGAAGGGCCACTTTTCTAAGGTATACCGGTCGAGAGCCCCTGTTAGTTTTGCAGCTACTATCTATAAAACTGCTCCTCCCCCAAAAACCACTACTAAGGTTACAGCTGTCAAGGGTAAAACTGCCCCTCCTCCCATCACAGATGTTTTTCCCCAAAGTCTGTTCCATGCAGCCCCGAAGGTTTCGGTATATGGACACATTTTGAGTGCACTAATCGACTCATGCAGCTCTGACAGCTTCATTAGTGAGCGGGCTGTCAGTAAGTTAAAACTGTGTATTTACCCCTCGGACAGGGAAATTGCAATGGCTCTGACGACACTGACCACCAACTCTTCCAGCTTTTGTCTTGTCGACCTTATTCTCAATGGCCGCACTTATTTCTCCACCCGGCTCGGGGTGCTCAAAAACCTATGCAGTGATGTGCTCCCTGGACAGGATTTCCAGAAACAATACAAACGACTCACTTTTGAGTTTGGAGGGTCAAAGCTGGAGCTTACTATTTCCAAAGTACCATTTTGTGCGCTTTCGGCGGCTTCGCTTCACGAGTCCTCCTTGTTTGCCAATCTTTCCCCCCGCTGTAAGCACACAGTCACTAAATCACGACGTTTCAGCCAAGATGATCTATCCTTTATCGAGGCAGAGATCTCTCGCCTTCTAGCTGATGGTATCATTGAGCTATGTTCATCTCCCTGGCGGGCTCAAGTCGTCATTGTTAAAATTCCTTTGAAGCAACACAAGAAACATCTTTGCATCGATTACTCGCAAACTATTAACCAGTATACCAACCTGGATGCCTACCCACTACCACGCATCGATGACATGGTCAATAACCTTGCCAACTACAAGGTATTTTCAACTTTTGATTTAAAGAGCGCATATCATCAAGTTAAAGGACTCTGACAAAAAGTATACGGCCTTTGAGGCCAAAGGTCGGCTTTACCAGTTTTGTCGCCTTCCATTTGGGGTCACCAATGGGGTGGCCGTCTTTCAACGGGCAATGGACAGCCTAGTCAAACAGGAGAACTTAACGGACACTTTTCCATATCTGGATAATATCACCATTGCTGGTCATGACCAGAAGGAGCATAATGCCAACCTCCAGAAATTTCTTGACGCTCTCTGTCGTCGCAACTTAACCTTAAATGAGTCCAAATCTGTGAAATCAGTGCCATCAGTCAACATCCTTGGCTACTGGGTGGTCAACGGTGTCATCAAACCGGATCTGAAGCGACTTCGTCCGCTTCAAGAGCTCCCTCCCCCTACGAATCTTGGCTCTCTTCGTCAGGCATTCGGCATGTTCGCCTATTATGCGAAGTGGATACCCCACTTCCCCGACAAGGTCTAGCCCCTGCTTCACGTGAAGTCATTTCCATTGGAGGCAACGGCTATTTCAGCTTTCAACCTCCTCAAGCGACAACTGGAAAAAGCCATGCTTCGGTCCATCGATGAAAATCTTCCTTTCGTGGTCGAGTGCGATGCATCGGAGGTGGCGATCTCGGCTACCTTGAATCAAGGTGGTCGACCCGTTGCATTTCTGTCCAGAACTTTGCAGGGTAGCGAGCTCCATCATCCTCCTGTCGAGAAGGAGGCTACGGCTATCATCGTAGTAGTATGTAAATGGACTCATTTTCTCGCTCGTCGCCATTTCACACTTATAACCGATCAGCGCTCCGTGGCCTTTATGCTGGATAACCGGAAACGCACTAAGATCAAGATTAACAAAATACAACTCTGGAGGATGGAATTGGCCGCCTTTGGCTACACCATACAATATTGACCCGGCAAAGAGAATGTGGCCCCGGATACCTTCACGCGGGCATTCTGCTCTTCTATGTCAACTTTGACTCTTGCGGATCTTCATACTGACTTACGCCATCCTGGCGTTACCTGTATGTTGCACTTTGTGCGATCTAGAAAGCTCCCATTTTCTACGGAAGATGTGAAAAGAACATGCTCTACCTGTAGAATTTGTGCGGAATTAAAACCACAATTCTTCCGTCCATCGGATGGCTCGCTCATACATGCTATACAGCCTATGCAGCGACTCAGCATTGACTTTAAAGGGCCATTGCCTTCCTCAATGCAAAACACCTACTTACTTACTATGGTGGACGAGTATTCACGCTTTCCCTTTGCTTTCCCCTGTCCCATATGCTTACTTCCACAGTGATCAAATGCCTCGATCAAGTCTTTTCCCTTTGCGGTACGGCCAATTTCATCCACACTGATTGGGGTCCCTCCTTCATAGAAACATAGAAGATAGGGGCAGGAGTAGGCCATTCGGCCCCTCGAGCCTGCTCCGCCATTCAATGAGATCATGGCTGAACATCCAAATTCAGTACCCTGTCCCTGCCTTCTCCCCATATCCCTTGATCCCTTTAGCCTTAAGAAATATATCCAACTCCTTCTTGAATATATTTAATGACCTGGCCTCCACTGCCCTCTGTGGCAGAGAATTCCACAGGTTCACCACTCTCTGGGTGAAGAAATTCCTCCTCATCTCAGTCCTAAATAGATTACCCCTTATCCTTAGACTATGACCCCTGGTTCTGGACTCCCCGGCCATCGGGAACATCCTTCCTGCATGTAGTCTGTCCAGGCCTGACAGAATTTTATAGGTTTCGATGAGGTCCCCTCTCAATCTTCTAAACTCCAGTGAGCATAAGCCCAATTGACACAATCTCTCCTCATACGTCATTCCTGCCATCCCAGGTATCAGCCTGGTGAATCTTCGCTGCGCTCCTTCCATGGCAAGTACGTCCTTCCTCAGATAAGGCGACCAAAACTGCACACAATACTCAAGGTGCGGTCTCACCAAGGCCCTGTACAATTGCAGCAAGACATCCTTGTTCCTGTACTCGAACCCTCTTGTTACGAAGGCCAACATACCATTTGCCTTCTTAACCGCCTGCTGCACCTGCATGCTTACCTTCAGCGACTGGTGCACAAGAACACCCAGGTCTCTTTGCACTTCCCCTTCTCCCAATCTATTGCCATTCAAATAATAATCTGCCTTCCTGTTTTTGCCACCACATTATAGTGCATTTGCCATGTTTCTGCCCAATCACCCAACCTGTCCAAATTGTACTGGAGTTTCACGACATCCTCCTCACAGCATACCCTCCCACCCAGCTTTGTGTCGTCTGCAAATTTGAAGAAATCACATCCAATTCCCTCGTCCAGATCATTAATATACATTGTGAACAGCTGGGGTCCTAGGACCGACCCTTGCGGTACCCCACTAGTCACTGCCTGCCACTCGGAAAACGACCCGTTTATTCCAATTCTTTGCTTTCTATCCGCCAACCAGTTCTCTATCCAAGTCGATACCTTGCCCCCAATCCCATGTGCCTTAATTTTGCATGCTAATCTCTTATTCGGGACCTTATCGAAAACCTTCTGAAAGTCCAAATACACCACATCCACTGGTTCTCCCTTATCTATTTTACCAGTTACATCCTCAAAAAATTCCAGTAGATTAGTCAAGCATGATTTACCTTTTGTAAATCCATGTTGACTTTGTCCAATCCTGTCACTGCTTTCCAAGTGCTCTGCTATTACATCTTTTATAATGGACTCTAGCATTTTCCCCACTACCGATGTCAGGCTTACCAGTCTATAATTCCCCGCTTTTCTCTCTACCACCTTTTTTGAATAGTGGGGTAACATTAGCTACCCTCCAATCCATGGGTACTGTTCCAGAGTCTATCGAGTTCTGGAAGATGACCAGCAATGCATCTACTATTTCTAGGGCCACTTCCTTAATACCCTAGAATGTAGATTATCAGGCCCAGGGGATTTATCGGCCTTCAGTCCCGTCAATTTTCCTAACACCATTTCCCTACAAATACTAATTTCTTTCAGTTTCACCCTTTCATCAGACCCTATGTTCCCCAGCATCTCTGGGAGGTTATTTGTGTGCTCTTTTTTGAAGACAGAACCAAAATATGTATTTAGTTTGTCTTCCATTTCTTTGTTCCCCATTATAAATTCCCCTGTTTCTGACTGCAAGGGACCTACGCTTGACTTCACCAATCTTTTTCTCTTCACATATCTATAAAAGCTTTTACAGTCAGTTTTTGTGTTCCCTGCCAGCTTACTCTCATATTCTATTTTCCCCTTCTTAATTAATCCCTTTGTCCTCCTTTGTTGAATCCTAAACTGCTCCCAATCCTCAGGATTATTGCTTTTTCTGCCCAATTTATATGTCCTCTCCTTGGATCTTCTGCTATCCCTAATTTCCCTTGTTAGCCACGGTTGAGTCACCTTTTTTGTTTTTTTATGCCAAACTGGGATGAACAAATTCTGTAGTTCATCCATTCGGTCTTTGAATGTTTGCCATTGCCTATCCACTGTCAACCCTTTGAGTGACATTCCCCAATCAATCCTACCCAACCCGCGCCTCAGACCATCGTAGTTTCCTTTATTTAAATTCAGGACCCTAGTCTCTGAGTCAACTACTTCATTAATGAAGAATTCGATCATATTATGATCGCTCCGACCCAAGGGGCCTCGTACAACAGGATTGCTAATTAATCCTTTCTCGTTAAATAATACCCAGTCTAAGATGGCCTGATCTCTGGTTGGTTCCTCGACATATTGGTCCAGGAAACCATCCCGTAAACACACCAGGAATTCCTCCTCCACAGTATTGTTATAGATTGGGCTAACCAAATGAGTATGTAGATTAAAGTCACCCATGATGACTGCTGTGCCCTTATTGCACGCTTCTTTAATTTCCCTTTTAATGCCATCCACATCTTCATGTCAAGCGAACTCAAATGTTATCTTTCCCAACGGGGAATCGCCACAAGTAAAATGACACCGTATCATCCCATCGGTAACAGACAGGTTGAGAGATACAACGCTATCATTTGGAACGCTGTTCATCTTGCACTGAGGTCACGCAACCTACCAGACCAGCAGTGAGAAACTGTGCTCCCTGCCATACTGCATTCCATCAGGTCTCTTCTTTCTACGTCCACCAATGTCACTCCTCACGAGCGAGTCTTCAGGTTCCAGCGTCGTTCCACTCATGGGACGTCTCTACCATCATGGTTAGCAGCTCCCGGCCCCGTGCTGCTCCAAAGATTCATCCGATCTTCCAAAAATGATCCCCTCATCGACGAGGTGGAACTAACAGACGTTAATCCCACATACGCGCACGTGCGGTACCCTGATGGCCGGGAGTCCACCGGTTCACTCCGAGATCTGGCTCCCTGTCCAACCGGTCCCACGGACCCAACTGATAGAGGGACCCATAGTAATGATGCCGACACTCTGTGCTCCTTTGAGGATGACGCCCTACCTGGGACATCAAGGGATCTGCCGGCTACTCCACCGGATCAACTCTGGGAGCTGAGCGCTCCCCACGGGATAGCCACCCGAAGCCAGGACGCCGGTCAATCCCTGGCTACCAAACAAGATGAAGCCAGCTCTGCGCCTGTGGGGACCCGCACCCGGAGTCACGATCTCCTCAGTCTCCCTCAGGTCGATCAAGGCGACATGGGCCCTGTCGATCTACCAGTACAGACCAAGCGACCCAGGGACCAAGACACGGTCTGAGGAGACGTGCCTTCCAGCCACAAACAAAGATCTAAAAGATCCAACAAAGAGTTGGGATAAATGGTTCGTTCTCGGGCTGGCAATCAGTAACTAGTGGTGTTCCGCAGGGGTCAGTGCTGGGACCCCAACTCTTTACAATCTATATTAATGATTTGGAGGAAGGGACCGAGTGCAACATATCCAAGTTTGCCGACGATACAAAGATGGGAGGGAAAGCAGTGAGTGAGGAGGACATAAAAAACCTGCAAAAGGACATAGACAGGCTAAGTGAGTGGGCAGAGATTTGGCAGATGGAATATAATATTGGAAAGTGTGAGGTTATGCACTTTGGCATCTAAAATGGAGAGAAACTGCAAAGTGCTACAATACAAAGGGATCTGGGGGTCCTGGTGCATGAAACACAAAAAGTTAGTATGCAGGTGATCAGGAAGGCCAATTTTTTGCTTTTATTGCAAGGGGGATGGAGTATAAAAACAGGGAAGTCTTGCTGCAGTTATACAGGGTATTGGTGAGGCCACACCTGGAATACTGCGTGCAGTTTTGGTTTCCATATTTAAGAAAAGATATACTTGCTCTCGAGGCGGTTCAGAGAAGGTTCACTCGGTTGATTCCGGAGATGAGGGGTTGACGTATGAGGAAAGGTTGAGTAGGTTGGGCCTCTACTCATTGGAGTTCAGAAGAATGAGAGGCGATCTTATCGAAACATATAAGATTGTGAGGGGGATTGATCGGGTGGATGCGGTGAGGATGTTTCTACTGATGGGCGAGACTAGAACTAGGAGGCATAATCTTAGAATAAGGGGCTGCCCTTTCAAAACTGAGATGAGGAGAAACTTCTTTACTCAGAGGGTAGTAAATCTATGGAATTTGCTACCCCAGAGAGCTGTGGAAGCTGCAACATTAAATAGATTAAAAACGGAGATAGACAGTTTCCTAGCAGATAAGGGAATTAGGGGTTACGGGGAGAGGGCAGGGAAGTGGACGTGAGTCTAGGTTCGGATCAGCCATGATTCTATTGAATGGCGGAGCAGGCCCGAGGGGCCGTATGGCCTACTCCTGCTCCTACTTCTTATGTTCTTATGTTCTTAGAAAAGACTGCGGCTATTCGTGGTCCGTCTAATCCGCTAGAAGGAAGTCATCGGACTTCCAAATCTTTCAGGCGGGAAGAATGTCATGAATCTTATCATTCATGAAGAAATGACTCATGAAATAACACTGGGTGCCCAGCTGGTGGCGCCTTCCAAGGAGTATAAATACTCGGGCGTGAGCCCAGCTTGCCCAGGACGTTTTTTAACCAGGAACTAGTGATGTAACTAGAATCTCATGGTTGTGACACAGTTGATTAAAGCCTTGTTTTATACTCAACCAAGTGCTTAGTGAGTTTTCTTACGTCACATAGCGTATAGTTTTGTATCAAAATGGTGACTAACCTTGGGACACCTTTACACAGAGAGTGGTGGCTCTCTACGCGGGAGTCCTCCCTTTATCTATTGGGGGCTTGGCCTGGAGTGTGTTGCACGGTGGTGTTAAGTAGGTTCACGGACTCCCAGGCCGCCTGCCCTTTCTGCGGCCTGGAGGAGTCCGTGTTCCATATATATATGGAATGTGAGAGGTTGCAGCCCCTCTTCCATTATTTGAAGGGGCTGCTCCTCGATTTTTGGCTGCACTTCAGTCCCACGCTCCTGACCTTTGGACACCCGGTGTGGAGGGGAGCGGGCAGATCAGAGGACCTCCTCGTTGGACTGCTCCTGGGCCTGGCCAAAGTGGCCATTAACTGGTCCAGGCAGCGGGCGGTCGAGGGGGTCGCTCAGCCCGATTGCCTGCCTCTCTTGCGCGGCCACGTTCACGCCCGGGTGGCCCTGGAGATGGAGCATGCGGTGTCCGCCGGCACGCTCGAGGCCTTCCGCAACCAGTGGGCGCCATGGGGACTGGAGTGCATTATCACCACCGATAACCAAATTTTAATTTAAGTTGTTAAGTTTCATTTAATGTTTTATTAGTTACAGTATTTTTTGTTTATGTACCCGTCAAAAGAGTACACAGAGAGTGGTGAGAATGTGGAACTTGCTACCACATGGAGTGGTTGAATCAGATAGCAGTGATACATTTAAGGGGAGGCTTGATGCATCCATGAGGGAGAAGGGATACAGGGGCAGGGTGGAAAGAGGTGGGAGGAGGCTCGTGTGGAGTATAAACACCGACATGGACCAGTTGGGCCGAATGGCCTGTTTCTGTGCTGTGAATTCCATGTAATTCTATGTAATATATAATCATCTAATGCTGGACTGTTACCAAATAAGAGCATAGGAACTTTTAGAAACAGGAAAAAGCCACCAGATGCAAAAAACACACTCCATTTTCACAGATAAACTGCCTTCTCTCCATTCAGGAATGGAGACTATATGCTTTGAAATTGTGCTGCTCCAGTCCTCCAACCCAACCATTTTCCTATGCGTACCAACCCAACTGGGCCCCTCGCCTGACATCACTGCACTGGAATACATCACCAGCCAGTGACTAACAGGAGTTTGGGCAACGTATGTATCAGAAATCTAGTGTGCCTCCATTAAAAGGCCAAAGGGTTGAAATAATGAAGTATGCTATTTTAACCAGCTTAGTGCCTTTATTCAACTATCAAACAAAGGAATTTGATATGAATGGGTTGACACTTTTGTTACTAATAATGCACAGTACAATTTCAACCCCAAGTGTTTGAAGTTGAATTGAATAGCTGCCTATGTAACACCTTGTTAAGAAGGCAATTTGGCTTCACTTGTCACTCCTCCTTTTGTAAAAGCATCAACTCTTGTTGGGGTTTAGTCCTACAGACTCTATGGCCTAGAAATTAGGCTCCATAGCACCCAGTTTGTCAGCGCAATGGGTGCTGTCTTGTGTCCAAAATGGTGTCCGAGCCACGCGCGCACATTTCTGGAGTGGGCTGCGCCGGGAGCCATATTGGTAAAGGCCAAACAAGAAGGCGTCCTTTACCCACGTCTGAAGCAGGCGTTAAGGCATTAACATATGCAAATAAGGGACCTAATGCCTTCTTCTACACCCTCTTGTAAATTTGGCTTGCATCTGAGGTAGCCAGTGCCAGTGTTGTTTGCCCCCAGGAAAACCAACGATAAACAGCATGGAATTTTTAAAAAGGTAAGTAGTTACCATGATCACCAGCGCTCCCGAGACCACCGACCTCATACCCGACCCACCACCAACCCTTACCCCCCCCCCGCACCCCGATCTCCCCCTCAGCCCTGACATCCTAGCTCCCACCGACAGCACTCCCCTACCCACAACAATACTCCAGGTCCCGGCGGTTTTCCTCCCCGATCCTGGCCCCGACCTCCTAGCCACCCGCCCCAGCCCTCGACAGCACTCTCGAACCCCCCCACCCCTCCCCCGCAACAATACTCCAGGTCCTTGCAATATTGCTACAGAATAAGATAACTGACCAAAACATATTTGCTTGGACAATTTTAAAAACATTTATGCAACATGGCGTGAAGTCATTCCCAAGATCACCCATGTGCTGAGTTCTTAACCTCAACCTATATTCTTGTGGGGAGCCCCTGAATGAATGGCAAGTGCTATCTGTGGTAAACCACTGTTATAGTTATCACTGTATATTGTTCTCACTGTTCTCACTGTCACATCACTACACGAGGTCGCCTCTTGTCGCACTGTTATACCTGGGCTGACCACCTCCGACTCCGCCCATTACCTGCCCAGGTATAAAGGTAGCTGACTGGCTAGTATTCCTCCCTGTTGGATCGGATCACCCACGAGGGTGGGCTCTGTTATTTAGCCAATAAAAACCTTCAGTTACGTTCTTAACTCGTCGCCTTTTATTGGACTAATTGATAGGCATATCAATTTTATTGACTAAATTTTAAAGATGTCTGATAATGAACAGCAACAGCAAGGAGCTCACCCAGCAGCACAGCAACAGCAGCCTCCAGACAACGGGCCACACCAGCCGGCTTGGCTGCAAGCCTTGAAACCACCATACCTGGATCTAAACCCACAGGCACCAAACTCAGCCAACGACTTCAAACACTGGCTGGACTGCTTCGAATCGTACCTGGAGGAAGCCGTCGTCCCTCAGAGATCCAAACTAAGAGTCCTGAAAGCCCAAGCGAGCCCGAGAGTATATACACTCATCCAGGACGTGACTACGTACGACGACGCCATCAACCTACTGAAACAGCAGTACCGGAGCCCGGTAAACTACATGTACACTAGGCATCTCTTAAGATCTCGCCAGCAACAGCCAGGAGAATCGATAGCTGAATTTTCACGAGCGCTGAGACAACTCGGCAGGAACTGTGACTTTAAAGCGGTGACGGCTACTGCGAACATGGAAGACAATGTCCGCGACGCCTTGGTGAGAGGCCTACGTTCCGACTACACACGGCAAAGACTGCTTGAAGCTAAGGACATAGACCTGGACAAGGCCGAAGCCCTCGCCCTCACCCTAGAGGCCACCCAGCAAGACCAGGAAGCGTTTGCCAGGTACTATTCGCGACCCTGGGACTCGGGCCCGACCCCCACCCCACCACCCTTCACAGCGCTGCCCCCGGGACCTACCTCAGCGTCTGCATCACGGATCCGACCGGGCCCGCTAGCCCCGGTACCGGCCCCGACATCAGGCAACCCCGATCGGGCCGCTGGCTGCTTCTTTTGCGGCCAGGAGAAGCATCCGAGGTCGCGCTGCCCAGCCAAAAACTCGACCTGCAAAACCTGCCTCAAGAAAGGCCACTTCTCCAAGGCCTGCAGAAGCAAATCCTCAGAAGCCAGCAGTGCCTCATGCGAACCCTGGGGGCGGCCATCTTTGTGCGGGGCAGCCGAAGCCTGCAGAGCCTCATGGGAAAACCAGGGGCGGCCATCTTTGTGCGGGGCAGCCGAAGCCTGCAGAGCCTCATGGGAAAACCAGGGGCGGCCATCTTTGTGCGGGGCAGCCGAAGCCTGCAGAGCCTCATGGGAACAGCAGGGGCGGCCATCTTTGTGCGGGGCAAACGATTTAAACAGAGCCTCATGTGAACTACGGGGGCCGCCATCTTCGCCGCCATCTTGTCATGACAACGACGCGCTCATCTACACCCTAGCTTCCGTGACCCTGGATCAAGCCCGCCCGCACCACCTGGCCAGCTCAATGATGGACATCAAAGTCAACGGCCACGCCACGACCTGCCTGTTCGACAGCGGAAGCACGGAGAGCTTCATCCACCCAGACACGGTGAGCCACTACTCCCTCCCCGTCCTGCCAACGCGCAGCCGCATCTCGATGGCATCGAGGTCGCACGCCACAGACATCAGCGGCTACTGTGTCGTGACATTGTCGGTTAAAGGGACAGAGTATAAAAATTTTAAACTCCTCGTACTCCCCCAGCTGTGCGCTGCCGTCATACTAGGGCTGGACTTCCAATCCCACCTCCAAAGTGTAACCCTAGCATACGGTGGACCCCTCCCCCCACTCACAGTCGACAACCAGCGAAAGTTAAACCGCCCACCGCGTAACACCTGCAGCCTATCCACCCTCAAGGTACCGCCACCTTCCCTGTTCGCTAACCTCACCCCCGACTGCAAACCTGTCGCTACTAAGAGCAGGCGGTACAGCGCTGGGGACAGAGCCTTCATTAGCTCTGAGGTGCAGCGACTCCTGAAAGAGGGCATTATTGAGGGGAGCAGCAGCCCCTGGTGTGCCCAGGTGGTGGTAGTCAAGACCGGCGACAAAAATCGCCTGGTTATCGACTACAGCCAGACCATAAACAGATACACCCAGCTGGACGCATACCCCCTCCCCCGCATATCGGACATGGTCAATGAGATTGCACAATACCGCGTATTCTCGACCATCGACCTCAAGTCGGCCTACCACCAACTCCCCATCAGCCCGGAGGACAGCCAGTACACCGCCTTCGAGGCGAATGGCCGCCTCTACCAATTCCTTAGGGTCCCCTTTGGTGTCACCAACGGGGTCTCGGTTTTCCAACGGGAGATGGACCGGATGGTTGACCAGAACGGACTACAGGCCACTTTCCCCTATCTCGATAACGTCACCATCTGCGGCCGCAACCGGCAGGACCATGACGTGAATCTGGAGAAATTCCTCCGTACGGCCCAACGGCTGAACCTCACCTACAATAAGGAGAAATGCGTGTTTAACACAGCGCGCCTTGCCATCCTTGGCTGTGTAGTAGAGAACGGAGTCATCGGCCCCGACCCCGAAAGAATGCGCCCCCTCATGGAGCTACCCCTCCCCCACTGTCCAAAAGCACTTAGGAGAACCCTGGGGCTTTTCGCCTACTATGCCCAATGGGTACCCAATTATGCGGACAAAGCCAGACCCCTCCTGAAAACCACATCCTTCCCCCTCACGGAAGAGGCGTGCGCGGCCTTCTCCCTCATTAAGGGAGACATAGCCAAGGCCACAATGCACGCAGTGGATGAGTCAATCCCCTTCCAAGTGGAGAGCGATGCATCCGACTTCGCCCTAGCCGCTACCCTTAACCAGGAGGGTAGGCCGGTAGCCTTCTTCTCAAGGACCCTACAGGGCCCCGAGACCCGACACTCGTCGGTCGAGAAGGAAGCCCAGGCAATTGTGGAGGCAGTACGGCGCTGGAGGCACTACTTGGCAGGCAAACGATTTACCCTCCTCACCGACCAACGCTCGGTTGCCTTCATGTTTAATAACAAGCTGAGGGGCAAGATCAAGAACGACAAAATCTTGAGGTGGAGAATCGAGCTTTCCACCTATGATTATGAGATCTTGTACCGGCCCGGTAAACTGAACGACCCCCCTGATGCTCTTTCACGCATTACATGCGCCAGCGCGCAAAGTGATAGACTTCAGACCCTCCACAATGACCTCTGCCACCCCGGAGTCACCAGACTCTACCATTTCATTAAGGCCCGCAACCTGCCATACTCCATCGAGGAGGTCAGGACCATGACCAGGAACTGCCAGATCTGTGCTGAGTGCAAACCGCACTTCTATAAGCCGGACAGAGCAAGCCTGATCAAGGCCACCCGCCCCTTCGAGCGTCTGAGCATCGACTTCAAGGGGCCCCTACCGTCATCCGACCGTAATGTGTACTTCCTCAACATCGTTGATGAGTACTCCCGTTTCCCCTTTGCCTTCCCCTGCCCAGACATGACCAGTAACACGGTCATTAAATGCCTGAACAAACTCTTCGCCTTGTTCGGGTTCCCGAACTATATACATAGTGACCGGGGCACCTCCTTCATGAGCGAGGAACTCCGTCAGTTCCTATTGGAGAGGGGTATTGCAGCAAGCAGGACCACCAGCTACAACCCCCGAGGGAACGGCCAGGTGGAAAGAGAGAACGCGACGGTATGGAAGGCCACCCTCTTAGCCTTAAAGTCTAAGGGCCTCCCAACCTCCCGCTGGCAAGAGGTCCTCCCGATTGCGCTGCACTCCATCCGGTCACTACTTTGCACTGCCATTAACACCACCCCCCATGCTCGAATGTTTGTCTTCCCCAGGAAGTCGACTACGGGAACCACCCTACCAACCTGGCTGACCTCTCCGGGACCCGTCTTGCTGCGAAAGCACGTGAGGGCCCATAAAACGGACCCCCTGGTCGAGAAGGTGAACCTCCTGCACGCCAACCCCCAGTACGCCTATGTGGCTTACCCAGACGGACGGGAGGACACTGTCTCCTTACGAGACCTCGCACCCTCACCCCCCCCTCCCAACCCCCCGAGTCCAGCCGAGGTAGACGGCATGCCGGAACCCCACGAGCCTTTGCCGACTACGCAGACACCAGCTTTAACACCGGATAATGTAACACCGCCGCTGCGACGATCGGAGAGGCTAACGAAGCCTCCGGACAGACTGACATACCAGAGCTGGTAATACACTTCACCCCGCCGGACTCTAATCTAAACAAGGGGTGAATGTGGTAAACCACTGTTATAGTTATCACTGTATATTGTTCTCACTGTTCTCACTGTCACATCACTACACGAGGTCGCCTCTTGTCGCACTGTTATACCTGGGCTGACCACCTCCGACTCCGCCCATTACCTGCCCAGGTATAAAGGTAGCTGACTGGCTAGTATTCCTCCCTGTTGGATCGGATCACCCACGAGGGTGGGCTCTGTTATTTAGCCAATAAAAACCTTCAGTTACGTTCTTAACTCGTCGCCTTTTATTGGACTAATTGATAGGCATATCAATATCCTCAAGGTAGGAAGGGAAAATGAGCAAGAGAATAACCTGGAATGCTCTCGTGCTTGAATAGCGGCCATTTTCGGAGTGGCATCAGCCGAAGTTTGGGAGGAAGTCAACCACCGACCATCTCAGGGAGACGTGAGGAAAGGGAGAGCAGAAATTATGTTTAAAAAAAATCTCATCATCCAAAAACAACCCAGCATAATACCATATCTAACTGGTTAACATGCAAGCCAAGAACAAGTCATACAATCTCTGGATTCGATTGAACTACCACTGATAATTCTATTACTGTCCTTGTCATTCATGATGTGGATTATTTCTTTAGGATCTTTTTAAACATGGTGTAAAAGCCAAAGCTTAAATGCATTGAGAATGCCATGATGGAATATGGTAGAATATGAAATGCACTTGCTTTATATTTGGAAACATTTACCCTTTATGTTACTAAACACTGTAACTTAATCATCCATAAAATGATCCAGGTACTTCTTGATACAAAAACTGTACAGCTGTGGAAGATTACCAGTTCTGTACACTTTATTTCAGTTAAATATTATGATAAATTAAAACTTGGAATAAATACACTTTCTTCACTGTTCTATTAGAACAGGACACCTTTTAATTTAAAAATTATCCAGTCTTTAAGCATCGGAATATAAATCAGGATTTTTGTGGCATCAATTAATTTTTCTTTTGGTGCTTTGTGGAATTCAGTGTGAACCAGTGTGCAATTCAATATGGAGCAAATAGAACAGAATGAACACACACATCAGCAAATAATGTACAGTGCACAATGGTTAACAGATAACACTTCACTTGTGGTACCATTTCCATTGAGTATATTGACTATCTGTCTTCACAATCTCTATTCTTTATTGTGGTGTGATCTACAAAGAGACAATCGGGAATCTTTGTCATTGCACAAGAATGTGATGTGTGAATGTAAAGCACATCAGGTAGACCAGAACTATAAAGAAAGAACTTGTATTTACATTGCACCTTTCATGACCTCAAGACATCATAAAACGCTTCCCAGCCAATGATTTACAGAGTTGTTGTAATGTCGGGCAATTACAACAGCAGCGTATTGGCATAAGGCGAGGTCCCAGAAACAGCAATTAAATAAATGAGCAGGTAATCTGTTTTGGTTGTTGATTGAGGGATAAATGTTGGCCAGGTCAATTTGGCTGTTCTTCTTCAAATAATGACATGGCATTTTTTACATCTATCTGAGAGTGCAGATATAGCCTCTGTTTAACATCTCATCCAACAGGCAGGACCTCCAACAGTGCAGCGGAGTGCTGCACTGAAATGTCAGTCCAGAATGTACACTTAAGTTTCTGGAGCGGGGCTCCAGCCCACCATCCTCTGACTCAGAGGTGAGAGTGATACCCCTAAACCAAGGTTGACACCTATAGCCTAGAATGCATCTGTGAAAATCTGGCCATCTTACTTTTCTAATCAAGTCCATTGTCAGTTTAAGTGGTTGAAGGTTTTTTTTGTAGAAGTGAAACTATTGCGTAGTACTCCAAAATTGAAATTGCATTATGAAATGGATTTTAGTATGAAATTGCTTAGTTCCCTAGATTGACAAAAGGTGTTAACCTATTTAATTAAACAGTTAATGCATTTGTTAAAAGTGTGTACAGATGAATTTCATACAAGTGCCTTAAAATATGTTACTAATAACGTCCAGCCAGATTTCAACACCAATCTAAAAAACCTACTAGTACGTAGGAATGAGTGAACCAGAATTATTCATATTTGAACAAAATTCATTCCGTAAAGATTAATTCAGACATCAAATCTGCACATTGCAAGTAAGCATGTAGCCCGTGTTGTGACAACTAAGAAATCCCTATCCAGGTGTTGGATTCAGAGATCCAAATAACAGTACCCAGAACCACATCTGATCAGACTTACCCAGTGTGTTTCACATTCAGCCACATCTGTGTTGGTAAACCTTTTGCCTGCTGATATTCTTAGGGGGAAAAATTGGGTTGCCTGGGCGCTAACAGGGCGCAAAGCAACTAGCGCCTGGGTGCGGTGCTGGTAACGCCTCCCGTGAAATTCAGCAGGCGGTTAGTGGCGGCGGTAGCCAGTAGCGCCCCGTGACTCTGTGCCTCCGGCGATGACGTCATCGCCGTGCGTAGCGCCCTGCTCGCGCCCCAACCGCAGACTTCGCTCGCGCCCCGACCTACCGCGGGACGCTATGTCCGACAGGGTCAGGGCACCGTGTTTGCGGCCGGGGCGGTGCAAATTAAAGGGCAGGTGCCGGGCGGCCATTTTTTTTGGACCGCCTGTCAGCACCTGCCCCCTCTCGCCTCCTCTTGCGGAGTGCCTGCTGCGATAGGTCAGCCCAGCACTCCTCTTGCGTGCCGGGCTCTTTTGCCGGCTCCCCACTCCCCAGTGGTCCAGCAGGGCCCCGGTGCGCTCTGCGCTAGGCCCCTCCCCTTTAATCAGGGGAGGGAGGCCTGCAGTACCGCGGCGCGACGTGCCGACGTGTGTGGTGTTGTTGCATGTAGCGCTGCAATATTCAATGGGAGCACCCCAAGAGGGAGGGTGAGCGCTTCCAGTAGTGCGCTCCGCCTCTTGCTTGGGGCGCTACCATTCAATTTTAGGCGTGGGGTGCTAACTTTTTCGGGGTGTTCATTAGGGAGGTAACATTTTCAGTAAAGTTGATAAAAAATCATGTTATAGTTCAGAGTGGCCTGCAATTACTGACCTGTTTTCATGGGCTGTTAATAATCCATTTTCAGACATTTCTAGAAACACAGCTCTAAGTCACTTCTTAAATTTATTCAATCACTTTAAGTTAAAAAGAAAAATAATTTTGAGCACAGAAAAACAACATGGGTGACCTTTGCAACAGTTCAATAGTGCATTCCTTGGAAATACATCTGAGATTGAACCTTCAACTATTACTGGAATTCAAAGCATGGCAACTAGGTGTTATGGAGGATGTTTACTGATCAATCAGCTAGAAACGATTTGTTGTCTTAAAGGACTCGAATTCTAAAACTGAAATTCAAAATTCTGCCTGTTGTAAGATAAGAGGCTGTAGAATAATTAAGCAGCACATGTGTATCAAAATTAAAATGCCATTGACCTGCTGAATCTCCATTCACTCGCCAAATAATGAGACACTCCCTCTGTTGCATACAGACATATAGGGCTAAAAATTCGGTGGTGCCGCGTTTGGGGTGCCAAGCTCGCCTGGGCGCCGGAATTTGCGCTCCGGCCAGAGCCGCTTGCGCCCTCCCGATATTCAGTGGGAGCGCCCCAAGAGGGACTCGGGGCGCTGCTCGAGGCTCCCCGCGTCCCGCTTGGGGCGCTCAAACTGAATATCGCCGCGCTACGTGCCACAGCGCCACATGCTGTGGCACGGCGCGCTGCTGTACTGCAGGCCTTCCTCCCCTTCTTAAGGGGGAGGGGCCTGCACCAGCGCGATCACGAGTGCCAGCAAAAGAGCCCGACACCGAGGAGAAGTGCCGGGCTTTTGGGACACAGCCGGCACTGCCCGGGGGGTGGATCAGGAGGCCGGGGAGGGCGGCGCGAGGAGGTGCTGGCAGGCGGCCACCGGAAAAAATGGCCGCCCCGCACCTCCACCTTAATTTGCGCCACTACCGCCACAGGTAGGCCCTGTGAACCGGTCGCGATTTGCGACCGGCATTACAAAGGCGGGCGCGACCAAATATCGCGATCGGGGCGGGAGCGGGGCGCTGCGCACACCAATGACTTCATCGGTGGCGGCGCAGCGCTACAAGCTAACGCCGCCATTAGCGCCCCGCTAAATATCGCGGGAGGCGTGGCCAGTGGCACTAAAGCCACTGAGTGCCCTCTTTGGGCGCTAACTGGTGGCGCAGCCCACTGAATTTCTAGGCCATAAACTATTATAATCTAATTGGGTACTAAATGTATCGGGGCCAAAACTCCTCAGCTCTGTGATTTTGATAGATTTTTTTCAACAAACCATTTAAATATTTTTTGCCTTTATTAACAAAAAAACAAGATTTCACAATAATTTTTTAAAAATTACAAAGAGTAAGTTGGGGGTAGAAGGTTGGTTTTATTGCCGTTGGGAAACAGTTCCAGCCCTGTTGCTGTTATCTTCCTATGCTGGCGGTAAGACGTCTATTAGGATAGAGAAGAGTCATCGGCCTAAATCAGATCCAAGCTCAATGACAGTGTCCTGATGACCTAGTGGGTAACGACACTCTGCGGTGTTAAGCGCTAAGCGGCCAGGGATGGCCTCACCATGGCCAGATTTACTTTACTTGACGCTGTACACCCTGGCTGCCACATGATGCGCCAGGTTGGCATCACCCCACACCAACACCATAAAGCATCTCTACAATGCCCAAGCCATTCCTTTCACACTCATCACCATTTCGGGGGGTACCGTTATGTCTCACCATTCACTGCAACTCACTAAGCCACTTCAAAGGTACACACAAATCTTTCCAAGAACGCAAAGTGTTAAAAATAAAGGTTTCAATGTTTGACACCATATTAACAGAAACTTTACATGAATATTGCATAAAACACCTAAGTGGCTACCCTTGTGTGTTGTTAGTTGGTATGATTGGACTAGGATGAGAGTGAGTGTGAGGGGTGGCTAGTGAGATGGAGAAGTGATAATGTAGATAGAGAGGGATGGGTGGAGGTCCAAGGTAAGTTGGTGTGAGTAAGGGTGTGCCGGAGTAGGTTGGGAAGGCAGAGTGATGGGGATGTGATGAGAGGCAAAGCAGGATGAGGTTGAGTGTGGTTTTGTACTAACATTTCCTAATCTACTGAGATCATTGAAATGTTTGCGGCACTACACCCAGGTCCTCCTGACCACATCCCTGCTTGTGCCCTCCTCTGCAATCTGCAACCAGGCAGTGTTGATCTCCTGGAGAGGTCTCTTCCGCCCATGGGAAGGGAAGAGGACCTCCCTGCATGCTATGCCTCCCTCCATAAGCAGATGGAGGGAGTCATGGGAGAGCCTGGGTGCAGCCCTGTGCCTTTGTGCAGTCATTGGCAGTGTTTGCAGCACCTCAATGCTGTAGAACACTACAACACAAATGTCAAGACAAATGTGGCCTTGGCCCCTTTAAGGAAACCGGCTGATGACTCGTCATGAAATGATGTCACCAGACCCGCTTCCTCTAATTGGCCGGGAAACGTGCTGGGTGGGCTTAACAAGCCCAATCAATGGAAATTCATTTTACACAGCGGGCTGAAGCCAGCAGCAGGGTCAGGACCCACCATCGACATCACCCACTTTGGACCCGCTGAGGTAAGTAAAGTCGTGGCACCAGAGTTCCAGGTCCTGACCAAGGTCCAGAGATCCATAAAGAAAAGAAAGACTTGCATTTATATAGAGCCTTTTATGACCACCGGACGTCCCAAAGTGCTTTACAGCCAATTAAGTACTTTTTTCTTGAAGTGTAGTCACTGTTGTAATGTAGGAAATGTGGCAGCCAATTTGCGCACAGCAAGGTCCCACAAACAGCAATGAGGGATAAATATTGGCCAGGACACCAGGGATAGCGCCATGGGATCTTTGAAATAGTGCCATGAGATCTTTTATATCCACCTGAGAGAGTAGACAGGGCCTTGTTTTAACATCTCATCTGAAAGACAGCACCTCCAGCAGTGCAGCACTCTCTCAGTACTGCACTGGAGTGTCAGCCTAGATTTTTGTTCTCAAGTCTCATGGAGCAGGACTTGAACCGACAACCTTCTGACTCAGAGGCAAGGGTACTACAAACTGAGCCACTGAGAACTGAGATCCATGAGGGAAAATGAGCATGTGCAGATTTTGGGTGAGAACAGGATCAGCTCTGATGCTCTGCACTTTAAATGGGCTAGCTCGCATATATAAAATGGCCACTTTGACAAGGTACCCTGAGTAACAAAATACATTCATTTGAATATTGAGCCATTACTGCTTATGTGGGTATAAGTGGAAAATGGGAGAACAGGTGGAGACCAGTAAAAAATTTTATTCATTCCTGGGATGTGAGTGGCATTGGCAAGGCCAGCATTTATTGCCCATCCCTAATTGTCCTTGAGAAGGTGGTGGTGAGCCGTCTTCTTGAACCGCTGCAGTCCGTGTGGTGAAGGTACTCCCACAGCGCTGTTTGGGAGGGGGTTCCAGGATTTTGACCGAGCGACAATGAAGGAACAGCAATATATTTCCAAGTCAGAATGGTGTAACTTGGAGGGGAACTTGGAGGTGGTGGTGTTCCCATGCACCTGCTGCCCTTGTCCTTCTAGGTGGAAGAGGTCACGGGTTTGGGAGGTGCTGTCGAGAAACCTTGGTGAGTTGCTGCAGTGCATCTTGTAGACGGTATACACTGCAAAAACAGTGCACTAGTGGTGGAGGGAGTGAATATTTAAGGTGGTGCATGGGGTGCCAATCAAGCGGGCTGATGGTGTCGAGCAGATGGTGTCGAGCTTCTTGAGTATTGTTGGAGCTGCACTCATCCAGGCAAGTGGAGAGTATTCCATCACACTCCTGACTTGTGCCTTGTAGATGGTGGTAAGGCTTTGGGGAGTCAGGAAGTGAGATATTCACCGCAGAATACCCTGCCTCTGACCTGCTCTTGTAGCCACAGTATTTATGTGGCTGGTTCAGTTAAGCTTTTGGTCAATGGTGACCCCCAGGATATTGATGGTGGGGGATTCGGCAATGCTAATATCATTGAATGCCAAAGGGCTGTGGTTAGACTCTTGCTTGTTGGAGATAGTCATTGCCTGGCACTTGTGTGACGCAAATATTACTTGCCACTTATCAGCCCAAGCCTGAATGTCGTCAAGCTCTTGCTGCATGCGGACATGAACTGCTTCATTATCCGAGGAGATGCGAATGGCACTGAACACTGTGCAGTCATCAGCAAACATCCCCACTTCTGACCTTATGACCGAGTGAAGATCATTGATGAAGCAGCTGAATATAGTTGGCCTAGGACACTGCCCTGAGGAACGCCTGCATCGATGTCCATTAGATGCCCATAAATCCATTAGAAAATCAACTTCTTCCCCTTAGGGTACAGTAGTGTAGTGGTTCTGTTACTGGATTAATCATACAGAGTTCTGCCCTAATAATCCAGATTGATCATGAGTTCAAATTCCACCATGGCAGTTTGAGAATCTAAATTCAGTTTTAAAGAAATTTGGTATCAGTAAAAGCCACCATGAAACTGTTGGATTGTTGTAAAAGCCCAGCTGGTTCACTGATGTCCTTACCCATTCTGATCTATATGTGACTCCATTCCCACACCAATGTGGTTGGCTCTTAACTGCCCTCTGAAGTGGCTTACCGAGCTATTCAGTTGTATCAAACCTTCATCCCATGGACTACGTTTGTTCAAGAAGTAAGCCCACCGCCATCTTCTCAGGGCAACTAGGGATGGGTAACAAATATCAGCCTTGCCAGCGATGCCCATATCTCAGAAATTAATATTAAAAAATAAACTATCAGTTCTGAAATACTGTTGATTTTCTTGCCTGAAAGAGACCCTCCATTAAGGGCCGATCACTGTCCAGAGACACTTTATTAACAGTATTTTACAGGAAGCTGTTGCCTATTTGCTGGACAAGTTCTATTTGTTTCAGGGGGAATGGGACTTCAGCTACTTGTGGGAGCTGATCCCATGTTGGTCAACTCCAGAAAATGACATTGCTTAGTCAGGTTGACTCTGAGCGAGTGGAGTGAGTTGCAATGTAACTGCATGATTTAAATAGTTTTCTGTGCACTTATAGAAACACAGAAGATAGGAGCAGGAGTCGGCCATTCGGCCCCTCGAGCCTGCTCTGCCATTTAATGAGATCATGGCTGATCATCCAAATTCAGTACCCTGTCCCTGCTTTCTCCCCATATCCCTTGATCCCTTTAGCCTTAAGAAATATATCTAACTCCTTCTTGAATATATTTAATAAGTTGGCCTCAACTGTCTTCTGTGGTAGAGAATTCCACAGGTTCACCACTCTCTGGGTGAAGAAATTCCTCCTCATCTCAGACCGAAATGGCTTACCCCTTATCCTTAGACTGTGACCCCTGGTTCTGGACTCCCCCGCCATCGGGAACATCCTTCCTGCATCTAGTCTGTCTAGTCCTGTTAGAATTTTATAAGTTTCAATGAGATCCCCTCTCATTCTTCTAAACTCTAGCGAATATATGCCTAATCGACACAATCTCTCTTCATACGTCATTCCTACCATTCCAGGTATCAGTCTGGTGAAGCTTCGCTGCACTCCCTCCATGGCAAGAACATCCTTCCTCAGATAATGTGACCAAAACGGCACACAATACTCAAGGTGTGGTCTCACCAAGGCCCTGTACAACTGCAGCAAGACATCCTTGCTCCTGTACTCGAATTCTCTCGCTATGAAGGCCAACATATCATTTGCCTTCTTAACCGCCTGCTGCACCTGCATGCTTACCTTCAGTGACTGGTGCACAAGGACTCCCAGGTCTCGTTGCACTTCCCCTTTTCCCAATCTATTGCCATTCAGATAATAATCTGTCTTCCTGTTTTTGCCACCAAAGCGGATAACCTCGCATTTATCCACATTATACTGCATCTGCCATGTATCTGCCCAATCACCCAACCTGTCCCAATCATACTGGAGTTTCTCTGCATCCTCCTCACAGCATACACGACCACCCAGCTTTGTGTCATCTGCAAACTTGGAGATATTACATCTAGTTCCCTCATCTAGATCATTAATATATATTGTGAATAGCTGGGGTCCTAGCACCGATCCCTGCGGTACCCCACTAGTCACTGCCTGCCACTCGGAAAAAGACCCATTTATTCCAACTCTTTGCTTTCTATCCGCCAACCAGTTCTCTATCCAAGTTAGTGCCTTACCCCCAATCCCATGTGCTTTAACTTTTCATGCCAATCACTTATGCGGGACCTTATCGAAAGCCTTCTGAAAGTCCAAATACACCACATCCACTGGTTCTCCCTTATCTATTCTACCAGTTACATCCTCAAAAAATTCCGGTAGATTAGTCAAGCATGATTTACCTTTTGTAAATCCATGTTGACTTTGTCCAATCCTGTCACTGTTTTACAAGTGCTCTGCTATTACATCTTTTATAATGGACTCTAGCATTTTCCCCACTACCGATGTCAGGCTTACCAGTCTATAATTCCCCGTTTTCTCTCTACCACCTTTTTTAAATAGTGGGGTTACATTAGCTAACCTCCAATCCATGGGAACTATTGCAGAGTCTATAGAATTTTGGAAGATGACCAGCAATGCATCTACTATTTCTAGGGCCACTTCCTTAAGTACCCTAGGATGTAGATTATCAGGCCCTGGGAATTTATCGGCCTTCAATGCCATCAATTTCCCTAACACCATTTCCCTACAAATGCTGATTTCATTCAGTTCTTCCCTCTCATTAGACCCTATGTTCCCCGACATCTCTGGAAGGTTATTTTTGTCCTCCTTTGTGAAGACAGAACCAAAGTATGTATTTAATTGGTCTGCCATTTCTTTGTTTCCCATTATAAATTCCCCTGATTCTGACTGCAACGGACCTATGCTTGACTTTACCAATCTTTTTCTCTTCACATATCTATAGAAGCTTTTACAGTCAGTTTTTGTGTTCCCTGCAAGCTTACTCTCATATTCTATTTTCCCCCTCTTAATTAATCCCTTTGTCCTCCTTTGCTGAATCCTAAACTGCTCCCAATCCTCAGGTTTGCTGCTTTTTCTGGCCAATTTATATGTCCTCTCCTTGGATCTTATGCTATCCCTAATTTCCCTTGTTAGCCACGGTTGAGTCACCTTTTTTGTTTTATTTTTATGCCAAACAGGGATGAACAAATTCTGTAGTTCATCCATGCGATCTTTAAATGTTTGCCATTGCCTATCCACCATCAACCCTTTAAGTAACGTTCCCCAATCCATCCTAGCCAACTCGCGCCTCATACCATCATAGTTTCCTTTATTTAAATTCAGGACCCTAGTCTCTGAGTCAACGACTTCACTCTCCATCTTAATGAAGAATTCTATCATATTGTGATTGCTCTTCCCCAAGGGGCCTCGCACGACAAGATTGCTAATTACTGTAATCCTTTCTCATTACCTAATACCCAGTCTAAGATGGACTGATATCTAGTTGGTTCCTCAACATATTGGTCCAGGAAACCATCCCGTATACACTCTAGGAATTCCACCTCCACAGTATTATTACTAATTTGGTTAGCCCAATCTATATGTAGATTAAAGTTACCCATGATAACTGCGGTGCCCTTATTGCACGCATCTCTAATTTCCCATTTAATGCCATCCCCAACCTCAGCATTACTGTTTGGGGGTCTGTATACAACTCCCACTAATGTTTTCTGCCCCATGGTATTTCTCAGCTGTACCCATACAGATTCCACATCATCAGAGCTAATATCCTTCCTTACTATTGTGTTAATCTCCTCTTTAACCAGCAATGCTACCCCACCTCCTTTTCCTTTTTGCCTGTCCTTCCTCAATATTGAATACCCCTGGATGTTGAATTCCCAGCCTTGGTCACCCTGGAGCCATGTCTCCGTAATTCCAATGACATCATATCCGTTTACATTTATTTGCGCAGCTAATTCATCCATTATAGATTGCAAAAGCCAATTGAATAATCACTGAAGCAGCATTTCAGCAAATGTAAAGGAATTAATTAAAGGCACTATTTCGAAGAAGAGCAGGGGAGTTATCCCTGGTGTCCTGGCCAATATTTATCCCTCAAACAACATAACAAAAACAGATTATCTGGTCATTATCACATTGCTGTTTGTGGGAGCTTGCTGTGCACAAATTGGCTGCCGCGTTTCCCACATTACAACAGTGACTACACTCCAAAAGTACTTCCTTGGCTGTAAAGCACTTTGAGGTGTCCGGTGGTCGTGGAAGGCGCTATATAAATGCAAGTCTTTCTTTTTTCTTTCTTTCTAAATCTGTCAAATAAGCGGCAGCAAAAGCGTAGAGTTTTGCATTACATTTTCATTCTAAATGTAGACTTGTGCCCCACTTATTTGATCCCTAAACAGATCCAGAAACCTTAACATAAGCATAAGATTGCAATATTAATTAAAATATTAAGTAATAACTTGCAGGAGGCATTTGCTGACAAAGGATTATCACATTTTGCTAAGTTCTCTTCCACTGTAGGTGCAGCTCAGGTTTACAGAATGCGCTTACTTAAGCTCCATTCCATTTAAATGAGAAGCAGGTTACAGATCGTATTGCAGGACACCATCAAGGTTGGAAAGAGCAGTAGAGAAGTTGAGGTAAATCAATAAGCGGATTGAAAGGTAGCAAATGTAACCCCACTATTTAAGAAAGGAGGGGGAGAGAAAATGGGGAACTGCAGACCAGTTAGCCTGACATTATAGAGTCATAACGGCACAGAAGGAGGCCATTCAGCCCATTGAGTCCGTGCCGGCAGTAGTTGGGAAAATGCCAGAATCTATTATTAAGGACGTGGTAACAGGGCACTTAGAAAATAATAATAGGATTGGGCAGAGTCAACACGGATTTATGAAAGGGAAATCATGTTTGACAAATCTGTTAGAGTTTTTTGAGGTCGTAACTAACAGAATAGATAAGGAGGAACCAGTGGATGTGGTGTATTTGGATTTTCAGAAGGCATTCGATAATATGCCACACAAGAGGTTATTAAATAAAATTAGGGCTCATGGGATAGGGGGTAATATATTAGCATGGATTGAGGATTGGTTAATGGACAGAAAACAGAGAGGAGGAATAAATGGGTAATTTTCAGGTTGGCAGGCTGTAGCGAGTGGGGTACAGCAAAGATCAGTGTTTGGGCCTCAGCTATTCTTCTGTTCTTCTTAGGCAGTTCCTCAGAACCGAGGATGACTTGCTTCCACAATAAAAATGAGTTCTCAGGTGACTGATGAGTCCAATGCAGGACCTACAGTCTCTGTCACAAATGGGGCAGACGGTGGTTGAAGGGGCGGGTGGGTGGGGTGCTTGGGTTGACGTGCGCTCCTTCCGCTGTTTGCGCTTGGCTTCCGCTTGCTCCCGGCGAAGAGATTCGAGGTGTTCGGCGCCTTCCCTGATGCTTCTCCTCCACGTTGTGCGGTCTTGGGCCAGGGATTCCCTGGTGTTGGTGGGGATGTTGCATTTTTCAAGGAGGCTTTGAGGGTGTCCTTGAAGCGTTTCCTCTGCCCACCTGGGGCTCTCTTGCCGTGCCGGAGCTCCGAGTAGAGCGCTTGTTTTGGGAGTCTCGTATCGGGCATGCGGACGATGTGGCCCGTCCATCGGAGCTGATCGAGCGTGGTCAAAGCTTCGATGCTGGGGATATTGGCCTGAGCGACAACACTGCCGTTGGTGCACCTATCCTGTCGATGGATTTGCAGGATCCTGCGGAGGCAGTGTTGGTGGTACCACTCTAGTGCTTTGAAGTGCCTGCTGTACATGGTCCATGTCTCTGATGCATACAGGAGGGTGGGTATCACTACTGCTCTGTAGACCATGAGCTTGGTGCTGTGTTTGAGGTCCTGGTCTTCAAACACTCTCTTCCTCAGGTGCTGCACTGGCACACTGAAGGCGGTGTTGGACTTCGTCATCGACGTCTGCCCTTGTTGACAGTAGGCTCCCGAGGTATGAAAAGTGGTCCACGTTGTCCAAGGCCTCGTCGTGGATTTTGATAATCGGGGAGCAGTACTTTGTGGCGGGGGCAGGTTGGTAGAGGACTTTAGTCTTACGGATGTTTAGTGCAAGACCCATGCTCTCATACAATTCAGTGAAGGTGTTGACGAAGGTTTGGAGTTCGACCTCAGAGTGTGCGCAGACGCAAGTGCCGTCTGCATACTGTAATTCGATGACAGAGGATGAGATGACCTTGGATCTGGACTGGAGGCGATGGAGGTTGAACAGTTTCCCATTTGTTCTGTAGATTAGCTCCACTCCAGCGGGGAGCTTATTGAGGGTGAGATGGAGCATTGCAACCAGGAAGATCGAGAAGAGCGTTGGTGCGATGACACAGCCTTGCTTGACCCTGGTCCGTACGTGAATTGGGTCTGTGGTGGATCACAGCTTGCATGTCGTCGTGAAGCAGGCGGAGAATGGTGACAAACTTTTGAGGGCAGCCGAATTTGAGGAGGACACTCCATAATCCCTCACGGTTGACGGTGTCGAAGGCCTTTGTGAGGTCAAAGAAGGCCATGTACAGGCTTGGGCCTCAGTTATTCACAATCTACATCAATGATTTGGATGAGGGGACTAAATGTAATATAGCCAAGTTGAGCTGACGATACAAAGCTGGGTTGGAATATAAGCTGTGAGGAGGATGCAAGGAGGCTTCAAGGGGATATAGACAGGCTAAGTGAGTGGGTAAGAACATGGCAAATGAAATATAATGTGGAGAAATGTGAAGTCATCCACTTTGGTAGGAAAAATAGAGAAGCAGAGTATTTTTTAAATGGTGAGAGATTGGGAAATGTTGGTGTTCAGAGGGACCTGGGTGTCCTTGTACACGAATCACTGAAAGTCAACATGCAGGTACAGCAAGCAATTAGGAAAGCAAATGGTATGTTGACCTTTATTACAAGAGGATTTGAGTATAAGAGTAAAGACGTCTCACTGCAATTATATAGGGCCCTGGTGAGACCACACCTAGGAGGAAAAATTTGGTTGCTTTGCGCCTCCCATTAGCGACCTAAGAGGGCGCTAATGGGTCGCAAAGCAAATAGCGCCCTGGCTGCTCGCGAAATTCACCAGATATTTTGCAATGGCGCTAAACACTACCGCCACGATCTCCTGTGCCCACCGCCTGCCACTAGCAATGACAGGTTGAGGGGAGCGTTTTGCAGTCAGGAAGGAAACTGAGGGAGCACTATTTAAAGGCGACCGCTTCCTGCCTTTTTTTGTCAGCGACATTTTTGCACCACGCATTCTGAGAGAGAGAGAGAGACTTCTGGAGAGATTCAACACCGTGCGAACTGGGTACTGAGTAGCACTTTGCAGGTTCATTTTGATTTGACCTTCCTTGCATCGATTTAGAACAGACTCTGGGGATTGTACTCAGAGCTCTTTCCCTGGGTCTCTCCATTGTTCTTTCCAATAGATTTGATGTACAGGTCTCTCCAGGCCAAGATTCAAGGCTGCAATTAGTAGGGTGTGGATGGAGAGCAAGAACCACCCTCCCCTTTAAGAACTGGCCAGCGCCAGTGTGTCTGTGTTCCACTGCTGACTGACATCACATGAGTTTCACCAGCGCTCTGAGGTAGCGCCTCGCTCCTCGGCGTTAGCGCCTTAAGAGAGGTGTGTAGCGCCTGATTTAGTGCTCCAATCACCTTCAGAGGTGATAGAAGTCAAGTTTGCAGTCGGAGGCGATAATTAACGCCAGGCACTAAACTTTGCGCCCGGCCGATAATTACGCCCCAAACGGGGCAATACCAAATTTCTCCCCCCTGGAGTATTGTGTACAGTTCTGGTCTCCTTACCTAAGGAAGGATGTACTTGCCATAGACGGAGTGCAACGAAGTTCACCAGACTGGTTCCTGGGACGGGGGGATTGTCCTATGAGGAGAGATTGAGTGGACTAGGCTTATATTCTCTAGAGTTTAGAAGAATGAGAGCTGATCTCATTGAAACATGCAAAATTCTTACAGGGCTTGACAGGGTAGATACAGGGGGATATGGTGCAGCAAGCAATTAGGAAAGCAAATGGTATGTTGACCTTTTTTACAAGAGGATTTGAGTATAAGAGTAAAGACGTCTTACTGCAATTATATAGGGCCCTGGTGAGACCACACCTGGGGTATTGTGTACAGTTTTGGTCTCCTTACCTAAAGAAGGATATACTTGCCATAGAGGGAGTGCAACAAAGGTTCACCAGACTGATTCCTGGGATAGGGGATTGTCCTATGAGGAGAGATTGAGTACACTCGGCATATATTCTCTAGAGTTTAGAAGAATGAGAGGTGATTTCATTGAAACATACAAAATTCTTACAGGGCTTGCCAGGGTAGATGCAGGGAGGATGTTTCCCCTGGCTGGGGAGTCTAGAACCAGGGGCCACAGTCTCAGAATAAGGGATCAGCCATTTAGGACTGAGATGAGGAGAAATTTCTTCACTCAGAGGGTGGTGAATCTTTGGAATTCTCTACCCCAGAGGGCTGTGGAGGCTCAGTCGTTGAGTATATTCAAGACAGAGATCGATAGATTTTTGAATATTAAGAGAATCAAGGGATATGGGGATAGTGCAGGAAAGTGGCGATGAGGTAAAAGATCAGCCATGATCTTATTGAATGGCGGAGCAGGCTCGAAGGGCAAAATGGCCTTCTCCTGCTCCTATTTCTTATATTCTTATGTTCTAAGCTGTGGTAGGTGATACAACGGTACCAGAACATGTAAAACAAGTTAAAGGGGAAGAAAAATCTAGGGAAGTGTATTTCATTCAATGTACACCTCCATTTTGTAGAAGAAAATTAATTAGCTATAAAAATCAGGATTAATGCTGTTTACAAATATGTTTTATTGCAAGCTTGAAATACTTCTACATGGCCTGGTCCAATTATCCCCCAGCCTTTAACCCTTGTCACCTAAAAGCTACACTCGGTCTTGACTCCCCATGTACAACATCATGGGAAGTCAACTAGAGATATATTAAAAATATTATTTTCTTTCAACTTTTCCCATTAGCAATTCTTATCTCCACACTTAGAATGGAAACTGCCCATGTAAACTGGTCACACTGTAATTACACCCTCCCCCCAGTGGAGGTGCTGCAGCATTACAAGTAGCAGGAGTGTGTAATTACAACGTGATTAAGTTTACATATGCAGTTTCCAATAATAATGTAGTTATAGGAATTTATAATGGCCCAGAAATTCGGGTCTCCACGGGTAAGTACACACGGGGTACTCACCCATAAGCCCAATGGAAGTGTCGGTTTCCTGCATGCACTTCCGTTCCCCTGAACAAAGGGGTTCAGAGGTCGAACTCGTGCGTGGGAGAGGCTGCGCGTGCGCATCAAACTTACGTTTTTTTTTACAGGTTTTTCTGTGAGGGAAGAAGAGAGAGAGGGAAAGAGAGAGAGAGAGACTGGGGAGAGAGGCCCGGGGATCGAGAGAGAGACTGGGGGGAGAAGAGAGAGACGGGGGGGAGAGAGAGACTGGGGGGGAGAGAACGACTGGGGGGGAGAGAGAGAGAGATAGGGGGGGAGAGAGAGACTGGGGGGAAGAGAGAGAGAGAGAGGCTGGGGGAAGAAGAGAGAGACGGGGGTGTTAAGTCTATGTGTTCTAGTTATTGTTAATAAGAATCACTGCACACAGACCACAAGAATAAATTCAACAGGTCTTTACTAGTCGAAGGTCAGGCTGAACTGCCCAATAAATCATTACACAGCACTTATATACCGGTGTGGTCACCACCGGTATTACAGTATACAGCAGCCAAGATAAAGTAGTGCATCTCTTAAAATAGTTCTCTTAAAGGTGGAACGGTTACATACACCACAATCCTCCCTTTTTAGCTTAACAGTATATATTCCCCATTTAACATAACATAATAACATATATACACAACTTCATGTAAAAAACAGTTCACAGATTCAGTCTCTGAGGAGGCCACCTGATCCGAGACGGATAACGCCTTTCAGGGGTCTCTGGTTCTCGTTGCTGGAGTGACTCATCTAGTTGATCCCCTATGGATAGGACATCATCATCAGGTATATTCACTTCTGAGGTAGATGCTTCAGGTTCACTAACTTCCTCCACGGTTGTCTCTGTCGTAACCATGGGCTCGACACTTGTTCTCAATCCCACCAGTTGGTCAGCATGACGTCGCATTACATTTTCACCAACATCTACCGTGTACATCAGGGGTCCTTGTCTGGCCCGAATTGTTCCAGGTTGCCATTTCTCGTTTTTATAGTCCCTGGCTAACACCGGTTGTCCTATTTCAAAACTCCGAGTGGGCTTGTTATTGATATGCTGGAACTGTTTGTTTTCGACTTCCCTCCGCACATTTGGTTTTAACAAGTCCAACCTGGACCGCAACCTCCTGTTATAGAACATCATGGCAGGACTTTGGTTTGTTGTTGCATGGGTGGCGTTTCGATATGCCAGTAGGAAATTGTCCACCTTGTGTTGCAGTGGAATCTGATCTTCGCTCATGGCCTTTATTGCCTTTTTGAACGTCTGTACAAACCTCTCGGCCAGCCCATTCATAGCTGGATGATATGGGGCAGAGGTATAATGTTTCACCCCATTCTTCTTCAGGAATTTCTGGAATTCCTCTGACACGAACTGTGGTCCGTTGTCTGAACATATTTGCTCTGGCAATCCATTTCTTGCAAATATCGTTCTTAGCACCGCGATCGTCTTCTCCGAGGTAGTGGTAGTCATTTTAATCACTTCTGGCCATTTAGAATGTGCGTCCACCGCAATTAAAAACATGGAGTCCATGAATGGACCAGCAAAGTCAATATGTACACGTTGCCATGGGGTTGAAGGCCATTCCCATGGATGCAGCGGTGCAATTGGAGGTGCATTTTGGACTTTTTGGCACCCTGAGCAGCTTTTCGTCAGATCCTCTATCTGTTGGTCGATACCCGGCCACCACACATAAGCCCTAGCAAGGCTTTTCATCTTGACTCCCCCCAGATGACCTTCATGTAGTTCTTTTAGAACTCTCTCTCTTAACTTAGGAGGGATAATCACCCTTGTTCCATACATCAATGTTCCCTGACAGATGGACAGCTGCTCTCGTCTTGCTGAGAATGCCGGTAACAGTGGATCACCATGGGCTGGCCATCCCTTTACTGTCAATTCGTAGACCCGGGACAGTGTCGGGTCATTCCTAGTCTCCCTTTCAATATTTGCATTGGTGACAGGTAAACATTCGATGATGGTCGAGTGAAATAACTCCACCGGGTCAACCGTCGGTGCCTCCTCCTCAGTAGGTAGTGGCAGGCGCGACAGCCCATCAGCATTACCATGCTGCTTTGTACCTTTGAATTCTATCTGATATTGATGTGCCCCTAGGAAAAGGGACCATCTCTGGAGCCTCTGTGCTGTCATCACCGAAACACCCTTCTTAGGGTTAAAAATGGATACCAACGGCTGGTGGTCTGTCAGCAGTGTAAACTTCTGGCCCTGCAGGTAATGATTAAACTTCTTTACTCCCCACACAAGGCTGAGAGCCTCCCTATCTATCTGAGCATAGTTGCGCTCAGCGGAGGTCAATGATCTGGATGCAAATGCGACTGGCCTTTCCAAGCCATTTGGCAACTTGTGTGAGAGTACTGCTCCAATACCATAAGGAGAAGCATCACAAGCTAAACGAATAGGTAGCGTTGGGTTGAAGTGAGCCAACACTTCCTCTGAGGTGATCAATGCCTTGCTTTTGCGAAAGGCCTTCTTACAGTCCTCGCTCCACTTCCATGGTACTTCTTTCTGCAAAAGAGCGTTCAGCGGGTGCAGCACCGTGGATAGATTTGGCAGAAACTTATGGTAATAGTTAATCAACCCTAGGAACGACCTCAACTGGGATACATTTTCCAGAGCGGGAGCCTTCACAACAGCTTCAATCTTGTCAGGTGACTTGTGCAGCCCCTCCTGGTCAATGACATGACCACAGTACGAGATCCGTTTCTGAAAGAACTCACATTTCTGGCGATTAACTCGAAGTCCATATTCCTTCAATCTGGTGAGCACCAGTTTCAAATTTGCAAGGTGTTCCTCATCGTCATCTCCTGTAATCAGGATATCGTCCAAGTAACATTGAGTGCTTGGAATTCCCTGTAATACCTGCTCCATGGCCCTCTGCCAAATTGCTGGAGCCGAAGCCACTCCAAAAACCAGTCTATTATATTGATACAAGCCTCTGTGCGTGTTGATTGTGAGATACTGGCGCGACTCTTCCTCAACTTCCATCTGTAAGTACGCTTGCGCCAGGTCTATCTTGGTGAAGTGTTTCCCGCCAGACAATGAAGCAAAGATACCCTCAATCCGCGGAAGCGGATATTGCACCGTGTGAAGCACCGGATTAACCGTGATCTTGAAGTCTCCACAAATGCGGACCTTCCCCGGTTCCCCTGGCTTGTTACTCGATGAACGCTTCATGACGGGAACAATGGGCGTGGCCCACTCACTCCAGTCCACCTTAGACAGTACTCCTGAACGTTCTAGCCCTTCCAGCTCAGCTTCCACAGCAGGTCGTATCGCATAAGGTACCGGTCTGGCTTTGAAAAATTTTGGGTTTGCATGTTCTGCAATCTTGATTTTTGCCGTAATTCCTCTCAGTGTTCCCAGTCCCTGTTGGAACACCTCTTTAGCCTCATCCAATATTCTGGACAATCGTTCAGGTTTGACATCTTTTTTTCCAGAATCTACCGTTATTGCTTTTAGGGAGTGCCAGTCCATATTTATTTTCCTGATCCACTCCCGTCCCAGAAGTGGTGGACCTCCCTCAGGTAGTACATATAAGTCCATTCCTTGGTGTTCTTTGCCCTTGTGTACCACCTTGACTTTTATCTTTCCGATGGGGTATACTCTTTGCCCCGTGTATGTCTGCAATACTATCTCCGTATCCCGTAGGGGAATATGTGTGAATAACCTTTTGTAATCTTGCTTATTCATGACCGTCAACGCCGATCCGGTGTCCAATTCCATCTTCACTTGGACTCCTGCTATCTGAAGTGTGACCCAGATAGTTTGTAGGTCAGCTTCCTTACTTACATTGTGAATTCTCAGACTACCCAGTTCCTTGCTGTTGGAGTCTGAATCCGAATTCTGTTCATCCGAACTCTTCTCAGCCACCTTATGTACCTTTCTGCACTTTTCCTGCGGTGACTTTTTGTTGCTGGTCTTCTTTCCTGACCGGCATACTTTAGCTATGTGACCAAGCTTGCCACATTTTCTACATTCCTGATTTTTAAACCAGCATTGGTTCTGATCGTGTGTTGTCTTTCCACAACGATAACATTTCGCTGTACCCAAAGCCATTTAATCTACGCTGAGTACCGCTGCCTTCAGCTGCATTTCCGCAGTGCCTCTCGCTGCGGCTTCGTGCGATGCTGCAATAGTGACAGCCTTATCAAGTGTAAGATCATTCTCTTCAAGCAGCCGCTTTTGTGTTCCTTCTTTCGACAATCCACACACGAATTTGTCTCTCAGTGCCTCTGTCAGTCTTTCCCCAAACTGACAGTATTTCGCTAGCTTACGCAGTTCAATTAAATACTCCGCGTTGCTTTCCTCTTTCAGTTGCGTTCTCGCATAAAATTTAAATCGTTCCGCTAACATCAGCGGTGTGGGGTTCAAATGATTTCTCAGGACAGCAACAATATTAGCGAAAGCCTGATCCGCCGGTTTAGCTGGTGATAGAAGATGCTTCAATAGCCCGTATGTCTTCGCACCCATTGAGTTTAGTAAGGTTAGTGCTTTATCTTCATCTGATATTTTATTTGCCTTACAATAAATCTCTATGCGTTCTACATACGTGGCCCAATCTTCAACATCGGCATCGAAATCATTGATGTTACCACGCTTAGGCATCCTCGCAATCTTCTTGAGAGACAAAAAGAAATTTTTCTTCTATTTTTTTTTCAAAATGGCGGTTTCCCGCGCTTGTCTTCTTCCCCCGCCTACGAAAATGGCGGCTTCCCGCGTTTGCCTTTCTCCCCCGCTGGCTGTAATGGCGATTGCCGTATTGCTGCGTTCGCCCTCCCCAGCGGTTCTCAAATCGTGCCTCCCAGCCCCTCTTGCAGTCCGGGCCTTTCCCCCGGCTGCGGCTGAGTTCTCCGCGGTTTTTTAAATTATTTTTATTTTCTCCCGCGCCTCGCGGCCTCGGTAGCTGCCCGGCCTTTTTCCCCGGTCGCGGTCGAGCTCTCTCTCGACGCTGTTGCGTCTCCCAGCCCGCTTGCAGCCCGGTCTTTTACACCGGCTGCGTTTGCATTCACCGCGGCTCCCATGCCTTACGCTGCGCCCCAGTCTCAGCGCCTCTGGCCCCGACTTCTGTCCGGCTCTTTTCCCCGGCCGTGGTCGAGTTCTCCGCCCTTATATCCTCCGTTTTTCCCTCCCCTACTTCACAGCCAACGTGGCCGACTTGCTGCTCGTCGCTGATCGGCTTACCCACCACCGTGATAGAAGGGATGATCACTGCCTGTTGCTGATGGAAGGCTTCGTGTCAGGATTCTTCCTTGCTCTTCAGACCCGAGTCTTTTGTCAGCAGGATGATGAGGGCGGATGCCTCTTCTCGACGCCCGTTAAACTGCCTTGGATATATCTCTGCCGCAGGGTAAGATCGTCATCGTCGCCACTGTTAAGTCTGTGTGTTCTAGTTATTGTTAATAAGAATCACTGCACACAGACCACAAGAATAAATTCAACAGGTCTTTACTAGTCGAAGATCAGGCTGAACTGCCCAATAAATCATTACACAGCACTTATATACCGGTGTGGTCACCACCGGTATTACAGTATACAGCAGCCAAGATAAAGTAGTGCATCTCTTAAAATAGTTCTCTTAAAGGTGGAACGGTTACATACACCACAGGGGGGAGAGAGAGAGAGAGTGGGGGGGAGAGAGAGAGAGAGACTGCGGGTGAAGAAGGGCGGCCGCCATTTTGTGAGGTCGGCAGGAAGTTCCCTCACCCTCTCTCTCTCCCTCCCCCTCTCTCTCCCGCCCCCTCTCTCTCCCTGCCTCTGTCTCTCCCCTCTCTCTCTCCCCGCCCCTCTCTCTCCTTGCCCCTCTCTCTGCCTGCCCCTCTCTCTCCCCCTCCCTCCCCGCTCTCTCTCCCTCCCTCTCTCTCCCTCTCCTCTCCCTCCGACTCACCACGGTACCAGAACGGAGTATATCCGACACCGGGAGTCCGGGTGCCCATCGCTCCAAAGCGAGCCCGGGGTTCCTCATGGTTAACGCGGTGGGCCTTTGGACCCGGTTTGCCGGGCCTTTCGCTCCGGACTCCCGTGTCCGATATCGGTCGGGGACGGCTCGTGTGAAAGCCCCGGTTTTCCCGGTCCCGCACTCACGGCAAGAGAGAGAGGGGGAAGGAGAGAGAGAGGGAAGGAGAGAGAGAGAGAGAGAGAAGCGGGGGGGAAGGAGAGAGAGAGAGAGAGAAATGTTTTAAGCCTCAGGCCCAGCCGGTCTGTAATGGCCGCCACTCACCTCAGTAAAGGCAGTTTGAAGGATTAGGCCCTGCCCACAAATGCCATAAAATGCCCCCCGTGACGCACTGATTGGTCAACCATCAGGTCACTGAGCTGTAGGATTGGTCAACCATCACGTCACTCAACGCTAATGAGCGGTAGGATTGGTCAACCGCTAATGAGCGGATTTTTTCCTGTTTTTTGTCTACTGTCCGAACAATTTTTGTCTGACCAAAAAGTAAAGACACCTAGTAGACTCCCCTAATCATAAGCTTTCTTTTGATATAACATATGTGTAGGTACGCTTTATAACTTTTGAGTGATGCCCGGACAGACAGTCAGACAGACAGTCAGACAGACAGACAGAACTATCCTTTTATATATATATATATATATATAGATAGATAGATATAGAATGAAACAAACTCTAAGCCCATCTTATATTTAAGCTTGTTCTGTCTGTGCAGCTGGATTAATTCCAAGTAATGCTTCTCTCCCCATAACTCTTCCACATCCCTTTCAGTTCATGGATGTGGGGACTGATGCACGGGGCCAATGCTGAGTTCAGTAGCACAGTGAGAAAGCACTTGTGATGGGGCACAAAAAATTTAATTAAAAATTATTTCCTGAGGTATAAATTCATCATAGCATATTTCAGAGTTGAGGCCATCTAGAATCTACGATTGTTCTCTCAGACCCCCACAACTTGTTATCTGCATCAGGAGAAAACATGGTGGTTAGAGACAGTCTTGAAAATTGCTCCTCAGCTCTCCCCAATGGCTGGACTTCGAAATGGTAAGCAGACTGAAAGCAGTCACAGGTCCATGTGTTGCACTTCACGGCTCAGATTATCATTGCAAATCTTTTAAAAACGCCAGCTACAGGGGTCACAGGCAAGGGTTAGGGAGAAGCATAACAGGTAGGTGGTAAACTTCATAGGGCGGTTTCTATATAAGACTTCTCAATGGAAGATGCGACAGACACATTGATTTTAATAGTATACTGATCGATCTCCTGTGGTATTGCACACAGTAAGTCAGAGAACTTTTGGCAATTAACGGGCAGGCGGTGGATGGACCGATCACACTACCTGCCTGATGTCCTCAGCACGAGGCCCGAGCTATTTTAATGGTCAGGCTTCATTTACATGGGATTGCCGAGCTATGAAGCCTGAAGCACCACTCACAGGCAGCTCGGGTGTGAAAACTCCAAGATATGGGGCTGCCATCTCTTCCCATCCCCTCTTTCAATTATTTATTATTTCCTCCACCCCCTTGTTCCCATTGCCTCCTTCCCTTCCTACCACTTCCTCACTCCCATTACTACCTTTACTTTTTCACCTTTGAACCACCTACTTAATCCCTGTATTTCCACCTCCTCCTTACTCTGCTGGTACTCACTTCGCCCTTAACCCTCCAACCAACCTCCACCTCCTGCTCACTCGCAGAGAACCCCTCATCCTCAATCTGTTTCTCTCCTCCCTCCCCTTCCTACCCTTTCTCCTTATCTGATTCCTTCAAAGACGTGGCAAGATTGTTAATACAGTAGAGGAATCTTGACAGAGTAGAATCTGAGGGGTGCAAATCTTTAAAGTTGGGAGTACAGGTACAAAACAAAATGGGATTCTGGGTTTTATATATAGGCACGTGGAATCCAACAACTAGGAAGTGATGTTGAATTTGTCCAAGACATTGCTTTGGTTGTGGTTGGAGTATTGTGTGCATTTCTAGCCATTATAGGAAAATATTGGAACCAAGGAAAGGATGCAGCAAAGATTTACTAGAATGGTATCAGGAATGAAAGGTTATAGTTAGGAAGAAAGGCTTGGGAAACACAGTTTTTTCACTTAATTTTTCACTGGTGCAGTGAAGATTAATCCAATGAAAGTTTTTTGAAAGTGTAAGTACTGATAGATTGTTTCTATTGATTGGTGAATTTGTAAGAACAGAACAATAAACTCAGGATTATCACTAGATGAACAAAGGGGAAGATAGAAGAATTTTTTCACAATATTAGAACATGCAGAGGTAATAATTCATCCTGGATGATAGCGCGAAACGGGTGGCATCACATTGGCCACCTATTATACGCCCCATTTGATATCCAACTCTATTGACTCTAATTCAGATTTTTGTAGCTCTACATGAAGAACTATAACCCCTAAATACACAGTAAGAGCAGAATCTCACTCTCTACTCTCACTCCCTGTTGTCTGCTCTCACTCTCTGTGACATTGTCTGATCTCACCCTCTGCTGTCTGCTCTCACTCTCTGTGACACTGTCTGCTCTCACTCTCTGTGACATTGTCTGCTCTCACTCCCTGTTGTCTGCTCTCACTCTCTGTGACACTGCCTGCTCTCACTCTCTGTGACACTGCCTGATCCCAATCTGTACTCTCTGCTCTCGCTCTCTGTGACACTGTCTGCTCTCACTCTCTGTGACACTGCCTGCTCTCACTCTCTGCTGTCTGCTCTCACTCTCTGTGACACTGCCTGCTCTCACTCTCTGTGACACTGCCTGCTCTCACTCTCTGCTGTCTGCTCTCACTCTCTGTGACACTGCCTGCTCTCACTCTCTGTGACACTGCCTGCTCTCACTCTCTGCTGTCTGCTCTCACTCTCTGTGACACTGCCTGCTCTCACTCTCTGTGACACTGCCTGCTCTCACTCTCTGCTGTCTGCTCTCACTTTCTGTGACACTGCCTGCTCTCACTCTCTGTGACACTGCCTGCTCTCACTCTCTGTGACACTGCCTGCTCTCACTCTCTGCTGTCTGCTCTCACTCTCTGTGACACTGTCTGCTCTCACTCTCTGTGACACTGCCTGCTCTCACTCTCTGTGACACTGTCTGCTCTCACTCTCTGTGACACTGTCTGCTCTCACTCTCTGTGACACTGCCTGCTCTCACTCTCTGTGACACTGCCTGCTCTCACTCTCTGTGACACTGTCTGCTCTCACTCTCTGTGACACTGTCTGCTCTCACTCTCTGTGACACTGCCTGCTCTCACTCTCTGTGACACTGCCTGATCCCAATCTCTACTCTCTGCACTCACTCTCTGTGACACTGCCTGCTCTCACTCTCTGCTGTCTGCTCTCACTCTCTGTGACACTGCCTGCTCTCACTCTCTGTGACACTGCCTGCTCTCACTCTCTGCTGTCTGCTCTCACTCTCTGTGACACTGCCTGCTCTCACTCTCTGTGACACTGTCTGCTCTCACTCTCTGTGACACTGCCTGCTCTCACTCTCTGTGACACTGCCTGATCCCAATCTCTACTCTCTGCTCTCACTCTCTGTGACACTGCCTGCTCTCACTCTCTACTCTCTGCTCTCACTCTCTGTCACACTGCCTGCTCTCACTCTGTGACACTGCCTGCTCTCACTCTCTGTCACACTGCCTGCTCTCACTCTGTGACACTGCCTGCTCTCACTCTGTGGCACTGTCTGCTCTCACTCTCTGTCACACTGCCTGCTCTCACTCTCTGTGACACTGCCTGCTCTCACTCTGTGACACTGTCTGCTCTCACTCTCTGTGACACTGCCTGCTCTCACTCTCTGTCACACTGCCTGCTCTCACTCTGTGACACTGCCTGCTCTCACTCTGTGGCACTGTCTGCTCTCACTCTCTGTCACACTGCCTGCTCTCACTCTCTGTGACACTGCCTGCTCTCACTCTCTGTGACACTGCCTGCTCTCACTCTCTGTCACACTGTCTGCTCTCACTCTCTGTCACACTGCCTGCTCTCACTCTCTGTGACACTGCCTGCTCTCACTCTCTGTCACACTGCCTGCTCTCACTCTCTGTGACACTGCCTGCTCTCACTCTGTGACACTGCCTGCTCTCACTCTCTGTGACACTGCCTGCTCTCACTCTCTGTCACACTGCCTGCTCTCACTCTCTGTCACACTGCCTGCTCTCACTCTGTGACACTGTCTGCTCTCACTCTCTGTCACACTGCCTGCTCTCACCCTCTGCTGTCTAGAATCATAGAAAGTTACAACACGGAAGGAGGCCATTTCGGCCCATCGTGTCCGCGCCGGCCAACAAAGAGCTATCCAGCCTCATCCCACTTCCCAGCTCTTGGTCCGTAGCCCTGCTGGTTAGAGCATCCCAAGTGCACATCCAAGTACTTTTTAAATGTGGTTCGGGTTCCTGCCTCTACCACCCTTTCAGGCAGTGAGTTCCAGACCCCCACAACCCTCTGGGTGAAGACATTTCCCCTCAAATCCCCTCTAAACCTTCCCCCAATTACTTTAAATCTGTGCCCCCTGGTTTTTGACCCCTCTGCTAAGGGAAATAGGTCCTTTCTATCCACTTTATCTAGGCCCCTCATAATTTTATACATCTCAATAAGGTCTCCCCTCAGCCTCCTCTGTTCTAAGGAAAACAGACCCAGCCTATCCAGTCTTTCCTCATAGCTAAGATTCTCTACTCCCAGCAACATCCTTGTAAATCTCCTCTGTACCCTCTCTAGTGCAATCACATCTTTGCTGTAATGTGGTGACCAGAACTGCACGCAGTACTCTAGCTGAGGCCTAACTAGTGTTTTATACAGTTGAAGCATAACCCCCCCACCCACCCCTGCTCTTGTATTCTATGCCACGGCTAATAAAGGTAAACATTCCGTATGCCTTCTTAACCACCTTATCTACTTGGCCTGCTACTTTAAGGGATCTGTGGACATGCACTCCAAGGTCCCTTTGTTCCTCTACACTACTCAGTGTCCTACCATTTAATGTGTATTCCCTTTCCTTGTTAACCTTCCCCAAATGCATTACCTCACACTTCTCCGAATTGAATTCCATTTGCCACTGTTCTGCCCACCTGACCAATTTATTGATATCTTCCTGCAGTCTACAGCTTCCTTCTTCAGTATCAAACACACAGCCGATTTTAGTGTCATCTGCAAACTTCTTAATCATACCCCCTATATTCAAGTCAAGATTGTTGATATATACCACAAAAAGCAAGGGACCTAGTACTGAGCCCTGCGGAACCCCACTGGAAACAGCCTTCCAGTCACAAAAACACCCATCAACCATTACCCTCTGCTTCCTGGCTCCGAGCCAGTTTTGAATCCAACCTGACACTTTGCCCTGGATCCCCTGGGCTTTTAACTTTGTGACCAGTCTGCCATGTGGAACCTTATCAAAAGCCTTGCTAAAGTCCATATACACTACATCAAACGCACTACCCTAATCTACCCTCCTTGTTACCTCCTCAAAAAATTTAATCAAGTTTGTCAGACATGACCTTCCCTTAACAAATCCATGCTAACTATCCTTGATTAATCCATGTCTTTCTAAATGAAGATTTATCTTGTCCTTCAGAATTCTTTCCAATAATTTTCCCAGCACCGAGGTTAGGCTGACTGGCCTGTAATTACTCGGTCTATCCTTTTTGCCCCTTTTTAAACAAGGGAACCACATTAGCAGTCCTCCAGTACTCTGGCACCACACCTGAAGCCAGAGAGGATTGAAAAATGATGGTCAGAGCCTCTGCTATTTCCTCTTTTGCTTCGCTTAACAGCCTGGGATACATTTCATCCGGGCCTGGGGATTTATCCACTTTTAAAGCTGCTAAACCCCTTAAATACTTCCTCTCTCAATATGTTTATTTCATCTAATATTTCACACTCCTCCCCCCTGATAGCAATGTCTGCTTCGCACCTCTTCTTTGTGAAAACAGACGCAAAGTATTCATTAAGAACCCTACCGACGTCTCCCGCCTCCACACACAGATTACCCTCATGATCTCTAATAGGCCCTGCCCTTTCTTCAGTTATCCTCTTACTCTTAATATATTTATAAAACATCCTTAGGTTCACTCTCTGTGACACTTCCTGCTCTCACTCTCTGCTGCCTGCTCTCACTCTGTGTCACTTCCTGTTCTCACTCTGCGATGTTGCCTGCTCTCACTCTGTGTCACTTCTGTAATGATATCAGCAAATAGTGATGGTATTTGCCTGTTTGATTATTTATGCCTTACCAGCATATTTGCCTGATTGCTTATTTATGCCTGACCAGCAGAGGGCATGTGAGAGACAAGCAGTTTAGTTTTAGTTTCATTTTAGATGGATCTCTAAGATGGTGTCTCCTGTAATGCTGTTAACAGAGTTGAACAAACTTTAGATTAAAAGACATTCTCTTTCATGAATGTGTCGTCATTGAACCCACATACAAATCAATACATGGTGTCAGAAGAAGTGATTGAAAGAGATGAAGAGGAAAAATCTGAAGTTAAATCAGCTCTCCACATATTAGCAAGCCAAAAGAGAACATCGTTACTTACCATTGGAGAATAGCTAACGAAGTGAAAAAATGGAAGGTTTACACCCACCAGTGAAGCTTCAGTTGACAGGTAATGTGGCTGAAAATTGGAGGAGGTTCAAACAACGTTTGGAGTTGTATTTAGCGGCAATCGGAGCTGACGAGAAAAGTGATAAAATGAAAGCGTCAGTGTTCTTACATGTCGTGGGCGATGAAGCGCTGGAGGTGTATAATAACTTCACATTCGCTGCTGATGGAGACAAAATGAAGCTGGATAAAATAATGGAACAGTTTGAGGCCTACTGCATACCTAAACATAACGTGACGTTTGAGAGGCACAGATTTTTCACATGTGTACAGAAAACGGGAGAGACTATTGATCAGTATGTGACTGAACTGAGAAACAGAAGCAAAACGTGTGAATTTGGGGGACTGACAGACTCGCTGATAAAAGACAGACTGGTGTGTGGTATTCCAGATAATGGTCTAAGGGAAAGACTGCTAAGAGAGCAAAATCTAGACCTGGGAAAAGCCATAGCACTGTGTAGGGCTACAGAGACTGTGAAGTCGCAAGCAAAAGAGCTGTTCAGTGACAGTAGCTGCAACGTGGATGCAGTGAGTAAGAACGGACACAATGCTGTTTGCGCCAGCCGTTAGCGCCAGATTTCCGGCGCTAGCCACTTAGCGCCCGGGCACCGCCGGATCTGCGCCTACGCCGAAATTCAGGTGGGATTTAGCACCGGCGCAAAGTGTTAGCGCCCGCTCAGCTGTGCACGCATCTTATGACGTCATTTCGTCATGCAACGCCGTTTGTGCGCCCCAAACCGGAAATTCAGTGGCGCCCGGCCGATGTGGGCGTGGCGCTGCTAAGAACTGTGAAATGGAACTCAACAGAGGCCCTGTGGGATTCGGGGAGCGCTAATTAAAGGGCACATCCACTCACCCATAAAAGCCAGCCATTTCGCTGCAATGACTTTACTGCTTTGGATTTCTGCACAGAGAGCAAGGCACAGAGATTACTGATTTCGGACACCATAGGAGAGGTATTTTTGGCTTCTAGCCAGTGCTTTGACATTTGCATCCTTGTGATTTTGCTGTTTGGAACTTTGTAATGGGGGCTGCATGGGGGGCCAACCCTCAGTTGCTACATTTTATGCGAAGGGCTCGCAGACGCTTTGAGAGAGGGCCAGGCATGCCTAGACGCAGAGGGGCCATTAGGCGTCACCAACGTAGGCCTTACCCAGTCAGGCAATACCGGGAGCAGGTCTCATATCTCACCATGACTGCGGCGCATTGTGTTAAGAGGCTGCGCTTCAGAAGGGAGGTGGTTGGAGAGATCTGCCAGCTGCTTCACGCAGATTTGCAGCCACAGCTCATGTCCAGGACGTCTCTCTCGGTGGAAGTGAAGGTCACGGTGGCTCTCAGCGTTTATGCAAGCGGCTCCTTCCAAGCCGCTGCTGGGGACATTGCGAACATCTCCCAGTTCGCTGCGCATCGCTGCATCCGACAGGTCACCGAAGCACTTTTCGCGAGGAGGCACCAATTCATCTCCTTCCCCATGACCCAACACAAGCAGGAGCAGCGTGCAGTCGGATTTGCCAGGATCGCGGCCTTCCCCATGGTGCAGGGCGCCATTGACTGCACGCATGTGGCTATGCGGGCACCTATCCACAATGCCGAGCAATACCGCAACCGGAAGGGCTACCATTCCCTAAATGTGCAGCTGGTGTGTGACCACAGGCAGCGCATCCTAGCTGTCAATGCCCACTTCCCAGGAAGCAGCCACGATGCCTTTACCCTGCGCCAGACTACTGTGGCTGACATGTTCCAGGCACAGCCTCCACCAAGGGGATGGCTTATCGGGGACAAGGGCTACCCTTTGTGCACATGGCTCATGACCCCGCTCCACGCGCCCAGGACCCCAGCGGAGCTGGCATACAATGAAAGCCATCAAGCCACAAGGAACCTAATAGAGCAAACGATAAGCGTCCTCAAGCAACGGTTCCGTTGCCTGGATCGTTCGGGCGGGTCTCTTCCGTATTCGCCGGATAGAGTCTCCCAGTTCATCGTGGTGTGCTGCATGCTCCACAACCTGGCTATCCGCAGGACTCAGGCACTGCCACCTGACATTGCCCCACCACCTCAGGAGGACGAGCAGGAGGACCCTGAGGAGGAGGAGCACCAGGCCAGGAGGGAGCGACAAGGTCCAAGGGCCGTCCGCCGGGGGCTTATTGCTCGACACTTCTAGGCCCCCTGTCAGGGAATGGCCTGGGCCACTGAACGCAGCTGAAGGCAGCCGCTCCGCAAGCCCTCAGCCGGTTAACCCAACAACCACTTGAAACATGACACCTGCACATGGTGAATAAATAAACATCTTTATTTCAAAAACTCAGGGCCCTTCCCACATGGAAGAGCAAAACAGAGAAGACCCCCAAAAAACAGTCACAAACTTCTGTCACTCCCAAAACCTGGGGAGGACTAACAAAACATCAACATCCAAATGGCCTACCTCACTGGCCTAACAAAAACAAGCCCCCCCCACAACACAAACACCCCCATAAAACCAAACAACATAATGCCCCCCAGAACAGAAGCCCCCACATCACCCAAACCCTCGCTCACCACACTCTATTCGGTGTGGCGAGAGGGCGAGTCCGTCGACAGCCGTCTTTTGCCCCGGCCCGTCCTGCTGCTGTGCCTCAAGCTGGGCCGTGAGGCTGTGGCGAGGCTGGGGGAAGGATCTTCAGGGCGACAAGGCGTCTCGCCAGATGCCCTTGGGGGTCGGCCTACACGAGGGCGGGCCCGGGAGGGGCCGGCTGGTGGCTGCTGCAGCTGTGGGTGGCCCTCTTCACTGCCTGCAGCAGCTCCTTGCACCCTGGCTGGGGGAGTGGCAGGCTCGCCTGCACCAATGGGGACAAGGTGGGTGATGCCAGGCGCGCGCTGCTCGCCAGACACACGTGCACTCGGGCGGCCTGGCCGGGGAGCAAGCGCGCCAAACTGTTGGTCGCCAGACCGGTGTGCGGCAGCAGGGCGGCGGCTGGCCTGGCGACGCCTCCGCGCCAGTGCGAGGGTGGCAGAAGTCAGTGCCCCAACTGCGCCGGCATGTGCCCGCATCTGCAGTGCCATTGTCTGCCCAGCACCTCTCAGCTGGCGACTGGCGTGCTGCGCTGCCTCGAGTTGTTGCACCCCCCTCTCATGCGCTGCCACAAGGAGGTCCACCCCCCTGGCGTGCGCTGCTGCGATTTGCTCCAGCCCCCTGGCCTGGGATTGGCCGAAAGCCACCACACTTTGTGCGAGGCTTTCGATGGCGTGAGGCATCTGTGCCACCACCTCCATGAATTCGACGTGCCGCCGCTCCGATGCCGCCGACATCTCGTCCAGGAGGCGCACCTCCTGGGCGACATCCGAGTCCGGACTGGAGGGCGCCTCCCCCCTCTGGGCAGAAGGCTGGCGTACCGCCGGAGCCTTGCCGCGTGCGGCCACGCCACTGGGAGCAGGTTCTGCCCTCCCCTCCACCGCCTCCCCCCTCTGGGCAGAAGGCTGGCGTGCCGCTGGAGCCTTGCCGCGTGCGGCCACGCCACTGGGACCAGGTTCGGCCCTCCCCTCCACCGCCTCCCCCCTCTGGGCAGAAGGCTGGCGTGCCGCCGGAGCCTTGCCGCGTGCGTCCATGCCACTGGGACCAGGTTCGGGGCTCCCCTCCCCCGCCTCCCCCTGGCTCTCCGGCACGCCAGACGTCTCCCCTTCATTGCCATCTCCTGGAGCGGAGGAGGGTTCCCCTGAGGTGGCGCCTTCCTGCTGCTCCTCGACGTCCTCCTCCTCCGAGGGCCTGGCTGTGTGGGCTTCAGGGAGCACCTCCTCCTCACCAGCTGAAAGCAGGAAGGCACAAGTGTAGCTTTAGAGTGAGGACAGGCCGACAGCGAGGGAGGCCGCACTGGTGCATTATGCGCATTTTTCGGCCAGTGGGGAAGGATGTAGATCTGATGCGCGAGGGCAAGGAGAGAGGTGCACCCGGTCCTGTCCTTACCAGTGGGTTCCAGTATAGGGTCTGCGTCGCCGAGCGCCACAGGCCCAGTCACCGGGTGACGCAGGAGTCGGGCCACCCTCTCTTCCAGAACCGTTAGCTCCTGGTAATCGCGAGGGCCTCCACCAGTGACACGCAGGCTCCTGGCGTTCCTCGCCAGCTTGGCCTGCAAGAGAAAGGAGGGCGTCTAAGTACAGTGTGGTGCCCCGTTGGTGTGTGTGAGTCCTCCCATGGTGGAATAGCTTGGACAGTGTGGTGCCCTGTTGCTGTGTGTGAGGCCTCCCATGGTGGAATAGCTTGGACAGTGTGGTGCCCTGTTGCTGTGTGTGAGGCCTCCCATGGTGGAATAGCTTGGACAGTGTGGTGCCCTGTTGCTGTGTGTGAAGCCTCCCATGGTGGAATAGCTTGGACAGTGTGGTGCCCTGTTGCTGTGTGTGAGGCCTCCCATGGTGGAATAGCTTGGACAGTGTGATAAGTGCAGAAAGAGCTATTGATTAACATGCAAGTGCCATTGCAGCGGGAAGAGGGCTGGGCATTAGACCTTTGATGTCCCTTTGGCCCTAATGGGAGGTGCACATGCAAGGATGAGGGGGACACTGGAAAGGGTACTCACCTTGACCAGCCGACATAGGTCATTGTATTTCTTGCGGCACTGGTCCACACTCCTGGGAACATCGGAGTTGGAGGAGACCCTCCGGGCAATTTTGGTCCAGGCCTCCCTGAACTTGCTCCTGGGAGCCTTCCTGCCACTAGCCGGGCACACGACCCGTCTTCTCTTGCGTACCCCATGAAGGAGCACACCCAGCGCATGGTCAGAGAACCGCTGGGCTCTTTCACGGGCCCTCTCCATTACCTCCAGGCGTTGATTTGGGACACAACCAGTGCTGAGGCCTAGTTGCAGGGCTACAGCATGCAGGGCGTGGCTGCAGTCAAAGTTGACCCTTCCCCCTTTAAGAGCTGGCCGGCGTCAGGGTGTCTGCTGACACTCAGCACATGATCGCACCTGCGCTGCGCCCGGAATCGGCATTATCAGGCCGCATCGCCGGATTAGCGCCTGAACACAGGGTTCCAACGCCTATTGCAGCGCTCGGCCAAAAAGTTGGCCAAATCTACTGAATTTCGGCGAGGTCGCCTGCACTTTCCGGCGGCCGCTAAATTTGCCGAGCGCCCGACTTTAGCGCCGCAAGAGCGTCCGAACTGAATTTCTAGGCCAAACCGTTTAACAAAGAGAGCGCCAATGTGAAAAAAGAGGCGTGGCCAGCGAACAAAAATGAAAGGGGCAATCGAAAGTCATGTAGTCGATGCGGTACACAGCATACACCAAAAAAGTGTCCAGCATATGGTAAAACATGCAATAGTTGCAACAAAAACAACCATTATGCCCATTGCTGCAAGAACCAAGCGCAACAAAGCAAGGTCCATGCGAGATAGAGGAGTTCAATGTGGATGTTGTGTCTGAAAACAAGAAAGAAGAAAAAAGAAACTGGATGTTGACACTAAAAGTGAATGACATACACATTCCATTTAAATTGGATACTGGAGCACAAGTTAATGTGATATCAGAGACTGATTTTAAGAAAATTAGACCCAGACCAAAGATACATGGAATAAAAGTGAAAGTGACAGGATACTCAGGTACTGATATACCAGTGAAAGGAAGATGCATTGTCAAAGTGACACACAAGGACAGAGAGCACACGCTAGCATTAATCATGGTGCCAAAGGATGTGCAAGCCATACTAGGTTTAAAAGCCTGTGAGAGACTGAACCTGGTAAAGAGAGTCCTCGTTGTGGAAAGCGAAGGAGAGACAGTCTATGATGAACTCATGAAAGAGTACAACGACCTATTTCAGGGTCTAGGCTGCCTTCCAGGAGAACACACGATCAGAGTAGATAAAAGTGTGCCAACGGTCTTACATCCATGCAGAAAAGTTCCGTTTGCTCTTCAAAAGCAACTGAAGGCAGAGTTGGACAGGCTGGAAAGCCTGAACGTGATTCAGAAGATAGATGAGCCAACTGAGTGGGTGAGTTCCCTCGTCGTTGTGGACAAAAAGAATGGAAAGCTCAGAATTTGCCTGGATCCAAGAGATCTAAACAGAGCAATAAAGAGAGAGCACTTCAAGCTTCCTACACGTGAGGAAATCATGGCACAGTTTGCAAATGCAAAGTATTTCAGCAAGTTAGATGCATCATCAGGATTTTGGCAGATGAAATTGGACGAGGCAAGTTCAAGATTGTGCACGTTCAACAGTCCATTTGGCAGGTACAGATTCCTAAGGTTACTATTTGGCATTGCCTCAGCTTCTGAAGTGTATCACAAAACTATCCATATGATCTATGAGCATCTGGAGGGAGTTGATACATCAATGGATGACATCATAGTATGGGGAACCACGAGAACTGAGCATGACGAGAGACTGAAAAAAGTGCTGGAAGCAACAAGGAAAACAAACCTGAAGCTGAATAAAGAGAAATGCCAGCTCGGGGTGACAGAACTGACATTCGTGGGAGATATCCTTAGCAGTGAGGGCATCAGACCAGATCCCAGAAAGGTGTCCGCCATTGAGAATATGCCAAAGCCACAATGCAAAAAGGACGTGCAGAGGTTTAATGGAATGATCAACTACATGGGTAAATTCATATCCAACCTCTCAGAAAAGATGGTGCCACTGAGAAGACTAACTGAAAAGAACATAGAATGGGAATGGAATCATGAGCATGAGAAGTCATGGAGCGATCTAAAGAAACTGCTCACAGAGGAACCAGTTCTGAGGTTTTATGACCCAGCGAGACCCATCAAGATATCATCAGATGCATCACAGAGTGGGCTCGGTGCCGTTCTTCTGCAAAAATATGACTACTGGCAACCTATTGCATATGCATCGCGCTCAATGACAGACGTGGAGACGCGATATGCTCAAATAGAAAAGGAGCTGCTCAGCATCACATACGCCTGTGAAAGATTTCACCAGTTTGTGGCAGGACAAGCAATCAGTGTAGAGACTGACCATAAGCCCTTGATTGCATTGTTCCAAAAGCCACTAAATAGCTGTCCGCTTAGAATACAAAGAATGATGATCAGGCTGCAACGCTATACACTGAATGTTGCGTACACACCGGGTAAGCTGATGTATACAGCAGACACGTTGTCCAGAGCTGTAGACCCAAAAGAGCCCGCAAACACCAAAATGGATGAAAAAGTGAACGCCTACGTGGACATGATCACAAGTGCACTGCCCATAGCAGATGCAAAAATGGAGCTCAAAAAGACTGAGACAAACAAAGATGAAACAATGAGACGACTGAGAAAAAACATCTTGGATGGATGGCCCAACATGAAGCAAGACTGCTCACCTGACATGGCAGAGTACTGGAACTGCAGGGCGGAACTATCAGTGGTCGAAGACATCATCTACAAAGGAAGTAGAATAGTTATCACAAAGAGTCTGAGAAATGAGATGCTAAAAAGGATCCATGGAGGACATCTGGGAATCGAAAAGTGTAAGAAAAGAGCACGAGAGGTGATGTACTGGCCACGAATCAACCAAGATGTGACAAATGAGGTGTCAAACTGCACAATATGCCTGAAATATTGAGCAAGCAATCCGGTAGAACCACTAAAGCCACACCCAGCGCCAGACAGACCTTACCAGAAGGTAGGCGCTGACCTATTCGTATGTCAAGGGAAGGACTATCTTGTAGTCACAGACTATTACTCCCTGTATCCAGAGGTTTGTAGACTGTACACCACCACTGCAGATGCTGTGATAACATGTATGAAAGCCATATTCTCCAGACATGGCGTGGCAAGCGAGGTCTTCACAGACAACGGACCCCAGTTTTACAATGCAAGTTTCCGACACTTTGCCAAAGAGTGGGACTTTGTCCACACAACGTCAAGTCCTCACTTTCCACAGTCCAATGGACTAGTGGAAAAATCGGTCCAGACAGTGAAAAGACTGATGTACAAGGCAAAAGACAGTGGAACTGACTTCTACCAGAGCATACTTGTATACCGCACAATGCCGCTCGAGTGTGGTATGTCACCAGCCCAACTCCTTATGGGACGTCGGCTAAGGTCAAACCTACCCATCCCGGAGAACCTCCTGAAAACAAAAGAGGGGGAGAAAGTGAGGAAGTTCAAAGAACAACAGAAAGAAAAGCAAAAGTACTACTACGACAGAGGAACACAAAACCTACCTGAACTCCACACTGGTGACCAAGTAAGGTTCAAAGACAAAACAAACATATGGACTCAGAAGGGAACTGTCCTGAGTGAAGTTCAACCAAGATCATACACCATTCAGACAGATGAGGGTGCTGTTCTGCGAAGAAATCGTCGAGATCTTCTCATGGGACCAGCCACAGCAAGTCAAAAGACTGATACTGTTGAACAACCTGATCACACAGCAGGTCAAAAGACTGATACTGTTGAACAACCTGATCACACAGCTGAGAAACCATCATCTGAGGCAACAACTCAGATTCAAGGACAATCAATCAGAAAATCCTCAAGATGCATGAAGCCTCCTGAGAGACTCATTGAGCAAGTTTAAGGACTATTGTTATAGAAGGAAGTAATGTTATCTTATTCTTTCTTCAAGTTTTAGTGTATTTACATATTTCATGTGAACACACAAAACAAGGTTAAAAAACCTTGATAATGATAATGATAATGTAAGTTCATTAAGTGTTACAGTTAAAATGCAGAGTAATACAAAGAAAACATGTTGTTAGATAAAAGTAAAATACTTTTGTTTGAAGAAAGGGAGATGTAATGATATCAGCAAATAGTGATGGTATTTGCCTGTTTCATTATTTATGCCTTACCAGCATATTTGCCTGATTGATTATTTATGGCTGACCAGCAGAGGGCATGGGAGAGACATGCAGTTTAGTTTTAGTTTCGTTTTAGATGGATCTCTAAGATGGTGTCTCCTGTAATGCTGTTAACAGAGTTAAACAAACTTTAGATTAAAAGACATTCTCTTTCATGAATGTGTCGTCATTGAAACCACATACAAATCAATACAACTTCCTGCTCTCGCTCTGCGATGCTGCCTGCTCTCGCTCTGCGATGCTGCCTGCTCTCGCTCTGCGATGTTGCCTGCTCTCACTCTGCGATGCTGCCTGCTCTCACTCTCTGCGATGCTGCCTGCTCTCACTCTGCGATGCTGCCTGCTCTCACTCTGCGATGCTGCCTGCTCTCACTCTGCGATGCTGCCTGCTCTCACTCTGCGATGCTGCCTGCTCTCACTCTGCGATGCTGCCTGCTCTCACTCTGCGATGCTGCCTGCTCTCACTCTGCGATGCTGCCTGCTCTCACTCTGCGATGTTGCCTGCTCTCACTCTGCGATGCTGCCTGCTCTCACTCTGCGATGCTGCCTGCTCTCACTCTGCGATGCTGCCTGCTCTCACTCTGCGATGTTGCCTGCTCTCACTCTGCGATGTTGCCTGCTCTCACTCTGCGATGCTGCCTGCTCTCACTCTGCGATGTTGCCTGCTCTCACTCTGCGATGTTGCCTGCTCTCACTCTGCGATGTTGCCTGCTCTCACTCACTGCGATGTTGCCTGCTCTCACTCTGCGATGTTGCCTGCTCTCACTCTGCGATGCTGCCTGCTCTCACTCTGCGATGTTGCCTGCTCTCACTCTGCGATGTTGCCTGCTCTCACACTGCGATGCTGCCTGCTCTCACTCTGCGATGCTGCCTGCTCTCACTCTGCGATGTTGCCTGCTCTCACTCTGTGATGCTGCCTGCTCTCACTCTGCGATGTTGCCTGCTCTCACTCTGCGATGCTGCCTGCTCTCACTCTGCGATGTTGCCTGCTCTCACTCTGCGATGTTGCCTGCTCTCACTCTGCGATGTTGCCTGCTCTCACTCTGCGATGCTGCCTGCTCTCACTCTGCGATGTTGCCTGCTCTCACTCTGCGATGCTGCCTGCTCTCACTCTGCGATGTTGCCTGCTCTCACTCTGCGATGTTGTCTGCTCTCACTCTCTGCGATGCTGCCTGCTCTCACTCTGCGATGTTGCCTGCTCTCACTCTGCAATGCTGCGTGCTCTCACTCTGCGATGTTGCCTGCTCTCACTCTCTGCGATGCTGCCTGCTCTCACTCTGCGATGTTGCCTGCTCTCACTCTGCGATGCTGCCTGCTCTCACTCTGCGATGTTCCCTGCTCTCACTCTGCGATGCTGCCTGCTCTCACTCTGTGATGTTGCCTGCTCTCACTCTGCGATGTTGCCTGCTCTCACTCTCTGCGATGCTGCCTGCTCTCACTCTGCAATGTTGCCTGCTCTCACTCTCTGCGATGCTGCCTGCTCTCACTCTGCGATGTTGCCTGCTCTCACTCTGCGATGCTGCCTGCTCTCACTCTGCAATGTTGCCTGCTCTCACTCTGCGATGTTGTCTGCTCTCACTCTCTGCGATGCTGCCTGCTCTCACTCTGCGATGTTGCCTGCTCTCACTCTGCGATGCTGCGTGCTCTCACTCTGCGATTTTGCCTGCTCTCAGTCTCTGCGATGCTGCCTGCTCTCACTCTGCGATGTTGCCTGCTCTCACTCTGCGATGCTGCCTGCTCTCACTCTGCGATTTTGCCTGCTCTCACTCTGCGATGCTGCCTGCTCTCACTCTGCGATGTTGCCTGCTCTCACTCTGCGATGTTACCTGCTCTCACTCTGCGATGCTGCCTGCTCTCACTCTGCGATGTTGCCTGCTCTCACTCTGCGATGTCGCCTGCTCTCACTCTGCGATGCTGCCTGCTCTCACTCTGCGATGCTGCCTGCTCTCACTCTGCAATGTTGCCTGCTCTCACTCTGCAATGTCGCCTGCTCTCACTCTGCGATGCTGCCTGCTCTCACTCTGCGATGTTGCCTGCTCTCACTCTGCGATGTTGCCTGCTCTCACTCTGCGATGTTGTCTGCTCTCACTCTGCGATGTTGCCTGCTCTCACTCTGCGATGTTGCCTGCTCTCACTCTGCGATGCTGCCTGCTCTCACTCTGCGATGCTGCCTGCTCTCACTCTGCGATGCTGCCTGCTCTCGCTCTGCGATGTTGCCTGCTCTCACTCTGCGATGTTGCCTGCTCTCACTCTGCGATGTTGCCTGCTCTCACTCTGCGATGTTGCCTGCTCTCACTCTGCGATGCTGCCTGCTCTCACTCTGCGATGTTGCCTGCTCTCACTCTGCGATGCTGCCTGCTCTCACTCTGCGATGCTGCCTGCTCTCACTCTGCGATGCTGCCTGCTCTCACTCTGCGATGCTGCCTGCTCTCACTCTGCGATGTTGTCTGCTCTCACTCTCTGCGATGCTGCCTGCTCTCACTCTGCGATGTTGCCTGCTCTCACTCTGCGATGCTGCGTGCTCTCACTCTGCGATGTTGCCTGCTCTCACTCTCTGCGATGCTGCCTGCTCTCACTCTGCGATGTTGCCTGCTCTCACTCTGCGATGCTGCCTGCTCTCACTCTGCGATGTTCCCTGCTCTCACTCTGCGATGTTGCCTGCTCTCACTCTGCGATGTTGCCTGCTCTCACTCTGCGATGTTGCCTGCTCTCACTCTGCGATGCTGCCTGCTCTCACTCTGCGATGTTGCCTGCTCTCACTCTGCGATGTTGCCTGCTCTCACTCTGCGATGTTGCCTGCTCTCACTCTGCGATGTTGCCTGGTCTCACTCTCTGCGATGCTGCCTGCTCTCACTCTGCGATGCTGCCTGCTCTCACTCTGCGATGCTGCCTGCTCTCACTCTGCGATGTCGCCTGCTCTCACTCTGCGATGCTGCCTGCTCTCACTCTGCGATGTTGCCTGCTCTCAATCTGCGATGTTGCCTGCTCTCACTCTGCGATGTTGCCTGCTCTCACTCTGCGATGTTGCCTGCTCTCACTCTGCGATGCTGCCTGCTCTCACTCTGCGATGTTGCCTGCTCTCACTCTCTGCGATGCTGTCTGCTCTCACTCTGCGATGTTCCCTGCTCTCACTCTGCGATGTTGCCTGCTCTCACTCTGCGATGTTGCCTGCTCTCACTCTGCAATGTTGCCTGCTCTCACTCTGCGATGTTGCCTGCTCTCACTCTGCGATGCTGCCTGCTCTCACTCTGCGATGCTGCCTGCTCTCACTCTGCGATGTTGCCTGCTCTCACTCTGCGATGTTGCCTGCTCTCACTCTGTGATGTTGCCTGCTCTCACTCACTGCGATGTTGCCTGCTCTCACTCTGCGATGTTGCCTGCTCTCACTCTGCGATGTTGCCTGCTCTCACTCTGCGATGTTGCCTGCTCTCACTCTGCGATGCTGCCTGCTCTCACTCTGCGATGTTGCCTGCTCTCACTCTGCGATGCTGCCTGCTCTCACTCTGCGATGCTGCCTGCTCTCACTCTGCGATGTTGCCTGCTCTCACTCTGCGATGCTGCCTGCTCTCACTCTGCGATGTTGCCTGCTCTCACTCTGCGATGCTGCCTGCTCTCACTCTGCGATGTTGCCTGCTCTCACTCTGCGATGTTGCCTGCTCTCACTCTGCGAAGATGCCTGCTCTCACTCTGCGATGCAGCCTGCTCTCACTCTGCGATGTTGCCTGCTCTCACTCTGCGATGCTGCCTGCTCTCACTCTGCGATGTTGCCTGCTCTCACTTTCTGCGATGCTGCCTGCTCTCACTCTGCGACGTTGCCTGCTCTCACTCTGCGATGCTGCCTGCTCTCACTCTGCGATGTTGCCTGCTCTCACTCTGCGATGTTGCCTGCTCTCACTCTGCGATGCTGCCTGCTCTCACTCACTGCGATGTTGCCTGCTCTCACTCTGCGATGTTGCCTGCTCTCACTCTGCGATGGTGCCTGCTCTCACTCTGCGATGCTGCCTGCTCTCACTCTGCGATGCTGCCTGCTCTCACTCTCTGTTGCCTGCTCTCACTCTGCGATGCTGCCTGCTCTCACTCTGCGATGCTGCCTGCTCTCACTCTGCGATGTTGCCTGCTGTCACTCTGCGAAGCTGCCTGCTCTCACTCTGCGATGTTGCCTGCTCGCACTCTGCGATGCTGCCTGCTCCTACTCTGCGATGTTGCCTGCTCTCACTCTGCGATGTTGCCTGCTCCCACTCTGCGATGTTGCCTGCTTTCACTCACTGCGATGCTGCCTGCTCTCACTCTGCGATGTTGCCTGCTCTCACTCTCTGCGATGTTGCCTGCTCTCACTCTGCGATGTTGCCTGCTCTCACTCTGCGATGTTGCCTGCTCTCACTCTGCGATGTTGCCTGCTTTCACTCTGCGATGTTGCCTGCTCTCACTCTGCGATGCTGCCTGCTCTCACTCTGCGATGTTGCCTGCTCTCACTCTGCGATGTTGCCTGCTCTCAATCTGGGATGCTGCCTGCTCTCACTCTGCGATGTTGCCTGCTCTCACTCTGCGATGTTGCCTGCTCTCACTCTGCGATGTTGCCTGCTCTCACTCTCTGTTGCCTGCTCTCACTCTGCGATGCTGCCTGCTCTCACTCTGTGATGTTGCCTGCTCTCACTCTCTGCGATGCTGCCTGCTCTCACTCTCTGTTGCCTGCTCTCACTCTGCGATGTTGCCTGCTCTCACTCTGCGATGCTGCCTGCTCTCACTCTGCGATGTTGCCTGCTCTCACTCTCTGTTGCCTGCTCTCACTCTGCGATGTTGCCTGCTCTCACTCTGCAATGCTGCCTGCTCTCACTCTGCGATGTTGCCTGCTCTCACTCTGCGATGTTGCCTGCTCTCACTCTGCGATGCTCCCTGCTCTCACTCTGCGATGCTGCCTGCTCTCACTCTGCGATGTTGCCTGCTCTCACTCTCTGTTGCCTGCTCGCACTCTGCGATGCTGCCTGCTCTCACTCTCTGTTGCCTGCTCGCACTCTGCGATGCTGCCTGCTCTCACTCTGCGATGCTGCCTGCTCGCATTCTGCGATGTTGCCTGCTCTCACTCTGCGATGTTGCCTGCTCTCACTCAGCGATGCTGCCTGCTCTCACTCTGCGATGTTGCCTGCTCTCACTCTGCGATGTTGCCTGCTCTCACTCTGCGATGTTGCCTGCTCTGACTCAGCGATGCTGCCTGCTCTCACTCTGTGATGCTGCCTGCTCTCACTCTGCGATGCTGCCTGCTCTCACTCTGCGATGTTGGCTGCTCTCACTCTGCGATGCTGCCTGCTCTCACTCTGCGATGTTGCCTGCTCTCACTCTGCGATGTTGCCTGCTCTCACTCTGCGATGTTGCCTGCTCTCACTCTGCGATGTTGCCTGCTCTCACTCTGCGATGCTGCCTGGTCTCACTCTGCGATGTTGCCTGCTCTCACTCTGCGATGTTGCCTGCTCTCACTCTGCGATGTTGCCTGCTCTCACTCTGCGATGTTCCCTGCTCTCACTCTGCGATGTTGCCTGCTCTCACTCTGCGATGTTGCCTGCTCTCACTCTCTGCGATGCTGCCTGCTCTCACTCACTGCGATGTTGCCTGCTCTCACTCTGCGATGTTGCCTGCTCTCACTCTGCGATGGTGCCTGCTCTCACTCTGCGATGCTGCCTGCTCTCACTCTGCGATGTTGCCTGCTCTCACTCTGCGATGTTGCCTGCTCTCACTCTGCGATGCTGCCTGCTCTCACTCTGCGATGCTGCTGCTCTCACTCTGCGATTTTGCCTGCTCTCACTCTGCGATGTTGCCTGCTCTCACTCTGCGATGTTGCCTGCTCTCACTCTGCGATGTTGCCTGCTCTCACTCTGCGATGTTGCCTGCTCTCACTCTGCGATGTTGCCTGCTCTCACTCTGCGATGCTGCCTGCTCTCACTCTGCGATGTTGCCTGGTCTCACTCTGCGATGTTGCCTGCTCTCACTCTGCGATGCTGCCTGCTCTCACTCACTGCGATGTTGCCTGCTCTCACTCTGCGATGTTGCCTGCTCTCACTCTGCGATGGTGCCTGCTCTCACTCTGCGATGCTGCCTGCTCTCACTCTGCGATGTTGCCTGCTCTCACTCTGCGATGCTGCCTGCTCTCACTCTGCGATGTTGCCTGCTCTCACTCTGCGATGTTGCCTGCTCTCACTCTGCGATGTTGCCTGCTCTCACTCTGCGATGTTGCCTGCTCTCACTCTGCGATGCTGCCTGCTCGCACTCTGCGATGCTGCCTGCTCTCACTCTGCGATGTTGCCTGGTCTCACTCTGCGATGCTGCCTGCTCTCACTCTGCGATGTTGCCTGCTCTCACTCTGCGATGTTGCCTGCTCTCACTCTGCAATGTTGCCTGCTCTCACTCTGCGATGTTGCCTGTTCTCACTCTGCGATGCTGCCTGCTTTCACTCTGCGATTTTGCCTGCTCTCACTCTGGGATGTTGCCTGCTCTCACTCTGCGATGCTGCCTGCTCTCACTCTGCGATGTTGCCTGCTCTCACTCTGCGATGTTGCCTGCTCTCACTCTGCGATGTTGCCTGCTCTCACTCTGCGATGTTGCCTGCTCTCACTCTGCGATGTTGCCTGCTCTCACTCTGCGATGTTGCCTGCTCTCACTCTGGGATGTTGCCTGCTCTCACTCTGCGATGCTGCCTGCTCTCACTCTGCGATGCTGCCTGCTCTCACTCTGCGATGCTGCCTGCTCTCACTCTGCGATGTTGCCTGCTCTAACTCTGCGATGTTGCCTGCTCTCACTCTGCGATGCTGCCTGCTCTCACTCTGCGATGTTGCCTGCTCTCACTCTGCGATGCTGCTGCTCTCACTCTGCGATGCTGCCTGCTCTCACTCTGCGATGTTGCCTGCTCTCACTCTGCGATGCTGCCTGCTCTCACTCTGCGATGTTGCCTGCTCTCACTCTGCGATGCTGCCTGCTCTCACTCTGCGATGTTGCCTGCTCTCACTCTGCGATGCTGCCTGCTCTCACTCTGCGATGCTGCCTGCTCTCACTCTGCGATGTTGCCTGCTCTCACTCACTGCGATGCTGCCTGCTCGCCCTCTGCGATGCTGCCTGCTCTCACTCTGCGATGTTGCCTGCTCTCACTCACTGCGATGCTGCCTGCTCGCCCTCTGCGATGCTGCCTGCTCTCACTCTGCGATGTTGCCTGCTCTCACTCACTGCGATGCTGCCTGCTCGCCCTCTGCGATGCTGCCTGCTCTCACTCTCTGCGATGCTGTCTGCTCTTATATCTGGCCAGGCATATACCTGTTAAACCTTGGAAAATGCAGCACTGTGATGAGATGGGTAGCCATGACATGGTGCTTAGTGTTCAAGGAGATGAAATTGCTGGCCATGCTGGCTGATTCACGCTACCTGACATTGCATTGCTAGCTGAGAATGGGCCACAGCCATAACAGTTAACATAGTGAATACCTTGCTGACCCCGGACAGTGGCGTTCCCACGTTGCAACTTGGCTGCAAGTATCTTTGCTGCAGATAGCACTCTGTTCTACAATTGGCTCTCTGATGACCAGATGCAAAAGAGGCAGTCGTCGCTCGTTCATTTGCAGTTCAGTGTGTCAATGTCTGAAATTATGGTCCGGTGCCTCCTTATCTCCTTGGCATGCCTCCCTCCATCTTGTACCACCTGTGGAATTCAGTATTTGAGGCACTTTACAAACAAACTTTTCCTGAGTTTTAAAAAAATCACAAAATCCTCAACCGAAAATTAACATAAATATCAGTATTATGAAAAAGACTTCAACATTCTCAGTGTGTGAATCTTGGCACCAGAAGCACTAAAGCTGAAAACCTATCCCGAAGTCTAATAAAAGTGCACAGTACTAAAGAGGTACAGTAAAGTATACAAAGCCTGCTCCGTTTTCAGAGCTCCATTCTCCAGGGAGCTTCTCTTGCTCCAATTTCAAATGGACACGGAAGAAAAAAAAGCAAACCCAGGGCAAATTCCGGGGAGTTGTGTTATCTGCTTATTTACATCAAATCTGGAGGGTGGCTGCGGGGGGCGGGTGGGGGGAGAGGAGAGGGGGGGGTTGCTGTAATGAGGCCAAGGGGCAAAATAGGCATTCTAGCACACAAAATGTAGCAGGATGCAGAATTGCAGCCCAGTGGGCAATAGGTGTAGGCTTGCTGTGCCAATTCCATGATCCCACTGCACCGGAAGCAACTGTCTTCCTTGGGCACAGCACCACAGGACCTGTGCAAATAGAAACTGAGTTGTTGAGCTTCAAGGGCTAGCTAGCCAGGGGCTGTGTGCTGTTGATTTTTAAAAATCATCCTCAGAATGTGGATGTCTCTGGCAAGGTTGGCATTTATTGCCCAGTGTAACTCAGTAGCTTGCTAGGCTACTACAGAGAAAGAAAGACTTGCATTTATATAGCGCCATTCACGACCACCGGACGTCTCAAAGCGCTTTACAGCCAATGAAGTACTTTTTGAAGTGTTGTAATGTGGGTAACGCGACAACCAATTTGCGCACAGCAAGCTCCCATAAACAGCAATGTGATTGTAAGAGCCATGAAAGCTTAAGAAAATACTTTAAAATAGTGGTTAAATGGCATAATACAGTTAATTTACCTGACCGACTTATTGTATTAAGAAACCCCCTATTTTCTTGCTCCAGTAGTATAGTCCGAGACACCCCCTTCATTCTTGCCACAATGGTACAGTCCCTAAGCCACACATGGTGTGCAGCCATTTTACAGTTTAAACTGCACGTGGCTGAAGGAGGCAGAAGTTGTGAGGTTTGGAGCAATACAGTTTTTGACCGTGTTCGTTTATACGTGTTTGCTTTGTAATTCCGTTTGTTAAGTGTTATAGTAAACAGTTTAAAAGACAAAGCTACGTTTGGGAATGTTTTATTTCGACACGCGTCTACTCGTTGTTAAAAGCCCCACAGCTCAGTGGCTGCCTGTTTGGAAACTAAGAAGCGCCACTACAGTGATACTGACCAGATAATCTGTTTTTGTTATGTTGGTTGAGGAATAAATATTGGCCAGGACACCGGGGATAACTCCACTGCTCTTCTTTGAAATAGTGCCATAGGATCTTTTACATCCACCTGAGAGAGCAGACGGGGCCTCGGTTTAAGATTTCATCTGGAAGACGGCATCTCCAACAGTGCAGCATTCCCTCAGCACCGCATTGGAGTGTCAGCCTAGCTTTATGTGCTCAACTCCCTGGAGTGGGACTTGAACCCACAACCTTCTGACCCAGGGGCAGCGTGCTACCCACTGAGCCACAGCTAACACCGTGAGGGTAGTTAAGAGGGTAGTTAAGAGTCAACTACATTGGTGTGGGACTGCAGACTGGGAAAGGATGACAGGTTTCTGTCCCTAAAGCACATTACTGAACCAGTTGAGTTTTGATGATAATCCAACAGCTTCATGGTCACTTTTTTTCCAGGTATTTTAAAAACTGAATTCAAATTCACAAACTGCCATGGTGGGATTTGGACTCAAATTCTCTGGATTATTAGACCAAAGCCTCTGGATTATTGGTCCAGTAACATAACCATTACTCTACCTGTAGAAATAGAGATTGCTCTAATTCTGATTGTGGACATCTCCATTCCAATAGGCTGCATGCCATTTTATCTGTTTAAAGCAATTAGTGAAATTAATTTGAATTATGTGCAAAGATGTTATTTAAGAGCTCCTGGCCTTAATAGAGAGAAAAAAAGAGAAAAAGAGTTGTTGCATGTTTTTTATTCCCTGTGGGCTTTTTGTGTTTTCTCAGCCAGGAGACCTCACTCTAGGGGCTGAGAACAAGGACCCAGAGCTTGCAATAATGTCACACTGGCTCGTTTCCCTGACCAGTAACTAAAGCTCAAGGGCCTTTATTGTATTTTATAACCACTTTCACAGGAATAAAAAACACAGTATGGAATGATATAGGTTTATAAAGAGTTCCCTTGTTAATGATTGAGCATAAAGAATTGCCTAGACAGATGACGTCAAAGGAAATTGAGTGAGGGTAATCGGACACCCATAACAGAGACTCCTGCCTGTTTCAGACCACTGGAAATGATACTGGAAAAGAGAATGGATGCTAAAGTGAGCAGAGCTCTGGCCCATTTTCCAATCCAGGCCATCCAACTTATGCAAGTAAAATGGGAAGTCTCGATCAGAAAATCAAGGCTTATGTTTTTAAAGGCCATCAGTGTGCTTTACACTCCTCTTTCAAACAGAATGTTTCTGGAATTAACCTGAACTTTGAAACTATGGATTTATGTCCAGATTTGTTGGGACAGGAACTCTATGTGTAATCCAATTTTTGACACCTCACCGAGAAAGACTATCATAAAAGGCCAACATTTATTTAAAGTACTGGCAAAAGAGGTAAGTTGAAGGGAATCATCAGTTTAAGGGGATCATAATGTCCTAAACTGAAGCAATTCCTTTAAGAACTATGGGGGAAAAATTCGGTTGTTTGCGCCACCCGTTAGCGCCTAAAGAGGCCGACAAGTGGGGTGCTAACCAACTAGCACCCGGGCGCAGCGAACCCTGCGCCTCTCCCCATATTGAGCGGACATTTTGCGCCGGCACTAAACCGTAGCACCCGCTCGCCGGCGCACGCAGATCATGATGTAATTTCAGTGTGCAACGCCTTTAGGGTGCCCCGGACCGCAAATTCAGTGGCGCCCCCCTCCGTTCCACCTGGCGCTAATAAGGACCGCTTACCTGGAACGTTTCCCAGTCGCTGTCGGGCTGGGGGGGCGTTCTTTAAAGGGGACTGGTGTGGTTTAAAAGCGGCAGCCATTTTTGGACCACAACTTCTTAGAGAGATACAGAGAGTTGCTCAGCTGCAGACGGAGAGCCATTTCAACATTGAGCCAGCGCTGGCAGAAGAACTTCAGCCTTCTGACCATTACCTTGCTGTTGGTGAGCATCTGAAACGGCAAAACTTTCTGTGCGCACTTAATATGGGGGCTGCATTGGATGGGAACGTCCTGCTTCTGAACCATCTTGACAGGGCACAGAGACGCAGGGATAGAGGGGCAGGCATGGCCAGACGGAGGAGGGCCAACAGACGTCGCCACATGAGACCTTACGCTGCCAGGGTTTTCCGACAGCAATTTTCATATTTGAACATGTCGGAGGAGCTGTGTTTCCGAAGGCTGGGCTTTAGTAGGGAGGTGGTGACTGAGCTGTGCCACCTCCTTCAGCCAGATCTGCAGCCTCAGCTAAGGTGCAGGACACCTCTGTCGGTGGCTGTGAAGATCACTGTTGCCCTTAACTTCTATGCAAGCGGCTCCTTTCAGGCCGCAACTGGGGACATAGCCAACATCTCGCAGTTCGCGGTGCATTGCTGCATCCGTCAAGTGACTGATGCCCTCTTTAAAAGGAGGCGGCAATACATCTCCTTCCCAATGACCCCGGACAAGCAGAGGGAGCGCGCAGAGGGCTTCGCAAGAATAGCGAACTTCCCCATGGTGCAGGGCGGCATTGACTGCACGCATGTGGCTTTGCGGGCACCTGTAGAGAATGCGGAGGAGTTCCGCAACCGCAAGGGGTTCCATTCATTGACTGTACAGCTGGTCTGTGACCACCGACAGCTGATCCTCGCTGTGAATGCCCAGTTTCCAGGCAGCAGCCACGATGCCTTCATCTTGCGCCAGACCTCTGTGGCAGACCTTTGAGACCCTGGCTCACCCAGGAGGCTGGCTTCTCAGGGACAAGGGCTATGCTCTGTGCCCATGGCTGATGACCCCACTCCGTTCGCCCAGCACCCCTGCTGAAGAACGCTACAATGCGAGCCATCAAGCAACCAGGAACATTATTGAGCACACAATCGGCGTGCTGAAGCAACGGTTCCGTTGTCTGGACCATTCCGGAGGTGCGCTTCAGTACTCACCTGAGCGAGTCTCCCACTTCGTGGTTGTGTGTTACATGCTGCATAACCTTGCCATCCTGAGGACCCAGCCAATGCCACCAGACATTGAAGCACCAGCAGAGGAGGAGGAGGAGGAGGAGGAGGACCAAGATGGGAGGGAGGCAGAAACTGGAAGGGCCGTCCGTCAGAGGCTTATCAGAAGTCGCTTCTAGGCCACTCTCAGGGAATGTTTGCTGCCATTCCAAGAACAGGAATGGAACCGTTCTGATACCCCAAAGCCTGTGAAGGGCAAAATGTATGTAAAGAGCAGACATGGCCATTGTAAATAAAGAAATTTGTTTATTTAACAAAATGTGCTTCCTTCCCGCATGACAAAGCAATGGCAACAAAAAGCTAAACAAACAGACTGTCACATAAGTGGCTCGCACACCCGGGAGACTGTCCAAAACATCACTAACATTCAGACCAGCATCCTCGGCCTTGAATTCTACAAATAACAGGTAAGAGCAGCACCTTCTACTTTCTCCCCCTCGATGGTGATCTGCTTCGCTTGCGAGATTGGCCCCTTCCCTCCCTGCAGCTCCTACATAATGGGACCCCAGTGGCTGCAGCAAGGCTGGGGGAGGCCTGCTGACTGTCCGAAAGCGCAGATGCCAGAGGGACGGCCTGGACGAGCTCTGGGCTTGGAGGGCCCGGCTGCTGACTGCTCCAACTCTGCATGGGTGGAAGCAGTCTGTCCTACAGGTGGCGGCAGCTGCAGTGGAGACGTGCCAGTGGTGGCATCAGGAATGCTGTCATCCTGAAAGCGGACAGCAGCTCCCTGGTCGGCCGACACACTGGCACTCTGACGGGGCAGCACCGCAGCATGCGCAGCAATCGGCTGGTCCACAGATTGCTGACCTGCCGTGGTGCTGCAAGGGCCCCGGGTAATCCTACCCGATCCAGCGAGGGTGGCAGCAGTCAGTGCTCGCGTGGCCTCAATCTGCATCTGCATGAGACCAGCGAGTGACTGCGTGGCAGCACTCAGCACTTGCGTGGCAGGTGCCAGTGCTTCGGTGAAGCCCTGGACAATCCTTTCAAGTGCTGTCCCAGAGTCCTGCGCACACCTTGCCAGTGCTATCCCGAAGTCGTGCGCACTCCTGGCCTGTGCTGCGCCGAAGTCTTGGATACTCCTTGCCAGTGTCTCGATGGATTTAGGCATCCTTGCCACTGCAGCCATGAGCTCAGTGTGCCTCAGCCCAGCCTGGGCGCTCATTTCTGTGAGGGCACGCACCTCTTCTGCGCTCTGTGCAGCAGCACTCGGGGCCCGACTCGCCCTCTGGGGAGACGGCCCCCGAGCTTCCCTACCCCCTCGCATTGCTGCAGGCCGCTGGTTCCTGGAGCTGGATCCTCCTCAGAGCATTCCATCCCCGCTCCCCTCCAGGGAAGTAGTCTCCCCAGTCTGCAGATGGGCTGGCTTGCCTGAGGGTGGTTCGGATGGGCCGGCTTCCTCCTGCTCGTCGCCTCCTGAGTCAGTCGCAGTGGCAGCTTGAGGGCCCGGCTCCTGAGCTGGTGATGCAGCATCTGAAAGCAGGGAGGTTGAAGAGTGGCTTTAGCGAAAGGACAGAGTGGCAGCAAGGGATGCATGTGTGCTGCAATGCTCTGACTTGGGTCCAGAGTGAAAAAGCATGCTGGTGGGGGGAACAAGTGGAAGGAGAGAGTTCAAAAAGGTGATGACCTTACCATCGCTGTGCACAATGGGGTCAGCAGCTCCAGAGGCAACGGGACCACTCATTCGGCTTGCAACGATCTGGTGGACTCGCCCCTCCAGGTCTGTAAGGGTCTGCAGGTGAGGCCGGCCTCCTCCGGTATGAAGCTGTTGCCTGCGGTTACTCGCCAGCTTGGCCTGCAAGAGAAAGGACGGGGTGTGATGAAACATGCTGCCCTGATCTGGCATCACATGCCTCCCATGGTCGAATAGCCCTTACATTATGCTGCCCTGAGCTGACATCACATGCCTCCCATGGTAGAATAGCCCTTACATTATGCTGCCCTGAGCTGACATCACATGCCTCCCATGGTAGAATAGCCCTTACATTATGCACTGAGCTGAATGTGCGTGTGTGTTTCCAGAAAGGGCCGTGGGTGCTGGATGACAGCTGGCCATTGGGGCTCTGCGCACCCTCTGGTCATAAAGTGAGGTGCAGATGGAGGGATGGAGATAAATCTGAAAAAGGCACTCACCCTAACGACCCGAGTGAGGTCGTTGAACTTCTTCCTGCATTTCACAGGAGTCCTGGGCACCATGCTGCTGGAGGTGACTCTTTGGGAAACCTCCCTCCAAGCTCTGCGGTATTCGGTCTGATTAGGCCTCCTGCCATTCTCCGGGTACAGCACACCTCGCCGGCGCTCCACCGTGCCAACCAGAGCATCCAATGCCCCCTCGCTGAAGCGCTGCGCTCTCTCCCTGACCCTCTCCATGTCCTTGAAGTTTTGGCCGCCACAGGTAAGTTGCCGTCGAGTTTGAGGCCTACAAGGCGCAGAGTGTGGCTGCAGATGAGAATCGATCGCCCCTTTAAGGGCTGACCGGCGCTAGCGTGTCTAGGTCCAATCGATTATTGACAGCACCTGCGCTCCGCCCGCCCGCCCGCGGGGAAATTGCATTGCGCCGCCGGGTTAGCGCCTTAAGACTACCGTGCAGCGCCTGATTTAGCGCCGCAATCACCTTCAGGGGCGCTACAACCCAATATCGCTCGAGGTGGCTATCAATCGCGCCTGGCGCTAAACTTTGCGCACCGCCAGTACTAGTGCCCCAAACGGGGCGATACCGAATTTTTCCCCCCACAATCCCCCTAGACTTTCCATCCCCTTTAAGTAAGTCAGAGGCACACTGAACTCATCATCCTTTTCTTAATTCCGAATTTTGATGCAGAATCAGAGTGGGTAGCAAGTATGTCTTTGCAGCTTTCTGTGGTATATTTAAAGGAACATACATCTCTAACATTGGTCCAAGTTTTTTCATTTAGTAGTGTATGGTAAATTATATAGGGCAAAAATCCCACAGTACCATTGCACCACCAGAGACGCAGCAGAGCAGAACTTCTTCCTCCCACTAAGTTGACACCCCGACCCCAAGGACAGGGTTACTTAAATAGGGTTGGAAGCCCACACCTGTAGTGGTGCAACATGGGAGGTCAGCCCCATGGAGGCAGCAGCAATTGATCCTTCTGAGATTGAATACTGTTTGCCCTTTAGGCTTCAATGTAAACCACATGGTAGCCAAGCCTGCTCTCAGCAGAGGTTAATCAGCGTCTCTTATGGCCTGGGATTGACCTCAGAAACGCCCCCAAAGTGCTGCTATGATGTAATGATGGGTGTAGGGGTGGGCAGAAATGCTCGCCCCTGAAGTGTAATTAGCTGGGTGGTGCAAAAGAAGCAGAAACCCATCAGATTTGAGTTCTGCCCCATTTTCCGATTCTCTGTCCCATCAGAATTACTCCAAAATCACACGAGTAGCAATTTCTGGAATGTTGATGATCAGTCTCAATTACACATGCGCAGGTCTTTTCAAGCCCTGGATGTTTATCACAAAGAAACTCCAGTCATAGGGGATGAAATTGGTCTTGTAAAATCGGACAGAATGTAAAACGACCTGTGATTCACGGTGGCCCGTTTTGCGCTACCGCTCAAGACAAGTGTCACCACTAAACGCTTCGAGGGTTTTAAAAGGTTGCTGTTCATAACTAATCTTAAAACTATTGTTATCTTTCTTGGCAACAGCTGTTGGCTTTTCAATCACTCTTAATGATTCTTTTCTGCTTTCTCCCCCCAGGTAATAAGCTTGGCCATTGGAATTACGAAGGTAATAATACTTGTTTGAATGCACAGCCTGATTCTATGTTGACCTTAACAGTAACATTAAAGATTAATAATGAAGGTACAACAGCTGTTTGCTAGACACGAGCTGGTGCTGTCCCGTGATTAAACAGGGCAGTTAAAGAGCTACGCCGGGACTTCCTTCTGGGGTGTCTCTCGATCGGCCGAAACCCCCTTCATACATCGATCCGCCGAAGTCACAGTGGCCCTGAAGAAATTCCCGGCAGACTCTATCGTGCTACGTGTACCGGTGCTAAATCTGCTTTTTGCGTCTGTAACTTTCTCAAATGTTATTTATTGTCGTGGTCAAGATATATTTTAAAAGAAAATGTTTCGGCGTCATCACAACAGATGTATTGCAAGAGTGTTGACATCTTCACATTGGGGTGGTACTGCAAGCTTTACTTCTTTCACTTCAATGACAGCTGGTTTACGGCCAGTTTGGAGAGATGACAAAATGAAGCAATAGTTCAAACTTTTTTATTTTGGAAAAAAAATCAAACTCTGATTCCACTCCCTGATGGAATAACAGTTCAAATCAAAATAATTTTATGTATACAATTAAGTGCTTTTAGGGCAGGGGGTGGCCAAGTTGTTTGGTGCTTCTAGAAATGCGTGTCAATCCAAAGGGGACAGAGACTCTGGCTATCGGCTCTCCACACCAAGATCCTCTTCCTAATGCCTCAAAGCTAGGTGCACATGGTGCGTTAAGCAGAAGAAAAGCAGCCCCAAGATCACAGAAGTATGTGCTGAATATAAGCTTATGACATAAGGCTACACTGAAAGTGCACTGGTACGTGGCCTTGTCATAACCTAGCTGCAGAAATGCCCAACATTCTATCATGTGTAATGTAAGCTAGTGGCAAACATTAGAGATTTTCCTTCACTTCTTGCAGAGAAATTGCAGCCTATTATGGATGTGCACTAGTTCTTTTTGTTGCTAAAAAGATTGTTTATTTTAAAATTATTTATACAGTTGTTACATTGACACAGGCATTTTCCATCTCCCTCCTTCCCCCAGTTCATGGAGGCCCTCTTTTCCCTCTCAAGTTTCAGCTTGGTTTAGTTGATAAGCCTCCCTGTGAAGAATCACATGAGGCAGTAAAACATTTCCCACTGTTAAATTGCAAATGATTAGCTTCTTTTCCTGCTGATAATTGGGTCCTAAGATGCATGTGTATCAGTTCCTGCCTGCAATTTTCCATCTGTAACTAATGGACAGATAGTCCGAGGCGATATGTTCTTCCGGTGGGCACCAAGGAGCATCACATTGAAATTATATCCCTATATATATATTCCAGTTGAGTCAACACCTTCAGGGCAGGGATAAAACTGGTGGAATAAAGTAGGAGAGAAAAATGCTTTATTTAACTAAAATAAATAAAAGGTGTTAAAGTTAGTAATATAACAATTTATTAAGAGCATTGTTTATTAAAGTTAATGTAGTGCATGTGAACTATTTAAAATAAATAGTTCTTGTTCAGGAGACTGGGTGGTCATCCTATGCGTCTATTGTAACATATTTCTAAATAATCTAAAAAGAGCATTGCTCATATGGTTAGAAATGATTATAAATGGATTAATAGCAACGTAAACAGGAATGTAGTCTAAATGTGTTAAGCATTTGTATGTAAACTTTTCCAATCAGAATTTCCACCCTATGAAATCATTACAATGTATGTAATGTCTTACTGCCAAAAATCCATAAAGCGGTGATAATACACATCCAGTACAGCCAGTGATTTACATTTAGTAAATCCCATCCAATGGACGTTTGTGCTTTGTTTTTCTTCAGATCAAGACTGGAGCAAAGGCTATGAGCAATGTAACGGGAAATCACAGTCTCCTATCAATATCGACACTAGAAAAACCACATTAGACAAAAATCTTCCTTCAATCACTCTTGAAGGATACAACCTACCAGAAACAGAATCACTCACTTTATCTAATAATGGACACACAGGTAAGTGTGGAATTGTGGTGTTCCTCTTTGCACGTCAGTTTCACTGGTCATAAGAACATATGAAATGGGAGCAGGAGTAGGCCATTCGGCCCTCCTAGTCTGCCACGCCATTCAATAAGATTATGGCTGAACTTCTACCTCAACTCCACTTTCCTGTTCTAACCCCATATCCCTTGATTTCCTTAGTGTCCAAAAAAATTATCAATCTCCATCTTGTATATACTTAACAACTGAGCATCCACAGTCTTCTGGGCTAGAGAATTCCAAAGATTCACAACACTCTGAGTGTAGAAATGTCTCCTCATCTCAGTCCTAAATGGCCAGTCCCTTATCCTGAGACTATGTGCTAGATTTTTGTGGAGCCGTCAGGTGGGGTTTCAGGCGTGTGGGGGGGGGAAATCCCGAATTTGGGGGGCCTGACACCATCCCGCCCAAAACCCTGCCCCACGTAAGTTTCAGGGGCGGCGGGTACCCGCCCCGCACTGGGACCCGCCGAAACCAGGCGGGAAGGGATTAGTGCCAATTAACTGCCTGTTAACAGGTAGTTAACAGGCAGTTTTTAGCCTAATCCCTATTTTGAGGGGTTTCGTGTGGGATTCCCGACGACTCCAAACCACGCCAGGTTAGAGCAGGCGGGCCGTCGGGTTGAAGGAGTTGAAGGGGTCGCGATGTTGGTGTGCATGAGTGTAAAGATAAGTGTGTTTGGTGTGTCTAAAGTGTGGAAAGAACTTTTACTTACCTGTACTTACCTTCACAGCCTTTCTTCCTGTAGCCGTCGGGAGCGCATCACTCAGCCGGAACTGAAAGCTGAATGGCTGCGATCTGTGAAAAGTGACAGCCTTCAGCTTTGAGTGCCGGTAAGAGTTCTAACTGAGTCTGTGCAGAATGACTCATGGTAGAACTCAGACTGTCAGTGTTTGACAGCTTCAAACAGCTGTGAAACACTGATATTTCATCTGTCAAGAACCCTTGACAGATGAAATTTCAGTCTGTGACGTCACCTGTTGCCGCTGGGCGGGCTCAACAAGGTCAATCAAGGGAAAATCGCGCGGATTGGCCGGACGTCGAAGTAGGCGGGTCAAAAACCCGAAAGGGGAAGTCCCGCCGCCTTCCCGACAGGTTCGGGAAAATCTACCCCTATGACTCCTAGTTCTAGACTCTCCAACCAGGGGAAAGAGCCTCTCAGCATCTACATAGAAACATAGAAGATAGGAGCAGGAGTAGGCCATTCGGCCCCTCAAGCCTGCTCCGCCATTCAATGAGATCATGGCTAATCATCCAAACTCAGTCAAGCCCTCTAAAAATTTTAACGAGATCACCTCTCATTCTTCTAAACTCCAGAGAATATAGGCCCATTTCTACTCAATCTCTCCTCATAGGACATCCCTCTTATCCCAGGAATCACCTTTGAGAGCAGAGGATGGATAGTAAGGGAAGCATATCTGTGTAGCTCAATCATGTCCCTCATGCTTCAGAGTTCCTTCTCCCACACCCCTCATGTCACATGCACAAATTTAACTATTTATGTAACTGTGGTACATGAGGGAACCAAATGTATTTATTTATCTACCCTGCAGTGGGTAAAGAAAACATTATTTATTTTCTACAAACCTCTTTAAAAATCCTAACTGCACTGTTTCTGAGCCCATCTCCTACAAACATCGTTCCACATCATTTCAATGGAGGTGCTCACCTCTCCCCTAATCCCAGCAACTCACCTGCTCCTGCAACAGCGTAACCTCCAACTCATCATGAACATTTTGTTCTAAAATTGGTGATACCGTGCAATGGGACATGCACTTATGATAATCTATCATTTATAATGGCAGCTGTCTATGTAAAGGTGTCGCACTGTAATTACACCCTCCTCTCAGTGGTGGTGCTGTAACAGCTCGTTTTATGTTTACCAGCCCCTCAGCCTGTAGAAACTCCTATGCTCCAGTCAAGTCTAGCAATTTGCTGATAGTTTTACTATTTAGCTATAAATTATCATATAGAACCAAAATATTGTACAAAATGAGGAATGTAGAGCTTTAAATGGGGACAGCGGCATTCCCTGATCTAATTCTCCCCTGCCCTCTAACCCCGCTTCACCTGAGGACTACACTTGGTCTTCACTCACCTGAGCAATGCCACAGGAGGTCGACTATAAATGAACATTTTTACAAATTATAGATGTATAGCATTCCTGATACGTGGTATATATCACAGTAGCTTTTGAAGGCAATCTGTTTGAATTGTAAATTTAATTAAGCCACTGCATAATGTGGACAGTATTATAAAAACTATAACACCTTCAAGAGCGAGAGAAGGTTCATGTGGAGGATAAACACCGGCATAGACCAGTTGGGCCAAATGGCCTGTTTCTGTGCTGTAAATTCTATAAGAGTTTGATAATGGCTCAAAATATGAGAATGAAACTTGAACAGTTGGTGAACATTTTCTGAATTCGATGAAATACCCCTTACTCCAATCATCTTGTTTATTTTTATTCTGATAACATGCACTGTAGACTTTCCCAAAACACATACAATACCAAGATGAACATGACTGCAACAGAAGCACGGCATAATTCTAGACTTCAATCAGTGCTGCTTGGTAATGTCGTTAGAAAGTGTGACGGAGCAGTCACGTATGGTCTCCATCTGCTTTTGTAGCAAAGGGTGATAACATTGCTGTGCTTTTGTTTTTCCTCAAGTTAAGCTTTCACTCCCAGATTCAATGAGCATAAGCAGTGGTTTCTCGCAGGAATATGTAGCAGCTCAGCTGCATTTTCACTGGGGTTCAGAAACCACTCCAGGGTCAGAACACACAGTGGATGGCGTCCAGTACTCTGCTGAGGTAATACCATGAGCGTTTGTTTACTTATTATACAAAAATCAGTGACTATTTTGTTAATTATTATTGAAGGTGTGGTGGATTTCACATTGCATTAATTTTTTTGAAAATTAATTTTAAAAATTGATCTATAATTGAAATCATTATTCGGTGAAGTAATGCTTACAATTTTATGCTGAATGCAATCTAAGTTACAAATACTAAGTAGTATAATTGCACCAAGTAGTTTGTCTTTTTACTGAAGTTGCAGAGAATATTAAAAGAAATTCTAGTAGAATTGGTAAGGAAGTTTCTGAATATAGATAATAACAACAGAAAATGCTGGAAACACTCAGCAGGTCAGGCAGCATCCGTGGAGAGAGAAACAGAGTTAATGTTTCAGGTCTGTGACCCTTCATCAGAACTGGAAAAAGTTAGAGATTTAACAGGTTTTAAGCAGGTGCAGAGGCAGGGAAAGGGGGGAGGGGAGGAAAGAACAAAAGGGACGGTCTGTGATAGGCTGGAAGGCAGGAGTGATTAAATGTTGCAAATGGGGATGGCAGAATCATCAATAGCTGCCTCGAGGAACAGCACCTCATCTTTCTGCTAGGCACTTTACAGCCTTCTGGACTCAACATTGAGTTCAACAATTTCAGACCATAACCTTTGCCACTATTTTTTCAGGCGGCAGATGTTGATGATTCTGCCATCCCCATTTGTATTAGTTAGGTAAACGCAGTGAGCTGGCCGTACATGTTTGCTTTCTGGGTTGGGTTCAAGTTAAAGGCGGATTCCACAGTGCCTATGGATAGTGACTCCCTAGTCCCGAGGGAAGACAGGAAACCATGCACAAATGCTGCACTCCTCAAACAGGATGTGGCGTTAAATGCAATTGTAAGGTCCTGTTTTTAACTCCCTCGCCTGGCGGAAAGAAGACAGGGGCTCAGTTAAAATGCGGCCAGTCATTTACCCCCTCTGATCCCGCTGCCTTCTGCCGTGTCCCGATCTTAACCTGTTCTTTTGAGCAGGCAAGCGGAACACCCACAGGAAGGAAGAGAGGTCGGCGGCCTGAGCAGGGGAGCAGTAACTGCTTCCCCGTCAGGCCAGATCTGTCAGGAGCTGGATCATGGGCCAGCAGAGATTCGGCAGGTATGTTTGAAAAATTTACCTTTGAGTTTCCTTGTGGGCCAGGAGGAGCAGGAGTGCTCCTTCAGGCCTCACAAGGAAGCCTTGGGCCTCCCTTGCTCCCGGGTCCCCCTCCTTCCCTCCAATCGCGCCTCAAGCCCCACCCTATCAATTGACAGCCGGGGACTTTATAGACTTCAAGAAGACATAGACAGGCTGATGGAATGGGCGGACACGTGGCAGATAAAATGTAATGCAGAAAAGTGCGAAGTGATACATTTTGGTAGAAAGAATGAAGAGAGGAACTATAAACTAAAGGGTACAATCCTAAAAGGGGTGCACGAACAGAGAGACCTAGGGGTATATGTGCACAAATCGTTGAAGGTGGCAGGGCAGGTTGAGAAAGCAGTTAAAAAAGCTTATGGGATCCTGGACTTCATGAATAGAGGTATAGAGTGCAAAAGCGTGGAAATTATGATGAACCTGTATGAAACACTGGTTCGACCTCAACTAGAGTATTGTGCAGCTACAAAATGGCCACTCTTTTTAGGCCCAGTGTTGATCAGACATCCTGAATCAAACTCACACCATTACAATAATATGCTTGAACCCGATAGCTAGAATCTTTGCAGTGGTAATTTGTACTTCTTATTGCTGCAGATGCATGTTGTTCATTATGCTGCCAAATATGGAAGTTTGCACGAGGCAGCACTGCAAGCTGATGGTCTCGCTGTGCTGGGGGTACTTTTTCAGGTAAGTTGTCATCAACGTGCCAAGGCTGGGCTTTGCTCATTCTCTAAGAGATTTTTAAATCTCTCCCTCTCCCCCATCTGGTCCATTTTTCTTTGTACTTATATTCAATCTCTTGAACTTTATTTTCTCTTTATCCAGCAATCTACGGGCTTTTAAAACCTACACTTGCTACATTTAACTGCTGATTTATCACATCTTCTCCCTTACTATTTTCAACCTTGGTGGTGCCCTTCACCAAGAGCCTTGGTCTTCACCTTGCTTTCTCAACAATAATAATAAAAAAAAGTACATCAGGTCCGACATGGATGTGAATTAATTCTTGGTGCAGTCTCATTTATGCATTTGCACCAAAAAGTATACAAGGAATATAATGGGTAATGTCCTACTCTATCATGAAAATCTGATAGCAGTCGGGGAACACTGATTACCATGCACATGAGCTCACAGGTTGCAGTTTTGGTCATATTTTAATTGTGGTTAATTTAAGGACTGCTGTTGCCAGCACCAGGCCTTCCAGTCAAAGCCCACCGTGTCCATGTCCTTTTTAAATATAATTGTGTGGCAAATATCCTGTTGTAATATATAATTGCTGTAACTATTAACTGTTAGTTCCTCCTCGTGTGGGAATCCAGAACTCGGGGGCATTGTTTCAGAATAAGGGGTCGCCGATTTAAAATGGAGATGAGGAGGAATTTCATCTCTGAGGGTCGTAAATCTTTGGAATTCTCTACCCCAGAGACCTGTGGAGGCTGAGTCGGTGAATATATTCAAGGTGGAGATACAGATATTTGAGCTTTGCATATTTTACAGAATTCTGGCTAAAATTATACTCGACTTTCTTAAAACTTTATGTTGGTGATGTAAGTAGTATTGAAACGAAACAATTTAAAATTTGCCAAGGTACATCGTTCATAACAACAACAACAAACAACTTGCATTTATATATCACCTTTAAAAACAAAAAGGGGGCAAGCACTTTGCTGGGAGTGTACTATAGGCCCCCAAACAGTCAGGGGGAGATAGAGGAACAGATATGTAGGCAAATCTCAGAAAAGTGCGAAAATAATAGGGTAATAATAGTGGGGGATTTCAACTTCCCCAATATAAATTGGGATAGTCAGAGTGTGAAAGGCTTAGAGGGTGCAGAATTCTTAAAGTACATCCAGGAGAGCTTTTTGAGCCAACATGTAGAAAGTCCTACAAGAGAGGGGGCGGTACTGGACCTAATTCTAGGGAATGTAGTCGGGCAAGTGGTGGAAGTGTCAGTAGGAGAGCATTTTGGCGACAGTGACCATAATTCGGTGAGATTTAAGGTGGTCATGGAAAAGGACAAAGACGGCCCGGAAATAAGGGTTCTAAATTGGGGGAAGGCCGATTTTAATATGATAAGGCAGGATCTGGCCAAAGTGGACTGGGAGCAGCTACTTATAGGAAAATCCACATCAAAACAGTGGGAGACTTTCAGAAGGGAAATAGAGAGAGTACAACGCCAACATGTTCCTGTAAAGGTCAAGGGTGGGACCAACAAGCAAAGGGAACCTTGGATGACAAGGGATATACAAAAATGCATTAGGAATAAAAGGGGGGCTTTTGGCAGTTACAAAAGACTAAAGACGGAAGAAGCCCAGGAGGAGTATAAAAAGTGCAGGGGCGTACTTAAAAAAGAAATTAGGAGGGCGAGGAGGGGCCATGAAATAACACTGGCGAGCAAAATAAAGGAAAATCCTAAGATGTTTTATAAGTATATTAAGGGCAAGAGGATAACCAGGGAAAGGGTAGGGCCCATTAGGGACCAAAGTGGCAATCTGTGTGTAGAGCCAGATGAGGTAGGCGGGGTTTTAAATGAATTTTTTGCATCTGTGTTCACTATGGAGAAAGACGATGCAGACATAGAAATCGGGCAAGGGGACTGTGACATACTTGAACATATTAGCATCGAGAGGGAGGAGGTGCTAGCGGTTTTAGCAGGCCAAAAAGTGGATAAATCCCCAGGCCCGGACGAGATGTATCCCAGGCTGCTGTGGGAGGCAAAGGAGGAGATTGCAGGGGCTCTGACACAAATTTTCAGAACCTCTCTGGCCACAGGGGATGTACCAGAGGACTGGAGAACAGCTAACGTAGTACCATTATTCAAGAAGGGTAGCAGGGATAAACCAGGGAATTACAGGCCAGTGAGCCTAACATCTGTGGTAGGGAAATAATTATAAAAAATTCTGAGGGACAAAATTAGTCTCCACTTGGAGAGGCAAGGATTAATCGGGGATAGTCAGCATGGCTTTGTCAAGGGTAAATCATGTCTGACAAATCTGATTGAATTTTTCGAGGGGGTGACTAGGGGGGTGGATGAGGGAAATGCTGTGGATGTGGTTTACATGGACTTCAGTAAAGCTTTTGACAAAGTCCCGCATAGGAGACTGGTCAAGAAGGTAAGAGCCCATGGGATCCAGGGTGCCTTGGTGCGTTGGATCCTAAACTGGCTGAGTGGCAGGAGGCAGAGGGTGATGGTCGAAGGTTGCTTTTGTGACTGGAAGCCTGTGTCCAGTGGGGTACCTCAGGGATCGGTGCTGGGTCCCTTGTTGTTTGTGATCTACATAAATGATTTGGATGAGAATGTAAAAGGTATGATCAGTAAGTTCACAGATGACATGAAAATTGGTGGGGTGGTAAATTGCGAGGAGGAAAGCCTCAGGCTACAGGACGATATAAACGGGTTGGTCAGATGGGCGGAAAAGTGGCAAATGGAATTTAACCCTGAAAAGTGCGAGGTGATGCATTTTGGACGGACAAATAAGGCAAGGGAATACACAATGAGTGGTAGGACCCTAGGAAGTACAGAGGGTCAGAGGGACCTTGGTGTACATGTACATAGATCCCTGAAGGCAGCGGAACAGGTAGATAAGGTGGTTAAAAAGGCATATGGGATACTTGCCTTCATTAGCCGAGGCATAGAATAAAAGAGCAGGGAGGTTATGATGGAGCTGTACAAAACGCTGGTGAGGCCACAGCTGGAGTACTGTGTGCAGTTCTGGTCGCCTCACTATAGGAAGGATGTGATTGCTTTGGAGAGGGTGCAGAGAAGATTCACCAGGATGTTACCTGGGATGGAGCGCCTCAGCTATGAAGAGAGGCTGGACAGGCTGGGGTTGTTTTCCTTGGAGCAAAGAAGGCTGAGGGGGGACCTGATTGAGGTGTACAAAATGATGAGGGGCATAGATAGGGTAGATAAAGAGGAACTTTTCCCCTTAGTAGGGGGGTCAATAACAAGGGGGCATAGATTCAGGGTAAGGGGCAGGAGATTTAGAGGGGATTTGAGGGGGAACTTCTTCACCCAGAGGGTGGTTGGAATGTGGAACTCAATGCCTGAAAGGGTGGTAGAGGCAGGAACCCTCACAACATTCAAGAAGCATTTGGATGAGCACTTGAAATGCCATTGCATACAAGGCTATGGACCAAATGCTGGAAAATGGGATTAGATTGGACAGGGCTTGATGGACGGCGCAGACACGATGGGCCGAAGGGCCTCTTTCTGTGCTGTAAAACTCTATGGCCTAGAAATTGGGTTTTGGCGCAGCGACGGCTTTAGCGCCGGAAGTTAGTGCCGGAGCTAAGTCGCGCTGGGCGGGCCAAAAATTCACTACTTCTGCGCCCAAACGGCTGCCGGCGCTGCTGAAAGCTGTTAGCGCCTGAAAACTGGCGCTATGCGCTGAATTTCGGCGCTATTCCGGCGCTGCGGCACCCGCTGCGGTGCGGCAGGTTCGGGAAGTGCAGGCCTCCTTCCCTTAAGGAGGAGCTGCCTGCACCCGGCCGCGGCCCGCGATAATCTTTTTAAAAATGAGCCCGGCACCTCGGACAAGTGCCGGGCTTGCTTCTGTTCCGGAGGGGGGGGGGGGGGAAGTCCGGGGAGGGAGCTGCGGCCAGGCGGGCGGCGGGAAAGCGGCCGGCCGCCGCGGGGCCTTTAATGTGCCGGCGCAACGTTCTGTAAGGCACCTCTGCCAGAACGTTGCTTGCGGCTGCCACGGGCGAGGCGGCCGCAACTCAATTTCCGAGTTCGGGCGGGTTACCATGGCAACCGGGACGCTGCGCACACCGATGACGTCATTGGTGCCGGCGCAGCGCTACCGGCCTAACGCCGATTTAGGGCCCCTGTCAATTTCAAAACTGGCCATAACTTCGCCGCTAGGCCCTCTAGCGCCTCAAAAGTGGCGCTAAGGCCAGTGAATTTCTAGGCCTATGACTCTATGACTCTATGACTTAATGTAGAAAAATTTCCCACAGCTCTTCACAGAGGATAATCAGAAATAAATGGATGCTGAGCCAAAGAAGGAACTATTAGTTGGGGTGATCAAAAGCTTGGTCAAGCAGGTGGGTTTTAAGAAAGGTCTTAAAGGAGGAGAGGGTGGTGGAGATTTAGGTAGCGTATTCAAGAACATGGGCCTAGGCGGTTGAAGGTAAAGCCACCAATGGTGAGGCAAAGGGCGGGGTGATGGGGGTGGGGGTGGAATGCATTAAAGGTTAGACACATAAAACCAGTATGCAAGGGCTATGAAAACTTATCCCTGACAGACTGGCTCTACTGGATTCATGTCACAAAGATAAGTACAGATGAAGGATGCCATTCGGCCTATCTGATTCATCCTTCCACAGAAACCTCCATCACAGCATCTAGCTGACATGTGAATGACTCCAGAGTTTTGCATCCTTAGCCAAGAGATCATTCCAGATACTAATTGACCTTTTGTGTGAAGAAATGCTATGTGATATCAGTACTGAACATGCCTTTTATCAATTTGTAATGTGTGCAATTGACTTGTCATTGTTCAACTTGAAATAGCACTCTGGCTTAACCATTTCAATTCCACTCATACCTGTATAAAGTCCCCTCTCATTTGTCTTCTTTAAAATGCTAAAGAGTCCAAGGTTTTCAAACCTTTCCTCAGTCCTCTGACACGAGGGATCAGCCTTGTGGCCCTTCTCTGCACTGATTCTAAGGCTTGGATGTTTCCCTCGTCTCTCAGTGACTAACACTGAATGCAGCCACACCAGGGCACTGTACAACATCAGCACGATAGCCTCAGATTTATAATGGGTGTTTCTGCGCTCCCAGAGGGGAACTGCGCTCACGGGGAATGCGGGTCCAAGAATCGGGCTTACAGTGCTGTATCCCGTACTCTGACCCTGTACTCCCTCCACGCACAGCTCTCAATTGGAAATGCTGAATAACAGAATCAGCCCTTTGCATCTAGTAATTTTTCAATGAACTCAGCTTTCTGTTGCTTTGTTAGTTGCTGCTTTGCAAAGATTGTACGCGGTTAGTGTTGAGTCTACTATATGGGGAGTTTGTACAAAGGGTTGAGTTCTTCAACTGCCTAATCTGTAGAGTGTATAAGCCTACCTTTTCAGAATGTAGACCACATCCCTGAGTCCTCGCACACAGTGTGGAATCTCATGTGCCACAACACATGTCACGGTCCCATAGCTATATAGAAGGACTCAGAAAATCTAGCCTTAAAATTTTACATTGGTTTCCCAGAGGAGTCTTGACTACAGACTGGCATTAGCCCAGTCATAGAAACATAGAAGATAGGAGCAGGAGTAGGCCATTCAGCCCCTCGAGCCTGCTCCGCCATTCAAAGTGATCATGGCTAATCATCCAAATTCAGTACCCTGTCCCTGCTTTCTCCCCATATCCCTTGATCCCCTTAGCCTTGAGAAATATATCCAACTCCTTCTTGAATATATTTAATGAATTGGCCTCAACTGTCTTCTGTGATAGAGAATTCCACAGGTTCACCACTCTCTGGGTGAAGAAATTCCTCCTCATCTCAGTCCTAAATGGCTTACCCCTTATCCTTAGACTGTGACCCCTGGTTCTAGACTCCCCTGCCATTGGGAACAGCCTTCCTGCATCTAGTCTGTCTAGTCCTGTTATAATTTTATAAGTTTCAATGAGATCACCTCTCATTCTTCTAAACTCTAGCGAATATAAGCCTAATCGACCCAATCTCTTTTATGTCATTCCTGCCATCCCAGGTATCAGTCTGGTGAATGTTCGCTGTACTCCCTCCATGGCAAGAACATCCTGTTATAAATCTCATCAAGAAACTACTTATGAAATAACGCTGGACAGCCAGCTGGTGGCGCCGTCCAAGGAGTATAAATACTCGGGTGTCAGCCCCAGCTTGCCAGGGACATTTTGTAAGACAAGGAACTAGTGAAATACAACTAGACTTCCATGTTCTGAAACAAGTTGATTAAAGCCTTGCTTTATGCTCAAACCAAGTGCGTAGTGAGTTTTATTACGTCACATCCTTCCTCAGATATGTAAAGTCTGTGGGTTGTATAGCGAAGTAATACACAGACTACAAGAGTAACTTAAACAGGACTTTACTATTCGAAGGTCAGGGCGAATCTGCCCAATAAATTCTGCCACAGCACTTATATACCGGTGTGGTCACTGTCGGTATTACAGTATACAGCAGCCAGGATAAAGTAGTGCCACACCTAAAATAGTTCTCTTAAAGGTGGATGGTTACATACAATAGTTCTCTTAAAGGTAGAACAGTTACATACACTACAATCCTCCCTTTTTAGCTTACAACATACTTATTCCCCATTAACATAACATCATAACATATCCAACTTCATGTTACAACAGTTCACAGAGGTAGTCTCTGCGGAAACAGTTCACAGATTCAGTCTCTGCGGGAAACAGTTCACAGATTCAGTCTCTGATCTTCTTGACTCGGTCCGGACCACGCCTCCGTGGTGTAGTCGGGTCACCTTGCTAGAGGGACTCATCCCATAGTCCTTCCCTAGACTTAACAGCTTTACTTCCATCACTTCTGAACCAGCATTGCTGACTTTTTAAAACAAACAAAAAACAGTTGGATTGCCTTGGGAAATTTTCCTACTTTCCAACTGATTTGGCTCCGTTCGGGGGACCACGTGTGTGATCGGGTAGAGGTAATAATGGTTCAGATGGTTATCATCTTCTGCTTCGTCTTTTCCTTTTTTGCTTCTTGGAGACTCTCGGGGCTCCATTGTCAGCTGCCAGCTGTAACGCCACCATCTCCCTATGTTCCTTAGACTTTAAGTGATTCATCCTGATTTCGGCACTTTGGGAGTTCTCGGCACAAGCTGGGCAGACCAGGTCCTTGTAATATTCAGTGTCACTCAACAGATCATGGTAATATTCGGTGTCGTCCTGAGCTAGGCCAGCGAGAGGGTCTTCTATTTCCTCCTTACCCAGCTGGACGTTAGCCGACTTTTGTTCCAAATCCCGACATCTGTCCTGAAGAGACTTCATCATGCGTTCAGATTCCTCCCGCTTTTTCTGGGCTTCCTGCAAGTCTTTTACTAATGACCTCATTTGTGATTTCAATACTTCAACTTCATTCGGAGATTGATTGATCGGACTATTCAATCCCTCTACTGAAGTAGCTGTTTCAGTATTCTGTTGTTCTACATTGCCGTGCGTCAGCGTACTTTTGGCATCCAAGGGCTGTTCTGCTGCAGACTTCTCAGTCTGGGTTGCCACCTCAGCTCTTCCAATGACTTTTGAGAGCTCCCTTCCCTTTGAAGATTGAGGCTCGTATTTAAGTTTTTCCCATTTTAGAGTTTTATCCCTCAGCATATGAATGAGTTGGCTGACTGTTAACTCTTCTGCCATCATCCCTTTTCCATTAGCTGCAGGGCTGTTTAGAACCTTGTCCTGGGGCTCCTTTGCTGCTTCTACTTCGCCATCATCCGCAGCCCCCATCATTTGAATTTCCACAAATGAATCGTCCGGTGATGCTGCACCCAACTTCAGTAGGAGCTCGGAAGTCATGTCGACCAACTCAGCTTTTTCTGCCTGCAACCTGCTAACCAGCGCCTTCAGTTGCGGCACATCTTGTTCCACCGGATTGGAGCACGCCCCTTCAGAAGCCGAATCAGCTTTGATTCGTTTGGCCTCCTCGTGCAGACGGTTTGTGTGCTCCTGCTCCCTTTTCTTCCCCAGCTGCTTCTGTTGTCTTTCCAGATTCTCCCATTCGGTATCATAGAACTTTTTCATTGCTTTCATCTCTTGCTCGAGACGGCAATTCAATTGTTCTAATTGCTGTCGTAATCTGAAATAAGTTTGCGTTCGAGCTCGATGTTCCTCAGTAATATATATGTCTGTAACTTGAACAGACTCAGAATTCTCTGTCAAGCTATGTTGTTGTTGTTCAGAGGAATTCTGTTCTGAAACTTTGTTCTCCTCTGGAGCATAAGCCTTTATGCCCACATTCGTTCTACCAACCTTAGTCAGCAAGTTCATTTTAGACTTGTCTTTCATGCTTGGGCTGGTCTTATCGTCATCCGTTTCAGAGTCTGAGCTGATTGTCTGCCCCGAGTCCTCACTCGTTATTGCTTTGAGGTAGTGCCATTCCATGTCTATTTTCTTGATCCACTCCCGTCCTAGAAGTGGTGGTCCTCCCTCAGGTAGTACGTATAAGTCCATTCCGGGGTGTTCTTTGCCCCTGTCTCTCACCTTGACTCTTATCTTTCCCATGGGGTATACTTTATGCCCCGTGTATGTCTGCAATACGAACTTGGTATCTCTCAAGGGTATATGTGAGAATAGCCGGTTGTAATCCCTTCGATTTATGACTGATAGGGCTGATCCAGTGTCCAATTCCATTCTCACTTGGACTCCGGCTATTTTTAGCATGACCCAGATAGTTTGTAGGTCAGCTTCCTTACTCACATTATGAATTCTCAGACTACCCAGTTCCTGGCCGCTTGGGTCTGAATCCGAATTCTGTTCATCTGAACTCTTCTCAACCACCTTGTGTACTTTGTTGTACTTTTCCTGTGATGGCTTTTTTTTTTGGTTGTTGGTCTTCTTCCCTGACCGGCATACTTTGGCTATGTGACCCAGTTTGCCACATTTCCTACAGTCCTGGTTTTTAAACCAGCATTGGTTCTGGTCGTGTGTTGTCTTCCCACAACGATAACATTTCGTTGCACCCGAAGTAATTTGATCCACACTGAGGACCGCTGCCTTCAGCTGCATTTCCACAGTTCCTTTCGCTGCGGCTTCGTGTGATGCTGCAATAAGGACAGCCCTATCCAGTGTAAGGTCGTTCTCTTCGAGCAGTCGCTTTTGCGTTCCTTCCTTCGACAACCCACACACGAACTTGTCTCGCAATGCCTCTGTCAGATTTCCTCCAAACTGGCAGTATTTCGCTAGCCTACGCAGTTCGACCAAGTATTCCGCGTTGCTTTCCTCTTTCCGTTGCGTTCTCGCATAAAATTTGAATCGTTCCGCCAACATCAGCGGTGTGGGGTTCAAGTGATCCTTCAGAACAGCAACAATATTATCGAAGGTTTGATCCGCCGGTTTAACTGGTGCTAGAAGATGCTTCAATAGCCCGTATGTCTTCGCCCCCATCGAGTTTAGCAAGGTTATAGCTTTATCATCATCCTCTATTTTATGGGCCTCACAATATATCTCAATGCGTTCTACATACGTGGCCCAATCTTCTACCTCGGAATCGAAATCGTTGATGTTACCACGCTTAGGCATCTTCACCTCCCTGATAAACAACAACGAAATATTTCTTTAACTCTTTTTTTTCCAAGATGGCGGTTTCCCCGCGCTTATCTTCTTTCCCCGTCCCTTTCAAAATGGCGGTTCCCGCTTCTGTCTTTTTCTCCGCCTACTGGCGGCTTCCCGCGGTTTCCCGCGCTTATCTTCTTTCCCCGCCCACTTTCAAGATGGCGGTTCCCGCTTTTCTTCCCCTGGCGGGAGGGGTAAGCTTTTCCCTCGGGCGACGGCCGCTGGCTTTTGGGGTTCGCAGCCTGCTCTTCGGCTTCAGCGCGTTCCCTTCTCTCGGCCGGGCAACCGGCTCTGGTACAACCCGTTGACGGCGAACGGTCTCAGCCGCTGGCTGGATCTCGCTCAGTCTCCCTCGCTCAGGCTCTGTCTCTCCCGCTCGCGCGGCTCTCGCTCACTCTCTCTCGGGCTCTGTCTCTCCCGTTCGCGCGGCTCTCGCTCGGGCGCCTCTGGGCCTCTGGGCCCGACTTCTGTCCGGCTCCTTTCCCCCTCAGTTACATACACTACAAGATAAGGCAACCAAAACTGCACACAATACTCAAGGTGTGGTCTTATCAAGGCCCTGTACAACTTCAGCAAGACATCCTTGCTCCTGTACTCGAATCCTCCGGCTACGAAGGCCAACATACCATTTGCCTTCTTAACCGCCTGCTGCACCTGCATGCATACCTTCAGCGACTGGTGCACAAGAACACCCAGGTCTCGTTGCACTTCCCGTTTTCCCAATCTATTGCCGTTCAGATAAGAATCTGCCTTCCTGTTTTTGCCACCAAAGTGGATAACCTCGCATTTATCCACATTATACTGCATCTGCCCAATCGCCCAACCTGTCCAAATTGTACTGGAGTTTCTCTGCATCCTCCTCACAACACACACCCACCCAGCTTTGTGTCATATTTGTTTCCTTTCCAGCTATGGAGATAAAGCTAGAGACAGGAATGTTTCACTGCATTTAATTCCTATATTGAAAACAGCCAACTAAAAATGTGGGATAAGTACTTGGAACTGAACCCTGTTGATTCAAGTATAAGTGACAAGATATTCTCGTTCACAATGACATCGCTGTATCTAGGGAAAAATAATGCCACCCATTTCTTTACATACAACCTGCACTTGATGTGTATTTTCTTATGCTTATCAGAAGTAAAGTTTAAATTACTTCTTTCATAATATTTTCCTGATTTTGAGGCCACTTCACAAAGCAAATAAATTTAAAAAAAAGTAAAATATGAATTCAAACTTAAAAGAAATAAAAAGACACACATAAAGGAAAGGAAATCCTTTCACGTCTTGCCGTTGGCATCACACTATAGATTTTTTCTGTAAGCTGTCAGTGCCTGACGTGTGTTATCTATTTAACTGATTAAAGCGCAAAATAAAATTCTCAGATACCTGTCTGTCAGAGTTTTAAACAGTCTCAATATGTCTATGTTGCAGGTTGGACCACAAGATAACAAAAACTATGATCACATTTTTGATAAACTTCAAGACATTGCTGAAGAAGGTAACCGATTGCTTACACAATAGACCGATCATATGTAAAATCCAAAGTATTTATCTTTTTGTATTGAGGAATGCAAGTTCTACGTAATTGAGATTATCTCTATTGTTGCCAAGTTAGCTGGTCACATTAAGTTCAACTATACGGTCACCAAAGCACCAACGCCTTTCTTGAAATTTTTGTATGCAGATTCTGGCAGTGACGGGGCCTAATTTGTGCGGGCTATTTCATCAAAAACATTAAAGTTTATTTCTCTTAGTTGGTGGCCTTGTGCTGGTTCTGCCAGCAGGTTGTCATGTTCCCACACTCTCCTTAGTTGGTCAAGGCTGCACCCAAGTTTCCAACTCTTTGGGTGTACACAAAATGCACAATACTGCAGATGCTGGAAATCTGAAGCAAAAGCAGAAAATGCTGGAAACACTCAGCAGGTCAGGCAGCATCTGTGGGGAGAACAGCCAATTTAATATTTCAGGTTTTGACCCTTCCCTTCCTCAGAACTAGAAGATATTACAGATGAACAGCATTTGAAAAAGGAACAGAACACTGGGAAGAGGGAGGGAGGGAGAAAAAGGCATAAACATGCCCACCCTCGCTTGAGCCTTGCCACATGTCTCTGGTGCCCCTGCTCCCTTGGGCCTTGCTGCCAAGGCTTTTGTTGGTGGCTCTCTGTGTAATGATATCAGCAAATAGAGATGGTATTTGCCTGCTCGATTATGATGCCTTAGCAGCATGATTGCAGGTATTGATTGCTTGTGCCTGACCAGCAGAGGTCATGTGACCGAGACAAGCAAGGCAGTGGAGTTTAGTTTCAGTTTCGTTCTAGATGCATCACAGCATCATGTCTCCTGTAAAAGCTGTATAAAAGAGTTGAACAAAGCTTTAGATTAAAAGACATTCTCTTTCATAAATGTCTCCTCATTGAACCCACAAAGAAATCAATGCATGGTGTCAGAAGTGGCTGAAAGAGATGAAGAGAAAATACCTGAAGTTAAATCAGCTCTCCACAAATTAGCAAGCCAAAAGAGAACATCGTTGCTTACCATTGGAGAATAGCTAACGAAGTGAAAAATGGAAGGTTTACACCCACCGGCGACGCTTCAGTTGACAGGTAATGTGGCTGAAAATTGGAGGAGATTCAAACAACGTGTGGGGTTGTATTTATCAGCAATCGGAGCTGACGAGAAAAGTAATAAAAAGAAATCGTCACTGTTCTTACATGTCGTGGGTGATGAAGCGCTGGAGGTGTATAATAACTTCACATTCGCTGTTGATGGAGACAAAATGAAGCTAGATAAAATAATGGAACAGTTTGAGGCCTACTGCATACCTAAACGTAACGTGGCATTTGAGAGGCACAGATTTTTCACATGTGTACAGAAAACGGGAGAGACTATTGATCAGTATGTGACTGAACTGAGAAACCGAAGCAAATCGTGTGAATTTGGGGGACTCACAGACTCGCTGATAAAAGACAGACTGGTGTGTGGTATTCCGGATAATGGTCTAAGGGAAAGACTGCTAAGAGAGCAAGATCTAGACCTGGGAAAAGCCATAGCACTGTGTAGGGCTACAGAGACTGTGAAGTTGCAGGCAAAGGAGCTGTTCAGTGACAAAAGCTGTAACGTGGATGCAGTGAGAAAAACGGTTTGTATCCGTTCTAACAAAAAGAGCGCCAATGTGAAAAAAGAGGCATGGCCAGCGAACGAAAATGAAAGGGACAATCGAAAGACATGTAGTCGATGCGGTACACAGCATCCACCAAGAAAGTGTCCAGCATATGGTAAAACATGCAATAGTTGCAACAAAAACAACCATTATGCCCGTTGCTGCAAGAACCAAGTGCAACAAAGCAAGGTCCATGCAGTAGATGAAAGTGACATAGAGGAGTTCTATGTAGATGTTGTGTCTGAAAACAAAAAAGAAGAAAGAGACTGGATGTTGACACTAAAAGTGAATGACATATACATTCCATTTAAATTGGATACTGGAGCACAAGTTAATGTGATATCAGAGACTGATTTTAAGAAAATTAGACCCAGACCAAAGATACATGGAATAAAAGTGAAAGTGACAGGATACTCAGGTACTGATATACCAGTGAAAGGAAGATGCATTGTCAAAGTAACACACAAGGACAGAGAGCACATAACACACAAGGACAGTGTGCAAGCCATACTAGGTTTAAAAGCCTGTGAGAGACTGAACCTGGTAAAGAGAGTCCTCATTGTGGAAAGCAAAGGAGAGACAGTCTATGATGAACTCATGAAAGAGTACAACGACCTATTTAAGTGTCTAGGCTGCATTCCAGGAGAACACACGATCAGAGTAGATAAAAGTATGACACCGGTCATACATCCATGCAGAAAAGTCCCATTTGCTCTTCAAAAGCAACTGAAGGCAGAGTTGGACAGGATGGAAAGCCTGAACATGATTCAGAAGATAGATGAGCCAACTGAGTGGGTGAGTTCCCTCGTCGTAGTGGACAAAAAGAATGGAAAGCTCAGAATTTGCCTGGATCCAAGAGATCTAAACAGAGCAATAAAGAGAGAGCACTTCAAGCTTCCTACACGTGAGGAAATCATGGCACAGTTTGCAAATGCAAAATATTTCAGCAAGTTAGATGCATCATCAGGATTTTGGCAGATGAAGCTGGACGAAGCAAGTTCAAGACTGTGCACATTCAACAGTCCATTTGGCAGATACAGATTCCTAAGGTTACCATTTGGCATTGCCTCAGCTCCTGAAGTGTATCACAAGACTATCCATATGATCTATGAGCACCTGGAGGGAGTTGATACATCAATGGATGACATCATAGTATGGGGAACCACGAGAACTGAGCATAACGAGAGACTGAAAAAAGTGCTGGAAGCAACAAGGAAAACAAACCTGAAGCTGAATAGAGAGAAATGCCAGCTCGGGGTGACAGAACTGACATTCGTGGGAGATATCCTTAGCAGTGAGGGCATCAGACCAGATCCCAGAAAGGTGTCCGCCATTGAGAATATGCCAAAGCCACAATGCAAAAAGGACGTGCAGAGGTTTAATGGAATGATCAACTACATGGGTAAATTCATATCCAACCTCTCAGAAAAGATGGTGCCACTGAGAAGACTAACTGAAAAGAACATAGAATGGGAATGGAATCATGAGCATGAGAAGTCATGGAGCGATCTAAAGAAACTGCTCACAGAGGAACCAGTTCTGAGGTTTTATGACCCAGCGAGACCCATCAAGATATCATCAGATGCATCACAGAGTGGGCTCGGTGCCGTTCTTCTGCAACAATATGACTACTGGCAACCTATTGCATATGCATCGCGCTCAATGACAGACGCGGAGACGCGATATGCTCAAATAGAAAAGGAGCTGCTCAGCATCACATACGCCTGTGAAAGATTTCACCAGTTTGTGGCAGGACAAGCAATCAGTGTAGAGACTGACCATAAGCCCTTGATTGCATTGTTCCAAAAGCCACTAAATAGCTGTCCGCTTAGAATACAAAGAATGATGATCAGGCTGCAACGCTATACACTGCATGTTGCGTACACACCGGGTAAGCTGATGTATAAAGCAGACACATTGTCCAGAGCTGTAGACCCAAGTGAGCCCGCAAACACCACAATGGATGACAAAGTGAACGCCTACGTGGACATGATCACAAGTGCACTGCCCATAGCAGATGCAAAAATGGAGCTCATAAAGACTGAGACAAACAAAGATGAAACAAACAAAGATGAAACAATGAGACGACTGAGAAAAAGCATCTTGGATGGATGGCCCAACATGAAGCAAGACTGCTCACTTGATATAGCAGAGTCATAGAGTTTTGCAGCACAGAAAGAGGCCCTTCGGCCCATCGTGTCTGCGCCGCCCATCCATCCCTGTCCAGTCTAATCCCATTTTCCAGCATTTGGTCCATAGCCTTGTATGCAATGGCATTTCAAGTGCTCATCCAAATGCTTCTTGAATGTTGTGAGGGTTCCTGCCTCTACCAACCTTTTAGGCATTGAGTTCCACATTCCAACCACCCTCTGGGTGAAAAAGTTCCTCCTCAAATCCCCTCTAAATCTCCTGCCCCTTACCCTGAATCTATGCCCCCTTGTTATTGACCCCCCTACTACGGGGAAAAGTTCCTCTTTGTCTACCCTATCTATGCCCCTCATCATTTTGTACACCTCAATCAGTTCCCCCCTCAGCCTTCTTTGCTCCAAGGAAAACAACCCCAGCCTGTCCAGCCTCTCTTCATAGCTGAGGCGCTCCATCCCAGGTAACATCCTGGTGAATCTTCTCTACACCCTCTCCAAAGCAATCACATCCTTCCTATAGTGAGGTGACCAGAACTGCACACAGTACTCCAGCTGTGGCCTCACCAGCGTTTTGTACAGCTCCATCATAACCTCCCTGCTCTTATATTCTATGCCTCGGCTAATGAAGGCAAGTATCCCATATGCCTTTTTAACCACCTTATCTACCTGTTCTGCTGCCTTCAGGGATTTATGTACATGTACACCAAAGTCCCTCTGACCCTCTGTACTTCCTAGGGTCCTACCACTCATTGTGTATTCCCTTGCCTTATTTGTCCGTCCAAAATGCATCACCTCGCACTTTTCTGGGTTAAATTCCATTTGCCACTTTTCCGCCCATCTGACCAACCCGTTTATATCGTCCTGTAGCCTGAGGCTTTCCTCCTCGCAATTTACCACCCCAATTTTCGTGTCATCTGCGAACTTACTGATCATACCTTTTACATTCTCATCCAAATCATTTATGTAGATCACAAACAACAAGGGACCCAGCACCGATCCCTGAGGTACCCCACTGGACACAGGCTTCCAGTCACAAAAGCAACCTTCGACCATCACCCTCTGCCTCCTGCCACTCAGCCAGTTTAGGATCCAACGCACCAAGGCACCCTGGATCCCATGGGCTCTTACCTTCTTGACCAGTCTCCTGTGCAGGACTTTGTCAAAAGCTTTACTGAAGTCCATGTAAACCACATCCACAGCATTTCCCTCATCCACCCCCCTAGTCACCCCCTCGAAAAATTCAATCAGATTTGTCAGACATGATTTACCCTTGACAAAGCCATGCTGACTATCCCCGATTAATCCTTGCCTCTCCAAGTGGAGACTAATTTTGTCCCTCAGAATTTTTTCCAATAATTTCCCTACCACAGATGTTAGGCTCACTGGCCTGTAATTCCCTGGTTTATCCCTGCTACCCTTCTTGTATAATGGTACTACATTAGCTGTTCTCCAGTCCTCTGGTACATCCCCTGTGGCCAGAGAGGTTCTGAAAATTTGTGTAAGAGCCCCTGCAATCTCCTCCTTTGCCTCCCACAGCAGCCTGGGATACATCTCGTCCGGGCCTGGGGATTTATCCACTTTTTGGCCTGCTAAAACCGCTAGCACCTCCTCCCTCTCGATGCTAATATGTTCAAGTATGTCACAGTCCCCTTGCCCGATTTCTATGTCCGCATCGTCTTTCTCCATAGTGAACACAGATGCAAAAAATTCATTTAAAACCCCGCCTACATCATCTGGCTCTACACACAGATTGCCACTTTGGTCCCTAATGGGCCCTACCCTTTCCCTGGTTATCCTCTTGCCCTTAATATACTTATAAAACATCTTAGGATTTTCCTTTATTTTGCTCGCCAGTGTTATTTCATGGCCCCTCCTCGCCCTCCTAATTTCTTTTTTAAGTATGCCCCTGCACTTTTTATACTCCTCTAGGGTTTCTTCCGTCTTTAGTCTTTTGTAACTGCCAAAAGCCCCCCTTTTATTTCTAATGCATTTTTGTATATCCCTTGTCATCCAAGGTTCCCTTTGCTTGTTGGTCCCACCCTTGACCTTTACAGGATCATGTTGGCGTTGTACTCTCTCTATTTCCCTTCTGAAAGTCTCCCACTGTTTTGATGTGGATTTTCCTATAAGTAGCTGCTCCAGTCCACTTTGGCCAGATCCTGCCTTATCATATTAAAATCGGCCTTCCCCCAATTTAGAACCCTTATTTCCGGGCCGTCTTTGTCTTTTTCCATGACCACCTTAAATCTCACCGAATTATGGTCACTGTCGCCAAAATGCTCTCCTACTGATACTTCCACCACTTGCCCGGCTACATTCTCCAGAATTAGGTCCAGTACCGCCCCCTCTCTTGTAGGACTTTCTACATGTTGGCTCAAAAAGCTCTCCTGGATGCACTTTAAGAATTCTGCACCCTCTAAGCCTTTCACACTCTGACTATCCCAATTTATATTGGGGAAGTTAAAATCCCCCACTATTATTACCCTATTATTTTCACACTTCTCTGAGATTTGCCTACATATCTGTTCCTCTATCTCCCCCTGACTGTTTGGGGGCCTATAGTACACTCCCAGCAAAGTGCTTGCCCCCTTTTTGTTTTTAAGTTCTACCCATAAGGCCTCATTAGAGGAACCCGCTAATATATCATCCCTCCTTACAGCAGTAATTGACTCCTTAATTAATATTGCAACACCCCCTCCCCTTTTACACCCCCCTCTGTCTCGCCTGAAGATTCTATACCCCGGAATATTGAGCTGCCAGTCCTGACCCTCCCTCAACCATGTCTCCATGATAGCAACAATATCGTACTCCCATGTGCTCAACAACAACTTCAGTTCATCCACCTTATTTGCAAGACTCCTTGCATTAAAATAAATGCCTTCCAGCCCTGCCATATTCCCTTTTGCCTTCACATATTTGCTCTGCCTTCCCAGCTGACTTGTTTTTTCCTCTGTATTTGGCTGTAAATCACCCCCTACTATAGCTCCACTCTGTACCCCATCCCCCTGCCAAGTTAGTTTAAACCCCCCCCCAGCAGTGCTAGCAAGCCTCCCCGCAAGGATATTGGTTCCCCTCTGGTTCAGGTGTAAACCGTCCGACTTGTACAAGTCCCACCTTTCCCAGAAGCAGACCCAGTGATCCAGGAAACTAAAGCCCTCCCCCCTGCACCATCCCTTTAGCCACGCATTCATCTGTTCTATCTTCCTATTCCTATACCCACTAGCACGTGGCACCGGGAGTAATCCAGAGATTACAACCTTTGAGGTCCTGCTCTTTAATCCTTCACCTAGCTCCCTAAATTCTTGCTGCAGGACCTCATCCCTCTTTTTACCTATGTCGTTGGTACCAATGTGGACCACGACCTCTGGCTGTTCACCCTCCCCCTCCAGAATGCCCTGCAGCCGCTCAGTGATATCCTTGACCCTGGCACCAGGGAGGCAACAAACCATCCTGGATTCACGTCTACGGCCACAGAAACGCCTATCTGTTCCCCTTACTATAGAATCCCCTACCACTATTGCTCTCCCACTCTTTTTCCCCCCTTCCTGGGCAGCAGGAGCACCCCCAGTGCCAGGAAGTTGGCTGCTGCTGCCTTCCCCTGGTGAGTCATCCCCCTCAACAGTATCCAAAGCGGTATACTTGTTTGAGAGGGGAATGGTCACAGGGGTCTCCTGCACTACCTGCCTGCTTCTATTGCTCCGCCTGGTGGTCACCCATTTCCTGTCTTCCTGTGCAGCCCTTCCCTGCGGTGTGACCAACTCACTAAACGTGCTATCCACGAACCTCTCAGCATCGTGAATGCTCAACAACCCATCCACCCGCAGCTCCAGCGCCTCAATGCGGTCTGCTAGTAGCTGCAGATGGATGCATCTCTGGCACACGTGGTCATCAGGGGCACCGGGGTCCCTGAATTCCCACATAGAGCAAGAGGAGCATATCACGGGGCTGGGCTCACCTGGCATGACCTTCCCTTTACTTAATTTAAATTAATTTACTATCACCAATTAAAAATATCTCTAAGGCGCTTGTATAGTCTACCAACAGTCCCTGCTACACCAGAAAGACCCTGGTAACTATAAACTACAGAGTTAAAGTTTAAAAAAGAGAAATATTCACCAACCAATCACTTACCTGCTCCCTGGTGACGTCACACTCTGATTACTTTTTACCTCTCTCCCCGCTGGTCCCGACTGGTCTCGGGCCTCGCCTCTCTCCGGTTTTTATACCGGGCTCCGACTCACTGCTCCCGCTGGTCCCGGCTGGTCTCGGGCCTCGCCTCTCTCCGGTTTTTATACCGGGCTCCGACTCACTGCTCCCGCTGGTCCCGACTGGTCTCGGGCCTCGCCTCTCTCCGGTTTTTATACCGCGCTCCGACTCACTGCTCCCGCTGGTCCCGACTGGTCTCGGGCCTCGCCTCTCTCCGGTTTTTATACCGGGCTCCGACTCACTGCTCCCGCTGCTCCCGCTGGTCTCGGGCCTCGCCTCTCTCCGGTTTTTATACCGGGCTCCGACTCACTGCTCCCGCTGGTCCCGACTGGTCTCAAGTAATGGAACTGCAGGGCGGAACTATCAGTGATCGAAGACATCATCTACAAAGGAAGTAAAATAGTTATCCCAAAGAGTCTGAGAAGAGAGATGCTAAAGAAGATCCATGGAGGACATCTGGGAATCAAAGTGTAAGAAAAGAGTACGAGAGGTGATGTACTGGCCACGAATCAACCAAGATGTGACAAATGAGGTGTCAAACTGCACAATATGCCTGAAATATCGAGCAAGCAATCCGGTAGAACCACTAAAGCCACACCCAGCGCCAGACAGACCTTACCAGAAGGTAGGCGCTGACCTATTCGTATGTCAAGGGAAGGACTATCTTGTAGTCACAGACTATTACTCCCTGTATCCAGAGGTTTGTAGACTGCACACCACCACTGCAGATGCTGTGATAACATGTATGAAAGCCATATTCTCCAGACATGGCGTGGCAAGCGAGGTCTTCACAGACAACGGACCTCAGTTTTACAATGCAAGTTTCCAACACTTTGCCAAAGAGTGGGACTTTGTCCACACAACGTCAAGTCCTCACTTTCCACAGTCCAATGGACTAGTGGAAAAATCGGTCCAGACAGTGAAAAGACTGATGTACAAGGCAAAAGACAGTGGAACTGACTTCTACCAAAGCATGCTTGTATACCGCACAATGCCGCTCGAGTGTGGTATGTCACCAGCCCAACTCCTGATGGGACGTCGGCTAAGGTCAAACCTACCCATCCCGGAGAACCTCCTGAAAACAAAAGAGGGGGAGAAAGTGAGGAAGTTCAAAGAACAACAGAAAGAAAAGCAAAAGTACTACTATGACAGAGGAACACAAAACCTACCTGAACTCCACACTGTTTTGTCTTTCAACCTTACTTGGTCACCAAACGAAGGGCACTGTCCTGAGTGAAGTTCAACCAAGATCATACACCATTCAGACAGATGAGGGTGCTGTTCTGAGAAGAAATCGTCGAGATCTTCTCATGGGACCAGCCACAGCAGGTCAAGAGACTGATACTGTTGAACAACCTGATCACACAGAACAACCTGATCACACAGCTGAGAACCAATCATCTGAGGCAACAACTCAGATTCAAGGACAATCAGTCAGAAAATCCTCAAGACACATGAAGCCTCCTGAGAGACTCATTGAGCAAATTTAAGGACTATTGTTATAGAAGGAAGTAATGTTATCTTATTCTTTCTTCAAGTTCTAGTGTATTGACATATTTCATGTGAACACACACAGCAAGGTTAAAAAACCTTGATCATGATAATGATAATGTAAGTTCATTAAGTGTTACAGTTAAAATGCAGGTTAATACAAAGAAAACATGTTGTTAGTTAAAAGTAAAATACTTTTGTTTTAAGGAAAGGAGATGTAATGATATCAGCAAATAGAGATGGTATTTGCCTGTTCAATTATGATGCCTTAGCAGCATGATTGCAGGTATTGATTGCTTGTGCCTGACCAGCAGAGGTCATGTGACCGAGACAAGCAAGGCAGTGGAGTTTAGTTTCAGTTTCGTTCTAGATGCATCACAGCATCATGTCTCCTGTAAAAGCTGTATAAAAGAGTTGAACAAAGCTTTAGATTAAAAGACATTGGGCTAGATTTTCAGTATAGACAGTTTTGGGGCGCTAACCTTAGCGCCCGCCCGAAGTTAGCGCCCGCCCCAAAGTAGCGCCCCGTTGCCGGAAATTCAGTGGCTTCGCCCTAAGAGAGTGGTGGAGCGCTAAAAGAGGCGTTCCACTCCTACCTTTAGGCGCTAAGCCGGCGGTCCAGAGGGATAGCGCCCAGGCGGGGCGCAGCACGGGTGCGGTCATTTTTGCACTGACAGCAGACCCCGTGGTGCCGACCAGCTCTTAAAGGGGGAAGGGACGAATTGGTCTGCTGCCACGCCCTGCACACTGCAGCCTTGCAAAGAGGCCTCAACACTGCTGCTCAGCCCCAGGGAGTCATGGCAACGCCAGAGAAGGCCCGTCAGCGTGCCCTGCGCTTCTCAGAGGGTGATCTGGACATAATGGTCACAGCTCTGGAGGTGAGGCGCAAGATCTTGTTTCCAGAGAGTGGGAGGAATCCAACCCACCATGACTACACCAAAGCCTGGAAGCAGATCGCCCAGAGGGTGACGTTCACCGGCGAGGCCCCCAGGACCCACAAACAATGCCGTAAGAAATACAACGATCTGACCAGGATTGTGAAGGTGAGTAGCCTTTCCAGTCTCCTCCTCATTCTTGCATGTACACCTGACATGATGGGCAAAGGGACCTGAAAGTCCTATTGGCCAGCCCTCAGCCAGCAGCATTGGGACAGTCATGAGCATCAAATGGCCATTCGGCACTCTACACTTTGGCCAAGCTATTCCACCATGGGAGGCAGTGCACAGTACATCAGGGCTTCACTCTGTCCAAGCTATTCCACCGTGGGAGGCAGTGCACACTACATCAGGGCTTCACTGCGCACTTACAGCCCGTCCTTTCTCTTGCAGGCTAAAGTAGCGTTTAATCGCCAGGCCCGTGCCAGGGGTGGCCGCGCCAAGCTGCAGAAGCTCACTCGGCTGGAGGAGCGCGTGTGTGTGCTCATGGGAGCCCGTGTGACTGTCCCCACAGCGTGCGGTGTATCCGACCCTCCACTGCCCGGCAATGGTAAGGACCTCATCTTTTGGCCCTCTCGCGTCGCACTGGCCCATCCGAGCTACCTCCTTTGCCACTGTCCCACCAATGCGCTGAATCCCACCAGTCCTAACTCCCTCGCTGACGCCGTCTCCTCACTCTGAAGCTACTCTTGTGCATTCCTGCTTTCAGCTGGTGACGACCAGGACCCTGAAGCTGCCAGTGACAGCACCTCCGACCAGGAGGAGGAGGAGGAGCAAGCCGGACCTTCGGGGGAACAGTCACGTCCCGCAGGAGAGGAGGAAATGCTTGACACCTCCTCACTGGACGAGTGCCTGGAGGAACTGTCGCAGGGCAATGCAGCTTCTGGGACCAGTGGCGCCCAGCCACCCAGCAGCCGTGCGCGTGGCCCGCGGCCTTCCCCCCAAAGGGGGGAAGGATCAGAGGGGAGTGCTGCTGCTCGGCACACTCGCCGTCACCAACGCGGCAAGGGTCCCCTAGTTCGGCCCCCTCCTCCCCAGCGGGAGAGTCGCGACTCCAGTCCGGACACCTTCACTTCGGAGGAGGTGCGGAAGCTGGATAAGATGGGCGACGACTCGGACCGGCACCACACGGAGCTCATGAGCGTGGTGGGGCGCATGCCTGAGGCCATCGAGTCGCTGGCGACCAGTGTGCGCAAGTTCGGGGCAGCTACTGCCGCGAGTGGCCGCATGCTGACTGATGCCGTCAAGACCCTGGCGGATGTGATGCGCGCGCACACCAGGACCACAGGGCCACTCACTGCTGCCACACGCGCTGTCTCAGGCAGGCATCGCCAGGGCAGGCGCCGCGCTGGACCATCCCAGCAAGCCGCCCGTCGGCTGATTGCTGCAGATCCTGCAGTGCGGGCCCGGCCAAGTGCCACCGCACCACAGCACCAGCCAGCGCATCCCAGACGCCAGCTGGCCCACATTGCGCCATCCGTCGCCGCCATTCCCCCTCTGGGGCGTCAACGGCAAGCGGCTGCAGCTGATGGTGGCCAGGCTCAGGTGCGCCACTCAGCAGACGGCCCCTCGAGGCCCAAACGCCGTGTAGGCCGCCCCCCAGCGGCATCTGGCGGAAGGGCATCTGAGCCTCAGGCGCCTTCCCCCAGCCTCGCAGCAGCCACTGGGCAGAGCTTGCGAAGGAGCAGCAGGCAGGGCAGGGGAGGCAAAATGCTGGCCAAGGTCTCGCCCTCGCGGGCCACTCAGTAGAGGGTGTGGGCAGCTTTCCTTTAATATGGCGGTGGCCATCTTTATTTTGCCCATGGTTGTGCTTTTGGAGGGCTTATTTTTTGCGTTAGGCCGACGTTGAGGCCCGGTTTGAATAAAGGTGGAGTGGCTCCTCCCCAGTTTGTGGGAGTGAGTCGTTTGCTGGGCTTTTTGTGGGGCCCGTTTATTGTTTTTGGGGATTCATGTGGGAAGGGCTTTTCATTTTTGTGCAATAAAAAATTATCTTTATTCATGCAGTCTCCATGGTTGTTCTTCTTAGTGTTTGTTGGCTTCGCCGGCTGAGGGGTTGCGGAGCGGCTGCATTCATCTTCCCTCATGGCCCCTGGCCATTCCCTGACAGGGGGCTTAGAAGTACCGTGTAATAAGGTGGCGTCGTGCGGCCCTTGGCCCTGGTCGCTCCCTCCTGGGAACGTACTCCTGCTCCTCCTCCTCCTCCTCATGCTCCTCCTGCTCCTCCTCCTGAGGTGCTGGTCCAACGTCAGGTGGCAGTGCCTGAGTCCTGCGGATAGCCAGGTTGTGTAGCATGCAGCAAACCACCACAAATTGGGAGACCCGGTCCGGCGAATACTGGAGAGCTCCTCCGGAGCGATCAAGGCAGCGGAACCGCTGCTTGAGGACCCCAATAGTTAGCTCGATGATGTTGCGGGTGGTTTGATGGCTCTCGTTGTAGGCCTCTTCAGCAGCGGTCCTGGGCGCGCGGAGCGGGGTCATGAGCCAGGTGCACAAAGGATAGCCTTTGTCCCCGATGAGCCATCCTCTTGGGGAAGGCTGTGCCTGGAACATGTCATGCACAGTACTCTGCCGCAGGATAAAGGCATCGTGGCTGCTGCCTGGGAAGCTGGCATTGACTGCCATGATGCGCTGCTTGTGGTCACATACCAGCTGCACATTCAGAGAATGGTAGCCCTTCCTGTTGCGATACTGCTCGCCATGCTCCAGAGGGGCCCGCAAAGCCACATGCGTACAGTCAATGGCGCCCTGCACCAAGGGGAATTCCCCGAGTCTGGCAAATCCCAATGCGCGCTGATGCTGGCTCTCGAGGGCCATGGGGAAGGAGATGAATTGGCTTCTCCTTCTGAACAGTGCTTCGGTCACGTGGCGGATGCAGCGATGCGCGCCATACTGGGAGATGTTTGCTATGTCCCCAGCAGCGTATTGGAAGGAGCCGGTGGCATAGAAGTTCAATGCCACCGTCACCTTCACTTCCACCGACAGAGACGTCCTGCACCTGAGCTTTGGCCGCAGATCTCGGCGAAGCAGGTGGCAGATCTCTGCAATCACATCCTTTCGGAATCGGAGCCTTCTAACACATCGCGCGGCACTCATGTTTAGGTAGGAGCGCTGCTGGCGGTATAGCCTGACTGGGTAAGGCCTACGTGGCCGACGCCTGTAGCCCCCTCTGCCTCTAGCCAGGGCTGCCCCTCTCACAATGCGTCTGCGAGCCCTACGGACATGGCGCTGCAGCTGCGCGTTGGCACCCCATGCAGCCCCCATCAAATCCTGGCAAACAGTCTAATTTCCAAATGGCCACTTGCAGCGCTATTGCCTGAGTCCAAAAATACCTGGCTCTTGCTGCTTGAAACCAGTTAGCTATCCTCCTTGTTGTGTCTCCAGAAATGCGTTGCACAAGACTGTTTTCTGAAAAAAGGATGGCCTTTATACTGGAGAGGACGTTCCCTTTAATTAGCGCCCCCCGGGGCCCGCGCTGGTTGTGTTGCGTTCCTTTTTCCAAACGCTCCGGCCGCCCGCCGCACAATGGGGCGGTCCGACTGAAGTTTGCAATCGGGGCGGCCAAAGGGCGTTGCACGAGGATGTGACGTCATTTTCTGCGCGCGCATCCGGGCGGGCGTTAAACTTTGCGCCGGCGCTAACGGGCAACTTAATTTGGGGCGGGGCGCAAACTGCGCTGCGCCCGGGCGCTACACGCATAGCACCCGGAAATCACTTCTCTTAAGGCGCTAACTGCTGGCGCAAGCTACTGAAAATCTAGCCCATTCTCTTTCATAAATGTCTCCTCATTGAACCCACAAAGAAATCAATACACTCTGATCAATTATTGTGGAGTTACCTAATATTATCATATCAGAAGTATGTCATGACTTTAGAGGTGTGGGGTGCCATGCAGTACCATCAGAAAACTTAGAACCAAAATGATTAAGGACATCCTTTAGCATTAGTCAGCAAATGGAAAACAGCCAACTATGATAAAATCCATTCAGATTCAAGGCATAAATAATGTGCTTTGACTGAAAAGTACTCCTTACAATTTTAATCCATGACACTTAGGTTGTAGGTCTTTGGGACTCAGGCTTTTCAATTGGGACAGCTTTTTTTTCTGATCGGAAGATTGGGTGGAGATCTGAAATACCTGATGTCCATTATTTTTCCCCTGTTCTGATTATGCAATAGTGTTTTTAAACTGCCAATTTATAAATGGGAAATTAATATATAATGATTCATCAGATTTCCCGCTCATTTACTCTGTTTCAGTCACCAGCCCAGATAAACTGGGGTTGCTGGGTACTGAGCTGCAAATGGAAATTGTTTTTTAAAAGGCAGTCTATGGTGCCACCAATATGTGATTCTGAAAAGCAACTTACAAGGTGGTTCCTGGAGGATCCTCTGCAGCCATGGTTCATGACACCTCTGCACAACCCATGAACACCCGTGAAGCACAGATGAATTGAACTGCTGCCTCCACAAAAGTTATCATCGGGCATACCAGTTTCATGTTAAAGGCCCACTTCAAATGCCTGGATTGATCTGAGGAAATCCTGCAATACAGCTCAGTGAGTTTCCAGGATTATCTCTGTTTTGTGCACAACATCACCCTGCAAGGTCATGGAGGTCACAGAGGAGGAAAACCCCCAGCTCCAGCAAGGGGAATTTGATCAGCAGAAAAGAACCCTTTTTCAGCTGAGAGAGAAATTATGCAGCTCTTATACGGGGATCTTTCCTATGGCCCCACTGTCAAAAGACAACCCCAAGACGATCATCCCAGGGGGAATGTAGGATCTGCAGGGACAGGTGCGATGAGTGAGTGGGACTTAGTGCAGGATAGGATATGTATGGCAGATTAGTTTTGGACAAGTTTGGAGTTTACGGAGGGTAGAGGATGAGAAGCCAGCAAAGAGAGCATTGGAAGAATCAAATCTAGAGTTAGCAAAAACATGAATAAAGATTCAGTATTGGGGGTGTTGAGGTAAGGGCGGAAGCAGGCAATGTTGCGGAATTAGAAATAGCTCATCTTGGTGATAGATAGGATGTGGAACTTGAGACCAGGGCACCAGGTTTCATATGGTCCGGATTAATCCGAGTGAGTGGCCAGGGAAGGAGGGGTTGGATTCAGAGTCAAGGGAGTGAAATTCATGGTAGAGCAAGAAAATTATGGCTTTGGTCTTCCCAAATTTCAGTTGGAGGAAGCCTTCCATACTGGCCATCCTTGGCTTGATGTTGGAAAGCAGTCTGACAACAGAGGTAATTGTGGAGTCAAGAAAGATGGTGGACAGGTGGAGCTGGGTGTCATCAGCATATATGTGGAAGCTAATCCTGTGCTTGCGATTATGTCACCTGGGGACAGCATGTAGATGAGGAAAAGGAGGGGGCCAAGAATGAATCCTTGGCGGAATCTAGAGGGGGTGAGAAGAGAAGCCATTGTTCAAGATGTGCTGGCTTTTTTGAATAGATAGGAATGAAACCATACAAGACCAGTTTGACAGGCTGTCAAATGTAAACCCACATCCAGTGTTGGCTACAGAGCTGTCCTTCAAATAGACTGCAATAACTCATGACCCTGTCCCTCTCAAAAACCTGACTCAAAGTCTTCAACTCAGATAGAGTTAAATGTTTTATGTTAAACAGATCCACAAGTGTTCAAATGCATAGAAGGGTTTTGACCTGAAACGTTGACTCTCTTTCTCTCTCCATGAATGTTGCCTGGCCTGCTGAGTTTTTCCAGCATTTTCTGTTGTTATATCAAATGAGGCCATATGGGTTGAACTGAAAAAACAAAAACAGGGCAGTCACACTGCTGGGAGTGTACTATAGACCCCCAAAAAGCCAGAAGGAGATAGAAGAGCAAATATGTGGGCAAATTTTTGAGTACATAAAAACAATAGGGCAGTAATAGTAGGGGATTTCAACTGCCCTAATATTAACTGGGATAGAATCAGTGTAAAAGATATAAAGGGTGCAGAATTCTTAAAATGCATTCAGGAAAACTTTTTTAGCCATTACGTAGCAAGCCCAACAAGAGAGGGACGCGGTTCTAGACTTAGTTTTAGGGAATGAAGCTGGGCAGGTGGAAGGGGTATCAGTGGGAGAGCATTTTGGTGATAGTGATCATAATTCAGTTAGATTTAGCATAGTTATGGAAAAGGACAAAGATAGACCAGGAGTAAAAGTTCTCAATTGGAGAAAGGCCAATTATACTAAGCTGAGAAGTGATTTAGCAAAAGTGGACTGGAAACAGCTACTTGAAAGTAAATCAGTGTCACAGCAGTGGGAGGCATTCAAGGAGGAGATAGTGAGGGTTCAGAGCAAATATATTCCCACAAATCTAGAGCCTCCTGGGTGTCAAGGGCATATAGGGTAGGATAAATGGGGAAAAAAGAGTAAAAGTTCTCAATTGGGGAATTTTACTAAGCTGAGTTGTGATTCTGCAAAAGTTATTTTTTATTTGTTCATGGGATGTGGGCATCACTGGCAAGACCAGCATTTATTGCCCATCCCTAGTTGCCCTTGAGAAGGTGGTGGTGAGCTGCCTTCTTGAACCGCTGCAGTCCATGTGGTGAAGGTACTCCCACAGTGCTGTTAGGGAGGGAGTTTGACCCAGCGACAATGAAGGAACGGCAATATATTTCCAAGTCAGGATGGTGTGTGACTTGAAGGGGAACTTTGAGGTTGTGGTGTTCCCATGCGCCTGCTGCCCTTGTCCATCTAGGTGGAAGAGGTCGCGGGTTGGGAGGTGCTGCCGAAGAAGCCTTGGTGAGTTGCTGCAGTGCATCTTGTAGATGGTACACACTGCAGCCATGGTACACCGGTGGTGGAGGGAGTGAATGTTTAAGGTGGTGGATGGGGTGGCAATCAAGTGGACTGCTTTGTCTTGGATGGTGTCGAGCTTCTTGAGTGTTGCTGGAGCTGCACTCATCCAGGCAAGTGGAGAGTATTCCATCACCCTCCTTACTTGTGACTTGTAGATGTTGTAAAGGCTTTGGGGAGTCAGGTGGTGAGACACTCGCTGCAGAATACCCAGCCTCTGACCTGCTCTTGTTGCCACAGTATTTATGTGGCTGGTCCAGTTAAGTTTCTGGTCAATGGTGACCCCCAAGATAGTGATGTTGGGGATTCGGCGATGGTAATGCCATTGAATGTCAAGAGGCGGTGGTTAGACTCTCACTTGTTGGAGATAGTCTTTGCCTGGCACTTGTGTGGCGCGAATGTTACCTGCCACTTATCAGCCCAAATCTGAATGTCATCCAGGTCTTGCTGCATGCGGGCATAGACTGCTTCATTATCTGAAGAGTTGTGAATGGCACTGAACACTGCAGTCATCAGTGAACATCCCCAGTTCTGACCTTGTGATGGAGGGAAGGTAATTGATGAAGTAGCTGAAGATGGTTGGGTCTAAGACACTGTCCTGAGGAACTACTGCAGCAATGTCCTGGGGCTGTGATGATTGACCTCCAACCACCACAACCATCTTCCTTTGTGCTAGATATGACTCCAGCCTGTGGAGAGTTTTCCCCCCGATTCCCATTGACTTCAGTTTTACTAGGGCTCCTTGATGCCACATTCGGTCAAATGCTGCTTTAATGTCAAAGGCAGTCACTCTCACCTCACCTCTGGAATTCAGCTCTTTTGTCCATGTTTGGACCAAGGCTGTAATGAGGTTTGGAGCAGAGTGGTCCTGGCAGAACCCAAACTGGGCATCAGTGAGCAGGTTATTTGTGAGTAAGTGCTGCTTCATAGCACTGTCGATGACACCTTCCATGACTTTGCTGATGATTGAGAGTTGACTGATGGGACGGTAATTGGCCGGATTGGAGTTGTCCTGCTTTTTGTGGGCAGGACATTCCTGGGCAGTTTTCCTCATTGTCGGATAGATGCCAGTGTTACAGCTGTACAGAAACCGCTTGGCTAGAGGCGCGGCTAGTTCTGGAGCACAAGTCTTCAACACGACAATCGGTATGTTGTAGGGGCCCACAGCCTTTGCTGTATCCAGTGCGCTCAGTTTTTCTTGATATCACGTGGAGTGAATCCAATTGGCTGAAGACTGGCTTCTGTGGTGGTGGTGGGGACCTCGGGAGGAGGCTGATATGAATCATCCACTCGGCACTTTTGGCTGAAGATGGTTGCAAACACTTCAGCTTTGTCTTTTGCACTCACGTGCTGGGCTCCACCATCATTAAGGATGGGGATATTCATGGAGTCTCCTCCTCCCGTTAGTTGTTTAATGGTCCACCACCATTCACAACTGGATGTGGCAGGACTGATCCATTGATTGTAGGATGGCTTAGCTCTGTCTGTAGCATGCTGCTTCCACTTTTTAGCATGCATGTAGTCCTGTGTTGCAGCTTCCCCAGGTTGGCACCTCATTTTTAGGTGTGCCTGGTACTGCTCCTGGCATGCTCTTCTACACTCCTTATTGAACCAGGGTTGGACTGGAAACAGCTACTTGAAGATAAATCCGTGTCAGAGCAGTGGGAGGCATTCAAGGAGGAGATAGTGAGGGTTCAGAGCAAATATGTTCCCACAAAGAAAAAGGGTCGGACTCCCAAACCTAGAGCCCCCTGGATGTCATGGGGCATATAGGGTAGGATAAGGGAGAAAGAGAAACTTATGTCAGATACTGAGAGCTAAATACTGCAGAAAGCCTAGAGGAGTATAGAGGGAAAAATTCAGTATCAACCATTTTTGGGCACTAACTTTAGCACCGGCAACCGCGAAATTGAGTTTTAGCGCCCCCAAGTGGGAAGTGGAACGCTAAATCAAGTAATCTACTTCCTTCCTGGAGCGCAACAGATAGCAGGCGAGGTGGTAGGTGTGCAGCACTGCCGCGTTGGAAGGCTCCTTCCCTCCCTTAAAGGGAAGGGCCATCACTGCAGGCTCTGCAAGGAAAAACTTTACCTGGCCCCGACGGCAGCTGCGATCCGGCCCAATCTGCCCGATGCACTGCAGCAGAGTGCCGGGCTGATCGATGGCTGGCAACAAAAAAATAAACAGAGAATTTCAGAATTTTTTTTACCCTACCTCGGCCACCTCGCCTTTAAGTATCGCCCCCGAAGCGCCCGGCCTCCCGATCAACGCCTTCTGCAGCTGGCGTTGTCATCGCCCGGCGATGCTGCAGGGGGCGAAAATTAATTTAGAGTCCGGGGCACTACCGGGGCGATGCGCAGCCTGATGACATCACGATCTCCGGGCGCAGGAGATTGTGGCGCATGGGGTTACCGCCGCCGCAAACCGCCAGGTGAATTTCGCAGGCAGCGCTAACATTGCCGCGCCCAGGCAGTAAGTCCTTAGCGCCCCATTAGCACCTCCAGGGGGCGCTAAGGCACCGAATTTTTAGCCCACTGAACGTGCAGGGGTGAAATTCAAAAAGGAAATTAGGAAAGCAAAGAGAGGGCATGAAAAAATATCGGCAAGGAAAATTTAAAGGTGTGTTATAAATACATAAAGAGCAAGAGGATAACTAAAGAAAGAGTGTGGCCTATTAGAGACCAAAAAAAGGTAACCTGTGTGTGGAGGCGGAAGACGTGGATATGGTACTTAATGAGTACTTTGCGTTTGTCTTTACAAAAGAGAGGGACACTACAGACATTGTAGTTAAGGAGGAGGAGTGTGAAATATTAGATGAGATAAACATAGTGAGAGGAAACATTAAGGGGTTTAGCATCTTTGAAATTAGATAAATCACCAGGCCTAGTTGAAATGTATCCCAGGTTGCTAAGAGAAGCAAGGGAGGAAATAGTGGTGGCTCTGACCATCATTTTCCAATCCTCTCTGGCTATGGACGTGGTGCCAGAGAACTGGAAGACTGCTAACGTTGTACCGTTGCTTAAAAAGGGAAAAAGGGATAGACTGAGTAATTACAGGTCAGTCAGCATGGATTTGTTAAGGGAAGGTATTGTCTGACTAACTTGATTGAATTTTTTGAGGAGGTAACAAGGAGGGTCGATAAGAGCGCATTTGATGTAGTCTACATGGATTTTAGTAAGGCTTTTAACAAGGTCCCACATGGCAGACTGGTCAGAAAAGTAAAACCCCATGGGATCCAAAGGAAAGTGGCAAGTTGGATCAAAAATTGGCTCAGTGGCAGGAAGCAAAAGGTAATGGTTGACGGTGTTTTTGTGATTGGAAGGCTGTTTCCAGTGGGGTTCCGCAGGGCTCAGTACTAGGTCCCTTGCTTTTTGTGGTATCTATCAATGATTTAGAAGTTTGCAGATGATATAAAAATTGGCCAAGTGGCTGATAGTGAGGAAGATAGCTGTAGACTGCAGGAAGCTATCAGTGGACTGGTCAGGTGGGCAGAAAAGTGGCAAATGGAATTTAATCCAGAGAAGTGTGAGCTAATGCATTTGGGGAGGGCTAACAAGGCAAGGAAATACATAATAAAAGGTAGGATACTGAAGTGTGGAGCAACAGAGGGACCTTGGAGTGCATGTCCACAGATCCCTGAAGGTAGCAGGACAGGTAGATAAGGTGGTTAAGAAGGCATATGGGATACTTTCCTTTATTAGCCAAGGCATAGAATATAAGAGCAGGGAGGTTATGCTTGAAATGTATAAAACACTAGTTAGGCCACAGCTAGAATACTGCGTGCAGTTCTGGTCACCACATTACAGGAAAGATGTGATTGCACTAGAGGGGGTAGAGGACATTTATGAGGATGTGCTAGGACTGGAGAATTTTAACTACTGTATGTGGAAAGATTGGATAGGTTGGGGTTGTTTTCTTTAGAACAGAGGAGATTGAGGTGTATAAAATTATGATGGGCCTAGATAGAGTGGAATGGAAGGGCCTATTTCCCTTCGCAGAGAAGTCAATAAGCAGGGGGTATAGATTTAAAGTAATTGGTAGAAGGTTTAGAGGGGATTTGAGGAGAACCTTTTTTCACCCAGAGGGTGGTGGGGGTCTGGAACTCACTGCCTGAAAGGGTGGTCGAGGCAGAAACCCTCAACGCATTTAAAAAGTTCTTGGATATGCACTTGAAGTGCCGTAACCTACAGGGCTACGGACCAAGAGCTGGAAAGTGGGATTAGGCTGGATAGTTCTTTTTCAGCCGGCACAGACAAGATGGGCTGAATGGCCTCCTTCTGTTTCATAAATTTTTATGATTCTATAATATTGCAATCAGGGTTCTATGATGTACATAGGACCCTGATTGCCAGAATAATAGGCGTGCGCTCCCACCACCCATCTGAAAGCCCCTATGAAGACAGCAGTGGCTGGAACACGGGTGTAAATCTGGCAGTGAGTGACCCAATACCATTTTCAGACTGCTACTGCCTCACTGGACGGCTGCATATAAAATCTGTCCCCTTGGATCTTCAGCAGTCTAGTTTGTCGAGATTTACCATGCTGGGGAATCATATTGAGGCTACCATAACAAGATTTCAACAACCTCATTATTGGAATATGCTGAGAGAGTGACCAGCAGCTGAAGAAATGACAGTTCTATCACAGCCTCCTTGTTAATAGCACCTGGTGGGGGCGCGCTAATGGGGCACTAAGGGGTTAGCGCCCGGGCACGGCGAATGCAGCAAGGCCCGCGAACTTCAGTGCCTAGCGCCTCGCAGAATGTGACTTCATAAAGTGCGCAGCGCCCCATTATCACCCCGGATGGAAAATTCACTCGCCTCGCGCCGACAACGCCAGCTAGAGGAGGCATTGTGAACTCGGCTGGCCGCTTTGGGAGCGGTAATTAAAGGGAATGCTTTTCAGCTAGCGCAACCTTTATTAGTTGCACCAGTCTGGTGCCTGCACAAAGTTTTTAATGTTTCATTGGTGCAAGATGTCCAAGCCCTCCACTTTGTGAGTGTGTTTGGGGCTGTACTGGCAGTTGCCCAGGTCGCCTTGCAAAACAGAACTGACGACAACTAGCTTGTGCAGCATCATCGGCCCTTCCCTTTAAGCGAGGGAAGTAGCCTCTGTGATGAAAGAGTGCTGTTTACAATGCACTCGAAATTGTTTAGCGCTCTGCCGGTACTGCCCCGCTCTCGGACTTCAGCGCCCTAAGAGAAGTGGTTAGCATTTGATTTAGCGCTTCACTTCACTCTTGGAGCGCTAAAACTGAATTTCGTGAGAGGTGGGACTGATTAGCGCCTGACGCTTATTTTTCAACTTTCAAAGTTTTAGCGCCCCAAAAGGGACTGTACCGAATTTCTCCCTCCCCAGGGCTCCATGTCTGCCACGCAAAGTCAACCCCTATTTTTCTACCTGCTGCATTGAGTTCTCCAATGGGACGCATTCATGCCTGTTCTCTACTGTGAGTCTTCCCTGTCTCTTCATTCTGTTGCTTTATTAAACTTCCAACTAAGAAAAATAGTTTAACTGAAAGTGATCATTTTTAAATCTATTAAGATTTCTTATTTAATCCATCATAGCTCTGAATTGCCCAGTATATGCATATATTTTTTCATAATAAATGCTATTAAACTGCATCAAAAAATTTCCACTCATTTCCAATTTAAGGCTATTGGTCCTGAATTCCTATTATAACTTATTTTTCAGCCGTTCCCACTCTTTGGAGTTTCTGCTGGTCTCTCACCAAAGTTACGCCTAGAGATCAGGAGAACCCCCATGGAAATTCAGGGCCATTATGTTGAAATTGCAAACTATTTGGCGATACCTGCGCTGTCTTTCTGGAGCCAGCTACTTCTGCCTGCTTTGATGCAATGGCTGCTCACTCCCACAAACTGTCAGCGAGCCGCTTTGTGCGAGTGGCACCAGGATTTCCTTCTTGATGGGATTACTAGGATAGCTGTCTTTTTCCAAGCCCGAAAATGAGCCAGAATGTAAAATAACGTGCAGTTTACATTTTAAAACTTAAAAAACTGCCTGTCTGCTCTAAAGCAGTCAGATAATGAGAGTGAGAAATCCTGCCCGCAAAAGCACAACTTCCTAATTGGTTGAAGAAGCTGGCGCCCCTTGTGCTGTAGGTGTTGAGTTAAGCGGGGCTAACCGGTTCGAAATGGACAGTATGTCTGACAGAGGGAACAATGGGGGGGGGGTGGTGGAAATAAATTTGCTGCTACTTTTGCGTACACACTGGATAGAATTGCTGAGTCAAACATTCATTTTCTGATGGTGCCACTCACGCTCCACTGCCTGTGTGCCAAAAGCAGTTTGTTATTGAGTGCAGGGTAATTAGGAGTGCTGATGCTAAATGCAGCAGCAGTGACAATGTGACCGATAACATGTTATCTTGGACACAAATAGCCATGAGATAGGGGCATTGAATTTCCATAAAGACCATCTGAGTTTTGTTTCTTGTTCAGGTACTTTTTGTTTGCTTTGTTAGTTCCTGACAAACTAAGTGAGTTACAGCTGATGTAAGGGCTTTAAACAGAGGTGATGCACATTCCTCCCAGCTAAATAGGGCTGTAGTCTAAATTAACAGGTGGTGTTCGCTGTTAGTTCTGCTGTAATATAGAGCATTGTCGATGCTGTCTGTATATATTTTTAATTCTCAATGGCTATTCATTGCAACGTATCTTATCATTTTATCACAATTTTTCTAACCACGAGTCTTCCTGTGGTGCAGCTTTCCCCGCCAAGAGGCCTGGCTGGAATTTTTTCCTGGCACTTTGCCCATTCTGGTGTTTAGTCAGCTCTGAGGAGGTATTAGGAGTGGATTCAGGTGACTGGCCTCTGATTTTCTCTCCTTCCTTGTGGAGAAAGCAAGTTCCCCCTCCATTTTCTGCCTGCCATCTCCCTTCTCCTTTAACTCCTGCACTTTAGATCGTCTCTGTCTTGCGTTCCTTTTCTTCCTCTTTGTATCTCTTCTCCTTTTTGTTCTTGACCACTGTCTCCCCTCCCCCCCCTGAGCAATCTGACTCACGCCCAACATTTTGGCCCGTAGCCCGAGTATCGGAGATCTCAGGATACAGCCGTGTTTAAATCTCCGGCGATTCCATTCAGCACTTGCCACACCTGCTTATAAACCTTTCCATAACCTGGCAGGGACGAACTGAACATAAAGGTGTGCATTTTGGATGAAAGATATTAACAGACTGATGTAGTGTATCTCACCAGATTGCATTTTGTAGTCCTATTACAAGTTTATTTCACCCAATAAATCATTTTTTTTTAAGTAACTGTCTTAGATTTTTTTTCAAATGCATTAAAGTTCATTTGATGTGAATACCTTAAAAACAATTCTGACATGGATTGATTTGGGGTGGAAGGTTAATAATCATCTAAAATTTCTTACGAAGACAAAATGACTGTGTATTAAAATAAATGCCTATCTTTGATTTGCCCTCGGATTGTACAGCCAGTTTCTGATATTTAAACCTTTCTCGAGATGCGCTCTGCACAGAACCCACTGTGTTGCTTTGATTCCATTTTAGGTGATAATGTACACATTCCTGGTTTTGATATAAACACATTGTTACCCAGTCAGCTGTACCGCTTTTTCCGATATAGTGGATCTCTGACAACTCCACCCTGCTTTCAGACTGTTACCTGGACTGTCTTCAATGATACCATCCAAATTTCCCAAGCACAGGTATGTATACAGCTATTAGGCAATTGGGAGTTAGATTTCGAATAGTGAAACAGTGCAAAAGCACTGAGAGTCATCAGTCGGAGCCTTTTATACTCAGGCAATAATGAATGAGAAGATGTGTGCAAGTCGTGCATTCAGCAGCCCAGTGATCTGCCATGGACTTCTGCCTCGTGCTTAAAAAAAAATCAGTGGTGTTACAAATCAAGAAGAATAATAACGGGCCGTATTTCTTGTGTAGTACCTGCTTTCTTCTTCCTTATTATTGTTATATCCTGTACTGTATTATTTTAAACATAGCTTAGCAATAATTAATTTTAATTTAATACTGTAATGCAGATCGAATTAATCAAATGCAACTACAGAGTAAATTTAGCAGACTTCAGGTTTTTTTTTTAATACATTTCATGGCAGCCACCCCTATGAGTGAGAGTGCCCACATGGCACCAGTTTGTGCTATACTCTGGGCAGTTTTGTGCTGTGGGCCAATCATCACTCGGAACTGCAGCCAGATTGATGAAGCACTTTTCAGTGAGGGCTCTCTCATCTAACAAAGGGAGATTTTCATCCCAACAGTCTGGGTTGGATTCAAACCCATGACCCAGAAGTGGATTTGGCAAAAGACTTATAATGATAATTAGACACATCGGCAGTGGGCAAATGTTTAGAGGGGCCATTCCGCTGATGTGTGTGTAAGGGTCAGCAATAATCAGTCTGAAAGTTTATAAACATATGGGCAGGGTCAGGTTGCGTAAGCGGAGTTTTGGAAATCTGGGTTTCCACGCATGCTGTGGACTTTTAACTCCCGGATCTTAGGGGGGGTCCGATTCCCGATCCAGGGAGGGGGTCGGATCCCGGCGGGTTCTGAGCCTCGATCCCAGTGGGGGTGTCGGATCCCAGGGGTCGGATCCTCGTTCCTGGGGGGACATCCAATCCTCGATCCCAGGGTGTCATTGGATGGGGGCTCCAATGGCGGGGGTGGCAGGTCTGATGGCAGGGAACAAGCTAGCTTGGTGGGCCGGGAGGAAGTGCGCTCTTGATCTGCCAAGTTTCCCAAGGCCTGGGAAACCAGGCTGGCCAGGGCTAAACCTGTATGACAGGTTAAATGTGAGACTCCCAGCCTCATTAAAATATTTAAATGGTCAACTTGACTCCTGGGAGCGACATCACCCGACCCCGACCCACCCATTTTGGGGGTTAAAATTACCCCCATGGAATCTATGATCTAATAAAGTAGTCACACACTTGTCTTTACAAACATGGCTCCTTTAAGAACCAATGTTGATTCGTTGAGCATGAAGTCTAAGAAATAATCCATTATAGTGATCATTATAATAATTTATTGCTTCTACACATACATTACAAATTAATTTTCTGTTAATTTACCTGAGAATTCTTATTGAAGCTCTAATTATCTGTGTGGTTACTGAAGTTCTATCCTGTCCTTTCTTCAGCTGGACAAATTGGAGACCAGTTTAAAGACAAGCGTTCGCACGTTGGATTCTAACTTTAGACATGTCCAGCCACTCAATGGAAGGGCTGTGTTAGCTTCTTTTTCAGCGTCGGCATCATCACGGAGAATGGGTAAATAAATAACAAGCTAATGATTACGTCTTTTAGTGCTTCACCCCTTCTGTTTGAGTTTCAGCTCTGATCATTTACAGCTCTGATCATACTCACCGGTTTCTGGGAGGAAAAGCAATTTGAAAATACTAGATACGGAAATTAGTCACTAGGGATCAGGAACAATTTACTCCCAGCTACCAATCTACAGTTATCTGAGACTCATGAGGGTGGGGGGAGAGTTTCTGAATGTGCTAATTGTGTAGTAAAATCAACAACCCATTTAGATATTGCCTCAAATTTCAATAGTTGAGGAAATGAAGAACACTTTTTGTTTCAGTCAAAACAAATGTTACAATGTATCACAGATTGGGAAAGATAAGGAATACCATGTAATATTTTTATACCTTTATTCAAATACAGAAATCTTTTTTTATTCATTCATGGGATGTGGGTGTCGCTGCATTTATTGCCTATCCCTAGTTGCCCTTTAGAAGATGGTGGTGAGCCGTCTTGAACCGCTGCAATCCGTCTAATAGCTCTCAGTTCAAAAACATTTTTTCTCCCTTCCCCCTTGGTTCTTCCAGTGAGAATTCTCGATCTCCATTCCCTTATTCCCCATTTGTCCACCAGTGCAAACAATCTTTCACTATTTACCCACAGTAAGAGAAGCGTACGAGAGCATGGGCCTTACACTAAACATCCGTAAGACAAAGGTCCTCTACCAACCTGCCCCTGCCACAGTACTGCCCCCCGATGATCAAAATCCACGACAAGGCCTTGCACAACGTGGACCACTTTCCATATCTCGGGAGCCTACTGTCAACAAGGGCAGACGTCGATGACGAAGTCCAACGCCGCATGCTCGATACGAGACTCCCAAAACAAGCCTTCAGTCGCCTGAGGAAAAGCGAGTTTGAAGACCAGGACCTCAAACCCAGCACCAAGCTTATGGTGTACAGAGAAGTAGTGGTACACGCCCTCCTGTATGCTTCAGAGACATGGACCATGTACAGCAGGCACCTCAAAGCACTGGAGAGGTACCACCAACGCTGCCTCCACAAGATCCTGCAAATCCATTGGCAGGGTAGGCGCACCAGCGTCAGTGTTCTCGGTCAGGCCAACCAGCTCTCTTAGGCAGTCCCTCGGAACTGAGGATGACTTGCTTCCACACTAAAAATGAGTTCTCAGGTGACTGATGAGTCCAGTGCGGGACCTACAGTCTCTGCCACAGGTGGGGCAGATGGTGGTTGAAGGGGTGGGTGGGATGCTTGGGTTGACGTGCGCTGCCTGCGCTTAGCTTCCGCTTGCTCCCGGCGAAGAGCCTCAATTTGTTTGGCGCCTTCCCGGATGCTTTTCCTCCACTTTGTGCGGTCTTGGGCCAGGGATTCCCAGGTGTCGGTGGGGATGTTGCACTTTTTCAAGGAGGCCTTGAAGCGTTTCCTCTGCCCACCTGGGGCTCTCTTGCCATGTTGGAGCTCCGAGTAGAGCGCTTGTTTTGGGAGTCTCGTATCGAGCATGCGAACAATGTGACCCGTCCATCAGAGCTGATCGAGCGTGGTCAAAGCTTTGATGCTGGGGATGTTGGCCTGAGCAAGAACACTGATGTTGGTGAGCCTATCCTGCCAATGGATTTGCAGGATCTTGCGGAGGCAGCGTTGGTGGTACCTCTCCAGTGCTTTGAGGTGCCTGCTGTACATGGTCCATGTCTCTGAGGCATACAGCAGGGCGGGTATCACTGCTGCTCTGTAGACCATGAGCTTAGTGCAGGGTTTGAGGTCCTGGTCTTCAAGCACTCTCTTCCTCAGGTGACCGAAGGCTGCACTGGCACACTGAAGGAGGTGCTGGACTTCGTCGCCGACATCTGCCCTTGTTGACAGTAGGCTCCTGAGGTATGGAAAGTGGTCCACGTTGTCCAAGGCCTTGTCGTGGATTTTGATAATCGGGGGGGCAGCACTGTGTGGCAGGGGCAGGTTGGTAGAGGACCTTTGTCTTACGGATGTTTAGTGTAAGGCCCATGCTCTCGTATGCTTCGGTGAAGGTGTTGACGATGGTTTGGAGTTCAACCTCCGAGTGAGCGCAGACGCAAGCATCGTCTGCATACTGTAATTTGACGACAGAGGATGGGTCGACCTTGAATCTGGACTGGAGGCGACGGAGGTTGAACATTTTCCCGTTTGTTCTGTAAATTAGCTCCACTCCAGTGGGGAGCTTACTGAGGGTGAGATGGAGCATTGCAGCCAGGAGGAGCGTTGTTGCGATGACACAGCCTTGCTTGACCATGCTCGATCAGCTCCGATGGACGGGCTACATCGTCCACATGCCCAATACGAGATTCCCAAAGCAAGCGCTCTACTCGGAGCTCCGACACGGCAAGAGAGCCCCAGGTGGGCAGAGGAAACACTTCAAGGACACCCTCAAAGCCTCCTTGAAAAGTGCAACATCCCCATCAACAATTGGGAATCCCTGGCCCAAGACCGCACAAATTGGATGAGAAGCATCCAGGAAGGCGCCGAACACCTCGAGTCGCTTCGCCGGGAGCAAGCGGAAGCCAAGCGCAAACAGCAGAAGGAGCGCACATCAACCCAAGCACCCCACCCACCCGCCCCTTCAACCACCGCCTGCCCCACCTGTGACAGAGACTGTAGGTCCCTCATTGGACTCATCTGTCACCTGCGAACTCTTTTTTTTAGTGTGGAAGCAAGTCATCCTCGGTTCCGAGGGACTGCCTAAGAAGAAGACAGTAAAGTCCCCAGGTTTCACTCACCCTTTACTGGTAGCTCCTCTCTCCACACTGTTCCCACTCATCACATTGCTGCTGCTGTTGTTCCCGGGTCTGCCGAAAATACAGCAGCACCCATGAAATCTTTGCCCCTGGAAACTCCTGGGCAATATGAAGGTTTGGCAAGCCTACCTCAGGCAGAGCGGCTCTGGGCTATTCAAACCTTACAAGGGTGAATAGTGGTCAGGCATCCTTGCAAGCACAATGCACCTGCCCCAGCCATAAAAATGACCCTGTGCTTGCAATTTGGCATTGGATCTGTATCTTTGTGCATGTGCAGAAAGGGATTCCATTCCATCGCACTTGTGCTGGTGGAGGGGACCCCAGTGATTTTCTCCTACTCGCTCAGCTGAAACATGGCGGATGAGTTAAAATCGCCCTGGCTCTTACCTGTCCAAAAGCCGCCATGATCGCAGCAGCTGCAATTTTAACCTGCCCTGAACAGGCTGCAAGGACACGCGGCTGGAGCCAACAGGGTCCTTCTTTACAGATGCATTTTGTGGCCCGATGACATCATTGGGACCCTGCTGTAATTTTAACTCCGGCCTGAGCGGGGAATCCACTTGGAGTTTCTGCCATTTTTTAAATTAAATTTTCATCCCACCGCTCCTGACTCTTGCTGGGGTGCAGTTCCGTTAATGCTGTCAGTTTCCATCTCCCATTTCATAGAATCATAGAAAATTACAACACAGAAGGAGGCCATTCGGCCCATCATGCTTGTGCCGGCTCTTTGAAATGCATGTGTCCAAATGCCCAACCTTCATGTACGAGCCTAACAGCAGGCACCAACAGGCTATATAACATCAACAGCCATGGCAGATCCTGTTTTCACACAATGTCCACACATTCCCTTGCTAACGAGGGTCACTGGGTAGCAATTACTGCCTGAATTTTCCCTTCCTTCGCTCAAATTGATGAAGCCAACTGTCCAACACCTCCATTACTGCTGTGGTCAAGAACAGCTGGCTCAGCACAGACCAGGAACTGAACTTCGCACCTGTAGCCTTTACGATTTTAACTTGGGGTAGGAGTCGTGGGGGGTCGTCGAGATGGGCGGCAATCCTTTAGTGCTCTACTGAACAATGCCTTTACTCAGTAGGCTCAGTGAGCTTAGGTTTCAGTTACTGGCCATTTATCACCATTTAGCATGTGATAACCAATTAGTACTACTGCCAGTTATCAGTAATAAAGCATCTTATGGCCCTTAATGGGTATATTTGTTCAGTCAGTAGCTAAAAATGATAGTCATTGAATATTTATAATAGTAATAAAGGGAAATTGAATGATAAATGACTCATTTAATTTTTGTTCCCATATTAAGGCATTATATCATTTCCACGCCCCCTTTCCTAAATCATTTAGATACAAGTACAGTTTAAGGCGTGAATGAGAAAATGACCCATGATTCTTATCCTTTTACAAACCTGTGACTCAGAATCTAGCATTTTTATAATGTCTACAAGGGAGCTGACCTTTACCTTGAAATAACTGGGTGTGTTGCATGATTTATATACCGTGGCAACAGACTGAGTAAACTGTACTCTGTATCCCATCTTAAGTTGTGCTTACGTACGAAAAAGGATCAGAAAATGTAAACGTTTCACAATTCTCGGGTTAGGCTCCTAATTATGAAAGGAGAAGGTGACACTCCATGGATTTACTGTCACTGATAAGTTATCTACTCGCACAGCACTTGGCGGGTTTCAGTGGGATCTTTTTTCATCTTGTGAAATCCCCTGCTTTTACAGGAAACTTCTGTTTGCTTTACTTTTATAGCACTCCAGTGTTTTCCCTCCATATTCTGCTGTCTGAAGTCATAAAACAGAATGATACTTGCCTTTCTTGACCCTCCGTGGCACCGAGCTTCCCTGGCGCGTCTGGCACCAGGTGTCGCCCTCATGATGCAAAGTTAAATTGCAGTCAGGGTCCGATTTAACATCAAACGTTTGAAACACAATGACGCCCTCTGTGCTTGGGGAGAGGGCCTTGCTAGCTGGCCAAAACACACCTGCTAAAATGGCAGGTGGCGCCAGGTTGGCACGGACCCGTTGATTTGCGCGTTGCCGCCTTTTTAACACTTCGTTCCCGCGGGCATGGGGAGTTAAAATTGGGCTGTACGCTTTTGATTTTTACACTAGATTTTTTTTTTTCAAAAATATATACTTCATAAAAATCTTTGTTCACATACATGACAATACAGTCCACATCTAGTACAATACAAATTAACTTCAGTACATGGCACTCAATTTACAAATTACATTACATTTATCATTACATATATCAATGCACTCCACAAATCATATTACAGATGAAAGCAGTACATGGTCCTCTCTTTACACAAAACAGGTGCATTTTCATTACATATTTTATAAGTCATACAGCCCGAGGGGGCCAAAATACATTCCAACACTTGTCAAAATACATTACATTACAATCCACCAATCGTATTACATATGGCATAATACACATGAATGCAGTACATGGTACTCTATTTACATCCACAGATTACAAGTGCTTTACAGTTTACACACTTGTACATCATACGGCCCGAGGGGGGTTTTCTACTGGTTTCAGCCCCTCGGTGTACACTGGCGGGAGGGCCTTAAACTGTGGCCCTTCCACATCGTGCCTTTGCGGCGGCAGCACCAACCTTTAGTGCATCCCTCAGCACATACTCCTGGACCTTGGAATGTGCCAGTCTGCAACACTCGGTTGTGGACATCTCCTTGCTCTGGAAGACCAGCAAGTTTCGGGCAGACCAAAGGGCGTCTTTCACCGAGTTGATGATCTCCCAGCAGCAGTTGATGTTTGTCTCGGTGTGCGTCCCTGGGAACAGTCCGTAGAGCACAGAGTCCTGTGTTACCGAGCTGCTCGGGATGAACCTCGACAAAGACCACTGCATCTCTTTCCAAACCTTCTTTGCAAAGGCACATTCCAGAAGGAGATGGATGACGGTCTCGTCCCAGGCGCAGCCTCCTCGCGGACAGCATGCGGTGGAGCAGAGACGTCAGGAGTGCATGAAGGATCTGACGGGGAGGGCCCTTCTCACCATCAGCCAAGCTACGTCTTGGTGCTTGTTTGTAAGTTCTGGCGATGAGGCATTCTGTCAAATGACTGACAGTCTGCTCGGGGAACCATCCAACAGCATCGACCATCTCCTTTTCCCGTAGGGTCTCGAGGACGTTACGTGTTGACCACTGCTTGACGGCCTTGTGGTCAAAGGTGTTTCCCGTGAAAAACTTTTCCACGAAGGACAGGTGGTCTGGCACGGTCCAACTGGATGGAGCGTTCCGCGGCAGCGTGGCCAGACCCATCCTTCGCAACACCGGGGACAGGTAGAACCTCGGCACATAGTGACACTTGGTGTTTGCGTACCAAGGGTCTGTGCACAGTTTGATGCAGCCGCACACAAAGGTGGTTTTTACACTAGATACTCTACTTGACTTCTATATCAAGGACAACTCGCGTAAATGGACTTGGAGTCTCCTATGAACCAGTGTGTGCCTTTACCTGCCTCACGTCAAGGTAAATGCAGTGAAACCCCGTGGCCAAACAGACATCCTCTGCCACTATACTCTGGCCTTGGGGGTCATTAGCACATTGGAGGCAGGCTCCCTGGCCTCTGTTGAGGCGTTGAGCCAGATTAGGGGTGGAGTTTTGCTGCAGCAGACCTCACTAATAAGTACAAGTAAATTTCACCTCCATTAACATGAACCTGCCTTAACCAGTAGCAGTAGTGTGTATAGTACCCAACTGCTGAAGCGTATTGAGCCAACTGCGGTGTTGACTATATAGTGTGTCGGGTTCGAAATGCATAAAGGAGCCCAGTTGCAACTACGCAAGTTCTAATCCGCAGAATGGCAGGAGGGAGCTCCTTGGTCACAATTCTATACAGGATTTGGTCCTTGATCAGGAGGAGGTGGCGAGCAAAGGGAGAGTGGGAGATAAATGAGAAGCTGAGTCTCCGAGCTGTTCTGGCCCCTCTTCCAGCTGTCACATTTGTCACTCACATAACGGGTGTTATTTTTAACATCTCAGTGTCGTCTATTGCATGCCCTCTTTATATAGCGCCTATATATAATTATATACAAGTTTCAGAATGACATGCTGTTACCGTTTTATGCTGTGGTTTATAATGAGTTATTGAAAATGCGCCACTCACTGATACGGATCTTTACATCTACTTTCTGTTGAAGAAAACAATTCCTTTTTTAAAGTGATAGCTGGATCTTATGGCAGAAAGTAAATTAATACATTTTCCGTAATGGGTTTGATTTACTTAGAAGAATTTTGAAAATGTCAATTATATAAGCAAGATTTTTTTTTAGTGCATATAATATATCCTCTTTAAAATGTTTAAATTATATTCCCGCCATTTATTTTTGAAATTTGCAGCTAGATTGTTGACACCATTTATTTAATGTATTTATAGCCCCTGAAGCAAAATGATTTGTTCCTTTCTGAGCCTAGTGCGTTCAAAGTATTACAACAGGAATTTGGAATATCACATAAAAGGCTTGCAGCAAATTAGTTAATGGCATTGCAGAATTGTTTTCCAGTAATTCAAAATCAAATCAACCTCCTTTTTATAAAAAAAAATAGATTTTATTGAACTTTTAGCCAAGTCTAAAATCTGACGATGCATGTGCTGTTATGCCAATACGCTATGCATAGACTGGCAACATGCAGTGGTTCTATACTTGGTGACTCACTGACAGCATAACAGGATCAAGTGCAGTCACTTCCAAAATCATTTTTTAAACAGAGGGTGGAAAACACTTTGGGGTAGACTTTAACTCAGTGGGTTTCCGGCAGAAAACCGCACTGGAGCGTCAATTTCCCACCCGCCCATTGTGAATGAGACTACAACAATTTTAACCGACAGGCCTCGTTAACATGCCACCGGCCGACTCCCTGCCGGCAAGTGGGCAGGAAGCGGCTATCAGCCTCTGGAAAATCGAGCAGCCCTTGGCCGCCTGCTCGCATGGAGGTAGATGTGGGGACGGGGGTTCTGAGAGGGTCTCGGGGAGGGAAGCAGGAGTCCAGGACAGGAGAGACCTAAACTTTCCTTGTGGGTGCCGGAGGAGCACTCCTGCTCCACCTGGACCAACAACACAAGTGTAAATCGTACCTTTTGTGGCCTCTTCATTTTCCCGGCAGGTTCTGACTGGCCTTCACCTGTTGGGAAAACTGTGCCAATTTCCCCACTCAGGCCCAAGTTAAAATTGCAGTTGGGGGCCTGATGATGTCATTGAACCCCGGATCTGCATATTCAAAGAAGGACCCTGCAGGTTTTGGATGGGCGGCTTAGCCAGAAGCCTGAGTAAAAGTCACAGTTGGTGGGATCAGGGTAGCTTTCCAGTGAGTAGGTAAAGTGCGCGGTTTTAGCTGCCAAGTTTCCGTTGGGTCGGTAGGGTTAAAATCACCCCCTTTACCTTTTGTATTTCCAGCCTGATTTTAGGGCAGCTTTGCAAAACACTGATCTACAAGTGTAAGTTACTCAATGGTGGTGCAGTCAGGGCAGGGGCAATGCTAGGTAAGGATGTGCATAGCTTCACATCAAGGACTAACTTAAATAAGGATGTTAAAGAAACAAAGTGGTAAAGTACTGTTAGTATTTTTTGACTTTATGATGCTACATGATATCAGATTGTGCACCATGACTTAAAAAGTCTGACAAACCACAAGAAGCTCAAATATTGGGACTGCGACTGGGATTTTCTGCTTTGGTGATGCCCAATGTAAAGTTGTCATGGTGGGCTTCACACCAGCGAGAATCTTGGGGTCGGCCTAATTAACATGTTTCAGGTGGGCTCCCAGCAGGATTCCTGCCTGCCCCAGGGAACCTGCCTCAACTGAGGTTGCAAAATGGCTGACAGGCTTCGGGCCCCCGCAACAGCGGAGCGGAGCTGGCAGGATTACCAGAGGGGCTCTTTTCTTAAAACAACAAAGTTACATTTCACTGGGCATGACATGAATTGATTCCACTCCTAGAGGGGGACTTAATCATTAAAGTGGGTTCATTAGATTTAGCAACGCTGGTCACTAATAACATTCTGTTCAGGATTTCAGCTCTGAAGAGGCGATAAGTGAGAATAAAGTTCCAGGTAGCAAAAATACAATAAAAATAAGTTGGTGAGTGACCAGTGCTATGGCGGTAATGACAAGAAATAAGACATAATGTCAATCTATTATTGCTGACTAATTTAAATATTCCCACCCATATTTGGATGGGTGTATTCATGTACACCATCACTTCGGGCAGGAAATCCCATTAGTGGTGGTCTTAAGCCTATCTCCCACCAAACTGGCAGGAAGGGAGCAGAGAATCTTCCCTTGTCCACAGTAGAGTGTATTTTGCATGGTCTCTGGAAGGGGAACTGGCTCGATGGGGCAAATGGCCTTTTTTGTGTTATATTTTCTTATATCTACATGGAACAAAGAGTCAAATATGATGGAAAAGTTTACCCTTATTAGACTTTGTCTTAAGGCAAATACATGGGGTCATGAAAAGTTAAAATGCAAATTTTATAACCTCATAGCTGTAGCCTCAGTTATTTTGACTGGCTGATCCTAGTCCATCAAGATCCAGCTAATAAACCAGTCGAAAGTGAGCAGATAAGTGACAGTGATGGGGCTCCAAATAGAACCTTTGCTTATATGATTGCTGCTTAATGACATTGAATATTTTACAGATTAAATGTGCTGAATATTCAATCTGATATTAGTAGTCAAGTGCAAAAGTTGAGAGCGCCATCTAGCTCTTCAAATAACTTAGTGACTTTTGTGTCCACAGTTCCTCAGGACGATACTGAATCAGGTGGAGATGCTGAATCAGGTGGAGATGTCAAATCGGGTACGATAATTTCTAGATTTATGGCCAGTCTGACGGAGAAATAGTTATAGTTCAACTGTGCTTTTCTGGGATTTTTCTGGGACTTTTTTTTAATATGTGAATGTAACCTGTAAGAAAAATGCATTGCAATTTTATATCATTCTGAGCATTCTTTTTAAAGCTCCAAGCACCACTGATGAAATAACTAATTTTGATAGCATCTTTAAGCTGGCTACCAACCAATTTTTTTTTTTTTATTCTGCTGTGTTGCTTCTGTTTCTGGTGCCCAAAATATCACATCAAGTTTGTTAACTTCAAGATGGCCTGAGGTCAAACTTAAAAAATCCCCCTTTTGATTCGCTGAGAAGCTTTAAAACCAGTTTCAGCCAATTACAATCCCAATGTCAATTGGTATGTCACCTGCTCTCCCATAAACTTATTGAGAAAAATGGCGCATGAATTGTAGTGTATGTAACCGTCTACCTTTAAGAGACTATTGTATGTAACCGTTCACCTTTAAGAGAACTATTTTAGGTGTGGCACTACTTGTTTGGCTTCTGTATACGGTAATACCGACGGTGACCACACCGGTATATAAGTGCTGTGGCATGATTTATAGGGCAGATTCGCCCTGACCTTCGAATAGTAAAGTCCTGTTTGTTTGTTACTCCTGAAGTCTGTGTCATTATTAACTGCACAACCCACAGACTTTACAGTGGCGACGAGTCCGATCGTACCCTGCGGCAAGACTACCAAAGCAACTAAAGAGCGTCGAAGAGAGGCAACCGCCCTCGTCGTTCTGCTGGGAGAAAACACGAGGCTGCAGCAATAGAAAGGAGGAAGACTTTAGCAACAAAAGCTTCCATCAGCAACAGGCACTGACTGTCCCTTCTGCCACGGTGCGGAGTGAGCCGATCAGCAGGAAGCAAGGCGGCCACGGAGACTGTGAGTAAGGGAAAGTGTAAAGAATATCCGGAGGATAAGGGCTGTGCACTCGACCACGGTCGAGGGGGAAAGGAGCCGGACGGAAAGTCGGGTCCAACGGCGTCGTGAGACAGCCAGACCGCGATCGGCGGGAAAGCCGGGCGGCGACCGAAGCCACGAAGCGCTGAGACCGGGATCGTAGGCGCGGGAAGAGAGAAACTCAGCCGCAGCCGGGGAGGGAAGCACCGGACTGCGAGAGGGCTGGGAGGCGAATGGGAACTGAGCGTGCGGGAGAAACAGAGCCGACCAAGGGAGACTGCGCGAGAGCCAGTCCAGCGGCTAAACTGTTCTCCGTCAACGGGGTGTACCCAGAGCCGGTAGAGCCGTGCGAGCGGGAGAGAGAGACAGAGCCGAGTAAGGGGAACTGTGCAAGAGCCAGCCCAGCGGCTGAACCTGTCCGCTGTGGGGAAAGCGTACCCCTCCCACCAGGGAAGAAACGCGGGAAGCCGCCATTAGGCGGAGAAGACGACAGACGCGGGAAACCGCCATTGAAGGGGCGGGGAGAGAAGGAAAGAGCGGGAAACCGCCATTTTCGCGGGAAAAGCCGCCATCTTAGAAAAAAAAAGAAATAATAATTTAAAGAAATACTTGTGTTGTTCCCAAAGAGAGGAAGATGCCTAAGCGTGGTAACATCAACGATTTTAATTCCGAGGTAGAAGACTGGGCCACGTACGTGGAACGCATTGAGATCTATTGTGAGGCCAATAAAATAGAAGAAGATGACAAAGCTATAACCTTGCTGAACTCGATGGGCGCAAAGACATACGGGCTCTTGAAGCATCTACTAGCACCAGCTAAACCGGCGGAGCAGACTTTCGATGATATTGTGGCTGTCCTGAAGGACCACTTGAACCCTACACCGTTGATGTTGGCGGAACGATTCAAATTCTATGCGAGAACGCAACGGAAAGACGAAAGCAACACAGAATACTTGGTCGAACTGTGTAGACTAGCGAAATACTGCCAGTTTGGAGGGAATCTGACAGAGGCATTGCGAGACAAGTTCGTGTGCGGGTTGGCAAAGGAAGGAACGCAAAAGCGACTACTCGAAGAGAACGACCTTACACTTGACAGGGCTGTCCTTATTGCAGCATCGCACGAAGCCGCAGCGAAGGGAACTGCGGAAATGCAGCTAAAGACAGCAGCACTAAGTGTGGATCAAATTACCTCGACAACAACAAAATGCTATCGTTGTGGGAAGACAACACACGACCAGAACCAATGCTGCTTTAAGAACCAGGAATGTAGGAAATGTGGCAAACTGGGTCACATAGCTAAGGTATGCCGGTCAGGGAAGAAGACCAACAACCAAAGGACCAACAACCAAAGGAAGCCATCACAGGAAAGGTACAACAAGGTACACAAGGTGGCTGAGAAGAGTTCAGACGAACAGAATTCAGACTCAGACCCAAACGGCCAGGAGCTGGGTAGTCTGAGAATTCACAATGTGAGTAAGGAAGCTGACCTACAAACTATCTGGGTCATGCTGAAAATAGCTGGAATCCAAATGAAAATGGAGTTGGACACTGGATCAGCTCTATCAGTCATAAATCGAAGGGATTACCTCCGGCTATTCTCACAAATACCCTTAAGAGATACCAAGTTCGTATTGCAGACATACACGGGGCATAAAGTATACCCCATGGGAAAGATAAGAGTCAAAGTGAGAGATAGGGGTAAAGAACACCCAAGAATGAACTTATACGTACTACATGAGGGAGGACCACCACTTCTAGGACGGGAGTGGATCAAGAAAATAGACATGGAATGGCACTATCTAAAAGCCATAACGAGTGAGGACTCGGTGCAGACAAGCAGCTCAGATTCTGAAACGGATGACGATAAGACCAACCCAAATATGAAAGACAAGGCTGAAATGGACTTGCCGACAAAGGTTGGAAAAACGAAGGCATGCATAAAGGCTTATGCTCCAGAGAAGAACAAAGTTTCAGAACAGAACTCCACCGAACAACGACAACAATTAGAACAATTGAGTTACTGTCTCGTACAAGAGATGAAAACAATGAAAAAGTTCTATGACACCGAATGGGAGAATCTGGAAAGACAACAGAAGCAGCTAGCTCAAGCAGAGAGCGACCATAGAGCCATCGTGACCAATTACCGATCACATCTCCCTTATGATGTTCAGGAGTTAGAATATTTGCATGATCTAGAGATACAGCATAAAGGCAAACCACGCTACACTGAGGATTTTGTTCTGCAATTGGAGACGGAGCTAGTGCAGGCAAGGTTAAGAGAAGCTGAATCGCAGTGTGCACTTAGAGATGCAGAAAAAAATCTTGGACATAGAAAAGAGAAACGCTTCTTTACCTGATGAGAATAATGTGGCCATGTTGCAAGAGGAGCTTATAGGGGCGAAACTGAAAGAAGCTAAGCAAAGGATGTTGGAACTTGAAACACAGAACCAAATCAGCAGTAACCAGCTATGTCGAGCAGAGAAGGAGTGCAATGGTCTACAGGAGAAGGTGCAATATCTCTCAGCCCAGAATAAGGGACTACTCACTCAGTTAAATGAAAGTAAAGGGAAAATGGCTGAGATAGACTGCAAGAATAAAGAAGATTTGATGGCAGTGAGACTTCGAGAGGCAGATAGCATAGCAGCCTTGGCTGAACTCCAACAGAAAATTGCGAAAGAAGCAAATGAAGAGGAATCTTCAGGAAGCCAGGATTTTATTCCAGTTCTTCTCTACGACTCCTTACAAGCAGAGTGTGAGAAGTTGAAAGAACAGTATGAACAGGCCCAGGCTACAATTCTGGAGGGGGTTAACTCGGCAACCTCCGAAAATCTAGTTTCAGTAGAAGCATATGAGCAACTAAAGGTTGAACATGAGCAAGAAGTCCAAAGGCTGCAGGAAATTCTTGATGAGCTCAAGGCCAAGACAGACTCATCGGTAGAAGTTCCATCCATAGAGGAGAAATTAGAGGTGAAAGACATGGCAGAACATGAAAGGCAAGATGTCCAAGAACTCAGAAAATTATTGAAGGAAACCCAAGACAAATATGAGGCAGCAATGACCGAGGTTCAACAACTTGAAGAACAGATTCAACTGGGAATCCTTTCAGCGGAAGAAAAGGAAACTGTAAGAAACACAGAGACTGTAAGACATGAGCTAGAGAGCATCATGGCACAAGAGCTAGATAGCATCATGGCACAACTTCTCCGAGCGCTGAAAGCCAAAGTCCAAGAGGAAAAGAAGGTGAAAGCATTGGAGGAAAAGGTGGATGAAATGGAGAAGACTCTGATTCACAGTGTTCCCGCGGAAGAGTTAATGGTCAGCCAACTCCTTCATATGTTGAGGGACAAGACTCTGCAATGGGAACAATCTGAACACGAGCTTCAATCTTCAGAGGGAAGGAGTTCGGAGCTCTCAAAAGTTACGGATATAGCTGAGGGTGCAACACGGATTTTACTGGGATGCCAAAAGTACGCTGAATCACGTCAATGGGAACAACAGACTGTTGAAACAGATGCTCCAGTAGAAGGATTGAATAGCCCGATCAATCAATCTCCGATGGAAGGGGAAGTATTGAAGTCATTAGTGAAGGATTTGCAGGAAACCCAGGAAGAGTGGGATGAATATGAACGCATAAAGAAGTCTCTTCAGGAAAGATGTCTAGGGAGGGAACAACAGTCGGCTAACGTCCAGTTGGGTAAGGAAGAAGTAGCAGGCCCTCTCGCTAGACTAGCTCAGGATGACACTGAATATTACCATGACCTGTTGAGTGACACGGAATATTACGAGGACTTGGTCTGCCCAGCTTGTGATGAAAACTCCCAAAGTGCAGAAATCAGGATGAAGCACTTAAAGTCTAAAGAACATAGGGAGATGGTGGCGCTACAGCTGGCAGCTGATAAGGGAGCCCCGAGAGCCTCCAAGAAGCAAAAAAGGAAAAGACGAAGCCGAAGATGATAACCATCTAAATCATTATTACTTCTAATGGGAAAGTAGGGAAAAATTACGAAGGCAGTCCAGCTGTTTGTAAAAGTCAGCACTGCTGGTTCAGCAGGACGGAAGTTCAAGCTGTTACGTCAAGGGAAAGACTATTGGATGAGTCACGCTAGCAATGTGAACCGGCTACACCACAGAGATGTTGTTCGGACCGAGTCAAGACCAGAGACTGAATCTGTGAACTGTTCCCACAGAGACTGAACCTGTGAACTGTTTCCCACAGAGACTGTGGCCTAGAAATTGGGTTTTGGCGCAGCGACGGCTTTAGCGCCGGAAGTTAGTGCCGGAGCTAAGTCGCGCTGGGCGGGCCAAAAATTCACTACTTCTGCGCCCAAACGGCTGCCGGCGCTGCTGAAAGCTGTTAGCGCCTGAAAACTGGCGCTATGCGCTGAATTTCGGCGCTATTCCGGCGCTGCGGCGCCCGCTGCGGTGCGGCAGGTTCGGGAAGTGCAGGCCTCCTCCTTCCCTTAAGGAGGAGCTGCCTGCACCCGGCCGCGGCCCGCGATAATCTTTTTAAAAATGAGCCCGGCACCTCGGACAAGTGCCGGGCTTGCTTCTGTTCCGGGGGGGGAAGTCCGGGGAGGGAGCTGCGGCCAGGCGGGTGGCGGGAAAGCGGCCGGCCGCCGCGGGGCCTTTAATGCGCCGGCGCAACGTTCTGTAAGGCACCTCTGCCAGAACGTTGCTTGCGGCTGCCACGGGCGAGGCGGCCGCAACTCAATTTCCGAGTTCGGGCGGGTTACCATGGCAACCGGGACGCTGCGCACACCGATGACGTCATCGGTGCCGGCGCAGCGCTACCGGCCTAACGCCGATTTAGGGCCCCTGTCAATTTCAAAACTGGCCATAACTTCGCCGCTAGGCCCTCTAGTGCCTCAAAAGCGGCGCTAAGGCCAGTGAATTTCTAGGCCTATATCTGTAAATTGTTTACCTGAAGTTGAATATATGTATGTTAATGAGAAATAGTATGTTGTAAGCTAAAAAGGGAGGATTGTAGTGTATGTAACCGTCTACCTTTAAGAGACTATTGTATGTAACCGTTCACCTTTAAGAGAACTATTTTAGGTGTGGCACTACTTGTTTGGCTTCTGTATACGGTAATACCGACGGTGACCACACTGGTATATAAGTGCTGTGGCATGATTTATAGGGCAGATTCGCCCTGACCTTCGAATAGTAAAGTCCTGTTTGTTTGTTACTCCTGAAGTCTGTGTCGTTATTAACTGCACAACCCACAGACTTTACATGAACGAATTATAATGGAGAGCAGGACTTTATTCAGCTGCCCAGGCTTCCGGTTTTTAAGTTGGATCAATGCGAATAAATCAGTGAAAACACAATAAAAATGTAATTAGTGACTAAGTGCCTGTTAGCAGTAAGGGAGTAGGAGACTGCATGAGGTGCAGTACATTTGCTGCATTTGAACAATAAAAAAAGTTTTGATTTTTGACATACAATTGATGTACAGTTTATTTGTATAAAATGTTAGAATTGTTAAAAATATAGTTATTACTTTGATATATTTTCACCTCTAGGATGAATTAAACATGCACATATAGCTGTAAATACTTTAGGGGGAGGGGAGTGAGGGCAACATATATCACAAATTTGTTATGGCATGAGTTATGTCTTCCTCTTCCCCTTCTTCAAAATCACAAAGTTGCCTCAATTTCTTTGCCCCAATTCTTTAAATGTGGTTGTGCCCCTGAGCATATTATATATTACAGATGTATAGTCAAATTGAAAAGAAGCAGCTTACATTTTTAAAGCCCCTTATCACATGTCTCAGAAACATCCCAAAGTGCTTCACATACAACTAATTATTTTGAAGTGTTGACTGCTGTTATGTAGGGAAATACAGCAGCCAATGTGTGCACAGCGGTTGGGTGAGTGACCAGTTAATCTGTTTTTGTGGAATTGGCTGAGGGAGGAATATTAACCAGGACGCTGGGAGAATGCCCTGCTCTCATTCAAATAGTGTCTTATGCAGCCCACCTGAACCACAGCAACAAGAAACTGGAACCCATGACCTTCTGAGTCAGAGGTGAAAATGCTACCAGTCGAAACAAAAACAGATTTTAAGATTATATTTGGTCGTATGATCTAATCTTAAGATTTACCATAATAGATAGTCTAATGGAGTGGTAGCGAATTCTGTCAAAATATACATCCAGCGCGGAGATGGCAGCCATTTGTGTGCTGAAGTAATTTATGTATTTTATAAGTAAAGTGTTTACCCAGAGACACTCGGGTACAAGGCCAATGGGCTGATGAAAGAGCAAGGCCAGAACAAGCCTTTTTTTATATGAAGGCTATGACATTTATTAGGTTGTTTGCTGCACCATAGCTGAAGCGAGTGGGATGTCATACAAGTTAATTGTGGCAGTAAAACTTACCTTGGACTTTGCCTCAAGATTAACACAGGAGGATGAATGTTTTTATGATGTGAAAGCTGTTACAAGTTTGCTGCAGCCATTTCGCTCTTCGCTCTGAGGCCTATTCATCAAGTCGAAGCTAGTCAATTGCCGAGAAATAGGTCGGCGAGCGAGAGTGACTGGTTGAGCAAGATGTTTCGTATAGGTGGAGGTGGGGCAGTCAGTAGCAGGAAATGGGCCAGGGAGCCATCTGCTGGGTCTCCAGCATCTCCTGTCACTTCTGTGATTTTGGCCAATGTAGAATATTTCCACTCATATATATTTGGGTGGGCGTACTCAAATGGTGTTGCATTCATGGCATCCAGCATTGCTAAAATGGTGGCGAAGCAATCAACTGCCCTAGGCAAGGCACAATATGTTTGTGAAACATTTTTTAAATTAATGTTTTTCTGCAGCCCTGAGTCTGCCAGTCACATGAGTCTGCAGCAGGTGGCCACGGCCAGCCGCAGACATTTTCCTCACCCCTGCAAGATGGGCAACCATGCACAGCTTGGAATGTTGCCTGCAATCCGCCTCAATTATGTATATAGCGCTGATCTGGGATGATGGGTCAGTGTCAGCGATCCATGAGATGGGAAGGTTCTGCCCGTGATCCGTGGGATTCAGACTGGAGTAGAAAATCCAGCCCATTTTGTCATTATCTTTGTCTGCACAAGGATATTGCAATTATTGGGTGAAATGCTTTTAACATTCAAACTGAAGGCTCCTGTCTCACTCAGTGCATTCCCCAACACCCAATATTCAGTTTCATGTTTTAACAGGCTCAGAATCTGGTGAATCAGGTACATACAGTAATAACACAGGTAAGAGGATTTTTATCTTGAAGCACATTAGGGAATCTGACACACAATGTTAATTATAGTTGAACTGCATTTTCCAGCATTGTCTTACTCGCAGAAAGAAATGTGTGGAAAAAGTATATGGGGCCAAATTCCCTTGGCTGTTCCATTGGACTTTTGCGGTAGTCTAGTGGAAGTTTGGCACAGTGACTTGGATAAAGATCGGGACCCAGATGCACCAGGTCCTGATCTTAGTTGAGAAAAGCTTGTTCCTTATGAGGGCACTGACACGGAGGGGGTGAGGCTGGTGGCGGGGACTCTCTACACTGGGACTTCCCACTTCCTCAGCCTATAAGGGACCTGGCGTAGCACTGGAGGCTGGTACAGGTGAGATGAGGCTTCCTGGTCTCCAAAAGGCACAAGTAGGCATCATCATTGTGAGTGGGGTGGAGGAAAGGGAGAGCAACCTGGACTCGTGAACTTTGGAGATTAGGTCATTTTTTCTTTCATCATTATTATGGATAGATTACACAGACTCTAGCAGGATCAGCACTGGAAAGTTGAACAGCCAAATCATCTCCCTTTTATAAGGCAGCTACATCTTACTGAGAGAAACTGACAGTGCCACTGATGGAATTTAATGTTATATAATCCTCGACTGATTTCTCCCTCCCAAACCTACTAAGGGCAAGTGTAGCATCCCAAACAGATCAGTAAACTCAGCACAGGCCAGGGATTGAAGCTGGAATCACCTGGTCAGCGTGGCTTAGTACAACTCCAGGCAGTGTCTAAAATGTACCTAGCAGGACAACATTATCAATAATATAAATAGCTCCTCAGAAAATGCTCCTGTTTTAACAGTACTACTGAGTTAATTTAGGTAGTATACATCACTGTTAGAGCGACGTGCAAATAATGCTTTTGGTAAGCTGAATGCAGTGATGCTTCTATTGGTCTGTGCGATGTAATGGGGCAGAGATGTTTTGTTTGGTGGGTTTTGCAGTGTTGATGTCAGCTTTATTGAATTATTATAGCTTCTGTAAATTGTTTTATTGCGTTAGCTGTTATCGTGCTAGGTGCAGGTTTACAACCCTTTCAAACTGAAACTTTGAGAGTCAGACATGCTGTAGTTTCTGATTGGATGCTAGATGTCAGGTCATGAGATGTGATTCAGTTTCAATTACTCAGTAGTGCATTGTGGTAGGAGACCTGAGATAAAACAATGAACATCTGTGTCTGTGGAACGCAATCGAATAATGTTAGATTGACAGAATGCTGCCCTGAAATGCTTCTTAATTACAGTTAGAAATTTCCCAGAGGTTTTCCTGCAGCCATTCACCTCCTTCAGATTAGGTAAATTGGTTTATCATAGTCTACAGAACAAAAGGATTCATAACATTTTTTATCTACAGTTTTGCCCCTTACCCCTATCTCTTCTGGATTTGTCAATTCTCACTGAAGTACATTTACACAGATATTGACGACCATGCTGGTCCTTACCCAGGTGGTCATCTGTCACATCTGAGTTTGGATTGTGAAGCCTAGATACTGCACCGTGGGTACGCTTTACACGTGAATAGTTTGAAACGAGTGTTACACTGACTCAAACTGACATATGTGACTTTCTGTGGTCGGTTCATTATCATAATTATGCACAGCTTCAGGTACATATTTTCACGTGTGGGTACATTGCATAGAGGTGAAATTTAAAGGATGTAGACAAAGACAAATGTAAAACAGACAGAGAAATGAACTCCTAACTCCATGGGATCAGCTATCTTTACTTTAAACAACATTTGTCAGGATGTGCCAACAAAATCCATTTTTCCTTTCTACAACTGCTTCTTGACATTGTAACTAACCTTTGTGCTAGCTTACTTTTTTTTATTAGTTCCTGGGATGTGGGCGTTACTGGCAAGGCCAGCATTTATTGCCCATCCCTAATTGCCCTTGAGAAGGTGGTGGTGAGCCGCATTCTTGAATCGCTGCAGTCTGTGAGGTGAAGGTACTCCCACAGTGTTGTTAGGGAGGGAGTTCCAGGATTTTGACCCAGCGACGATGAACGAACGGCGATATACGTCCAAGTCAGGATGGTGTGTGACTTGGATGGGAACTTGGAGGTGGTGGTGTTCCCATGCGCCTGTTGCCCTTGTCCTTCTAGGTGGTAGAGGTCGCGGGTTTGGGAGGTGCTGCCAAAGAAGCCTTGGCGAGTTGCTGCAGTGCATCTTGTAGATGGCACACACTGCAGCCACGATACGCCGGTGGTGGAGGGAATGAATGTTTAAGGTGGTGGATGGGGTGCTAATCAGGTGGGCTGCTTTGTCTTAGATGGTGTAGAGCTTCTTGAATGTTGTTGGAGCTGCACTCATCCAGGCAAGTGGAGAGTATTCCATCACACTCCTGACTTGTGCCTTGTAGATGGTGGAAAGGCTTTGAGGAGTCAGGAAGTGAGACACTCACCGCAGAATACCCAGCCTCTGACCTGCTCTTGTTGCCACAGTATTAATGTGGCTGGTCCAGTTAAGTTTCTGGTCAATGGTGACCCCCCAGGATATTGATGGTGGGGGATTCGCCATTGGTAATGCCGTTGAATGTCAAGGGGCGGTGGTTAGACGCTCACTTGGAGATAGTCATTGCCTGGCACTTGTGTGCCACGTATCAGCCCAAGCCTGAATGTTGTCCAGGCCTTGTTGCATGCGGGCATGCACTGCTTCATTATCTGAAGAGTTGCGAATGGCACTGAACACTGTGAACCATCTGAAGAGTAGTGCTTCCGCAGGCTCAGATTGACACGGCAGGTGGTCGCAGACATCTGCAGCCTCATTTCTGAACTTATGATGGAGGGAAGGTCATCGGTGAAGTAGCTGAAGATGGTTGGGCCTAGGACACTGCCCTGAGGAACTCCTGCAGCGATGTGCTGGGGCTGTGATGATTGACCTCCAACCACCACAGCCATCTTCCTTTGTGCTAGGTATGACTCCAGCCAGTAAAGAGTTTTCCCCCCGATTCCCATTGACTTCAGTTTTTCTAGGGCTCCTTGATGCCACACTCAGTCAAATGCTGCCTTGATGTCCAGGGCAGTCACTCTCACCTCACCTGTGGAATTCAGCGCTTTTGTCCATGTTTGGAGATAGTCATTGCCTGGCACTTGTGTGCCACGTATCAGCCCAAGCCTGAGGTCGGGAGCCGAGTGGTCCTGGCGGAACCCAAACTGGGCATCAGTGAGCAGGGTATTGGTGAGTAAGTGCTGCTTTATAGCACTGTCGACGACACCTTCTGTCACTTTGCTGATTGAGAGTAGACTGATGGGGCGGTAATTGGCCGGATTGGATTTGTCCTGCTTTTTGTGGGCAGGACATACCTGGGCAGTTTTCCACATTGTCGGATAGATGCCAGTGTTGTAGCTATACTGGAACAGCTTGGCTAGAGGCGCGGCTAGTTCTGGAGCACAAGTCTTCAGCATGATAGCCGGGATGTTGTCGGAGCCCATAGCCTTTGCTGTATCCAGTGCGCTTAGCTGTTTCTCTATCACATGGAGTGAATCAAATTGGCTGAAGACTGACTTCTGTGGTGGTGGGGACCGCCGGAGGAAGCCGCTCTGGATCATCCACTCGGCACTTCTGGCTGAAGATGGTTGCAAACGATTACTCTAGTTCCTAACCTACTCCTTCGAAGTACTCGCTGAGTGATGTAAAGTTGAGCGGTGGGTGAATTGGTTCCCCTGGGATCTCCGAGACCTGAAGTGACTCTTTACTCAGTGCTTCAGAGGGACCAGCTTCCAACAGACTGGCCCTTGCAGTAGCAAGTGGAACCAGGCCCATATTTGAAACATCCCCATGTGAAGGCATTGTCGAGGGTATTAAGAAAGTGGGTTGATTGCCATTCTCTGCAAGACAGCAACATCTGTGCCCACTCCATGCAGCCCACAGGTACTGGGCACAGTTTCTGAGATGCTACTCGTCACAGACTAGATAGTCCCATTGAGGTCCTGTGCAAGTGCCTTGTTCAAAATATCTAATGCAACACTGTTAGCTGCCGCTCTGGAAGCTGTCAATGTCCTTAGAAGCTCTTCCTGGTATCTTGATGCTGCAGCAATCTCACTGGCTGTCAGAGTCCAGGATGTTCTGCAGGTAGTGAGACTGAGGTGTTCAGAGGGAGCAGGGGAGGGGGGAGGAAGGATGGAGGACCGTGGCCTGAGCGTTTTTAGTGCCCAGGGCCCCAAGAAATCTTAATGTGGCTCTGGTAGCACCGCTCAGGATGCATTGGAAAATCTGGGGGCCCTTCCAGCTGCTGAAACCCCCTAGGCTGCTCCTCCGCCTACCATCTTGCTGAAAAGTGATGTTGCTCTGTAATTTGCTGCAGCCTCTTAAATGCTGCACCAGAGTGGCATTTTCCTCCCTCCCAGCAACAGTAAGCCAATCAAGGGCACTTTTCTGACCTTCAGACCACCCCACATAGCTATTGAGGGTTCTGGAAGGAAATTGCTGCAAGTTAGGGACGGTTTCACATTGAGGGTTGTTAGGGTCTGCAGGCAAATGATAATGCAACCCAGCACTTGACCCCCTGCTGAAGTGGAGGTGTTGCTGCATGAGGTGATTGCAAGAAGGTTGGCCCTTTTTATCACCGCATGGCACCATTCTCATAGGTCAGCATTGCAGCATGCCTGGCGAGATTTGAAGCAGGTTTCAGGTCATAGCTGTCTGGTACTATCACTAGGTATTCCAGCCCTATGATGTATGGTAATTGCAGGTGTTCTAGGAGCTGCTCGCACAGCTCCGTACCTGGTTCTGTGATGATGCAGACTTTGTGAAGGCAGTTCCCCACGGTCATTGCGTCACTATCTACACATATATGGTTAGTGGCATCTTGGTGGATATGACGAATCAGACTATTTTGGCTGTTAATCCACCTGGTATGCCTTATTTCATGTGGTACCACTGAAAGCATGGCATACTATAATTGAGGTGCAGCACCCATCGTTACAGTTTGGCATTCATATATCACAGTGATGCTATCCGATCTTCTGTCCCAGCTTCCTTTGGGAATAGGAGCCTCTGCATACACTGATCCTATGCCAAAGTGAAGTATGTTCATCTCTGTCTGCAGATACAGGTGTGTGGGTACTGGTGGGTGGACACAATACACCTATCGTGCAGCCTGATCTAGCATTCTTTCATTGGCCTTCTATTTCCAAACACCTCCGATTGGGGAATTCCCATTAGGAAACCTATTGGTGTGGTTAGGGCAAAAATAAACATTACAACCATTGGAACAAAGACTTATGTGAATGTTAAGTGCCAGCTGAAACAAAGGGGGAAAATAAAGAATAATGGTTACGAAATGGCTGAAATACATTTACCTTAACCTTGTGTTCATGATCTATATATGTACCATTACCCAACAATCCTGGATATTGTAAAGTCTGTGGGTTGTGCAGTTAATTACGACACAGACTTCAGGAGTAACATACAACAGGACTTTACTATTCGAAGGTCAGGGCGAATCTGCCCTATAAATCATGCCACAGCACTTATATACCGGTGTGGTCACCGTCGGTATTACCGTATACAGAAGCCAAACAAGTAGTGCCACACCTAAAATAGTTCTCTTAAAGGTGAACGGTTACATACAATAGTCTCTTAAAGGTAGACGGTTACATACACTACAATCCTCCCTTTTTAGCTTACAACATACTATTTCTCATTAACATACATATATTCAACTTCAGGTAAACAATTTACAGATATAGTCTCTGTGGGAAACAGTTCACAGGTTCAGTCTCTGTGGGAACAGTGTATAGATTCAGTCTCTAGTCTTGACTCGGTCCGAACAACATCGCTGTGGTGTAGCCGGTTCACATTGCTAGCGTGACTCCTCCACTAGTCTTCCCCTTGACGTAACAGCTTGAACTCCCGTCCTGCTGAACCAGCAATGCTGACTTTTACAAACAGCTGTATTGCCTTGGTAATTTTCCTTACTTTCCAACTGATTTATCTCCCTTTGTAGGGCCCACGTGCATGATCTGGTAGGAGTGATAATGATTTTGATGGTTATCATCTTCTGCTTCTTCTTTTTCTTTTCTGCTTCTTGGAGACTCTCGGGGCTCCCAGCTGTAGCGCCACCATCTCTCTATGTTCCTTAGACTTTAAGTGCTTCATCCTGATTTCTGCACTTTGGGAGTTTTCATCACAAGCTGGGCAGACCAGATCCTCGTAATATTCAGTGTCACTCAACAGGTCATGGTAATATTCGGTGTCGTCCTGAGCTAGTCTAGCGAGGGGGCCTGCTACTTCTTCCGTACCCAACTGGACGTTAGCCGACTGTTGTTCCCTCCCTAGACATCTTTCCTGAAGAGACTTCTTCATGCGTTCATATTCATCCCGCTCTTCCTGGGTTTCCTGCAAATCCTTCACTAATGACCTCGTTTGTGATTTCAACACTTCCCCTTCCCTCGGGGATTGATTGATCAGGCTATTCAATCCTTCTACTGGAGCAGCTGTTTCAACATTCTGCTGTTCACATTGACGTGATTCAGCGTACTTTTGGCATCCCTGTAAAATCTGTGTTGCAACCTCAGCTATTTCCATAACTTTTGAGAGCTCCGAACTCCTTCCCTTTGAAGATTGAAGCTCGTGTTCAGATTGTTCCCATTGTAGAGTCTTGTCCTTCAGCATATGAAGGAGTTGGCTGACCGTTAACTCTTCCACGGGAACACTGTGGGTCAGAGTCTTCTCCATTTCATCCACCTTTTCCTCCAATGCTTTCACCTTCTTTTCCTCTTGTACTTTGGCTTCCAGCGCTCGGAGAAGTTGCGCCTTGATGCTCTCTAGCTCATGTTCAGAGGCCATTCTTACAGTCTCTGTGTTTCTTACAGTTCCCTTTTCTTCCACTGAACGGATTCCCAGTTGAATCTGTTCTTCAAGTTGTTGAATCTCGGTCATTGCCGCCCCATATTTGTCTTGGGTTTCCTTTAATATTTTTATGAGTTCTTGTACATCTTGTCTTTCAGGTTCTGCCATGTCTTTCACCTCTAATTTCTCATCTATGGATGGAACTTCTACCGATGAGTCTGTCTTGGCCTTGAGCTCATCAAGAATTTCCTGCAGCCTTTGGACTTCTTGCTCATGTTCAACCTTCAGTTGCTCATATGCTTCCACTGAAACTAGCTTTTCGGAGGTTGCCGAGTTAACCCCTTCCAGAATTGTAGCCTGGGCCTGTTCATACTGTTCTTTCAACTTCTCACACTCTGCTTGTAAGGAGTCGTAAAGAAGAACTGGAATAAAATCCTGGCTTCCTGAAGATTCCTCTTCATTTGCTTCTTCCTGCAAATATTCTAACTCCTGAACAGCATAAGGGAGATGTGATCGGTAATTGGTCACGATGGCTCTATGGTCGCTCTCTGCTTGAGCTAGCTGCTTCTGTTGTCTTTCCAGATTCTCCCATTCGGTATCATAGAGCTTTTTCATTGTTTTCATCTCTTGTACGAGACGGTAACTCAATTGTTCTAATTGTTGTCGTAATTTGAAATAAGTTTGAGTCCGAGCTCGGTGTTCTTCCGTCATGGATATGTCCGTAACTTGAACAGGCTCAGAATTTTCTGTCGAACTAGGTTGTCGTTGTTCGGTGGAGTTCTGTTCTGAAACTTTGTTCTTCTCTGGAGCATAAGCCTTTATGCATGCCTTCGTTTTTCCAACCTTCGTCGGCAAGTCCATTTCAGCCTTGTCTTTCATATTTGGGTTGGTCTTATCGTCATCCGTTTCAGAATCTGAGCTGATTGTCTGCACCGAGTCCTCACTCGTTATGGCTTTTAGATAGTGCCATTCCATGTCTATTTTTTTGATCCACTCCCGTCCTAGAAGTGGTGGTCCTCCCTCATGTCGTACGTATAAGTTCATTCTTGGGTGTTCTTTACCCCTATCTCTCACTTTGACTCTTATCTTTCCCATGGGGTATACTTTATGCCCCGTGTTTGTCTGCAATACGAACTTGGTATCTCTTAAGGGTATATGTGAGAATAGCCGGTGGTAATCCCTTCGATTTATGACTGATAGAGCTGATTCAGTGTCCAACTCCATTTTCACTTGGATTCCAGCTATTTTTAGCATGACCCAGATAGTTTGTAGGTCAGCTTCCTTACTCACATTGTGAATTCTCAGACTACCCAGCTCCTGGCCGTTTGGGTCTGAGTCTGAATTCTGTTCGTCTGAACTCTTCTCAGCCACCTTGTGTACCTTGTTGTACTTTTCCTGTGATGGCTTCCTTTGGTTGTTGGTCCTTTGGTTGTTGGTCTTCTTCCCTGACCAGCATACCTTAGCTATGTGACCCAGTTTGCCACATTTCCTACATTCCTGGTTCTTAAAGCAGCATTGGTTCTGGTCGTGTGTTGTCTTCCCACAACGATAGCATTTTGTTGTTGTCGAGGTAATTTGATCCACACTTAGTGCTGCTGTCTTTAGCTGCATTTCCGCAGTTCCCTTCGCTGCGGCTTCGTGCGATGCTGCAATAAGGACAGCCCTGTCAAGTGTAAGGTCGTTCTCTTCGAGTAGTCGCTTTTGCGTTCCTTCCTTTGCCAACCCGCACACGAACTTGTCTCGCAATGCCTCTGTCAGATTCCCTCCAAACTGGCAGTATTTCGCTAGTCTACGCAGTTCGACCAAGTATTCTGCGTTGCTTTCGTCTTTTCGTTGCGTTCTCGCATAGAATTTGAATCGTTCCGCCAACATTAACGGTGTAGGGTTCAAGTGGTCCTTCAGGACAGCCACAATATCATTGAAAGTCTGATCCGCCGGTTTAGCTGGTGCTAGTAGATGCTTCAAGAGCCCGTATGTCTTTGCGCCCATCGAGTTCAGCAAGGTTATAGCTTTGTCATCTTCTTCTATTTTATTGGCCTCACAATAGATCTCAATGCGTTCCACGTACGTGGCCCAGTCTTCTACTTCGGAATTAAAATCGTTGATGTTACCACGCTTAGGCATCTTCCTCTCTTTGGGAACAACACAAGTATTTCTTTAAATTATTATTTCTTTTTTTTTTCTAAGATGGCGGTTTTCCCGCGAAAATGGCAGTTTCCCGCTCTTATCTTCTCTCCCTGCCCACTTCAATGGCGGTTTCCCGCTTCTGTCTTCTTCCCCACCTAATGGCAGCTTCCCGCGTTTCTTCCCTGGCGGGAGGGGTACACTTTCCCCACGGGCGACGGCCGCTGGCTTTCAGGTTCACAGCCTGCGCGTCGGCTTCAAGGCTTTCCCCTTTTTTTTTAATATTTTATGGCAGGGCGACCGGCTCTGGGTACCCCGTTGACGGCGAACAGGTTCAGCCGCTGGGCTGGCTCTCGCACAGTTCCCCTTGCTCGGCTCTGTCTCTCTCCCGCTCGCTCGGCTCTACCGGCGCTGGGTACACCCCGTTGACGGAGGACAGTTCAGCCGCTGGACTGGCTCTCGCACAGTTCCCCTTGCTCGGCTCTGCCTCTCTCCCGCTCGCTCGGCTCTACCGGCGCTGGTTACACCCCGTTGACGGAGGACAGTTCAGCCACTGGACTGGCTCTCGCGCAGTCTCTCTTGGTCGGCTCTGCCTCTCCCGCTCGCTCGGACCCCAATCGAGCCTCCCAGCCCTCTCGCAGTCCGGTGCTTCTCTCCCCGGCTGCGGCTGAGTTTCTCTCTTCCCGCGCCTACGCTCCCGGTCGCAGCGCTTCGTGGCTTCGGTCACCGCCCGGCTTTTCCCGCCGGTCGCGGTCTCTCACGACGCCGTTGGACCCGACTTTTTGTCCGGCTCCTTTTCCCCCTCGACCGTGGTCGAGTGCCCAGCCCTTATCCTCCGGCTATTCTTTTCACTTTCCCTTACTCACAGTCACCGTGGCAGAAGGGACAGTCAGTGCCTGTTGCTGATGGAAGTTTTTGTCGCTAAAGTCTTCCTCCTTTCTATTGCTGCAGCCTTGAGTTTTCTCCCAGCCGAATGACGAGGGCGGTTGCCTCTTTTCGACGCTCTTTCGTTGCTTTGAAATTATTGTTGCCGCAGGGTACGATCGGACTCGTCGCCACTGTAAAGTCTGTGGGTTGTGCAGTTAATTACAACACAGACTTCAGGAGTAACATACAACAGGACTTTACTATTCGAAGGTCAGTGCGAATCTGCCCTATAAATCATGCCACAGCACTTATATACCGGTGTGGTCACCGTCGGTATTACCGTATACAGAAGCCAAACAAGTAGTGCCACACCTAAAATAGTTCTCTTAAAGGTGAACGGTTACATACAATAGTCTCTTAAAGGTAGACGGTTACATACACTACAGATATTCATTTCTAATGCACATGATTATGAATGGATGTCCTGCATCATTAAATGTCAGGGCGTCCCCACAGTCAAATGAATATTTATATCAAGTGCCCACCTGTTCAAGGAGGGTGTTTCTACACCAGTGTCCACCACCCATGAGAAATTGTGTGTTACACAAAGTGAGCAGAGATCCAACGCAACACATCTCCACCTACTTCTCCGATCAGGATCACCTGATTTGTGCTTGTAAATTGAGGGATCTCAATCAGAACATCTGGGCTTGAGTGTCAGTGGGCCCCTGAATGAAGTGTCAAAGCTGAGCCTGATGCTATCCTGATCCAAGATCAGCAATAAACTTCTTTCAGGCGATGCTGGACAGGAACGGGAAGCCTAGTGATTTGTTTTTGTGTGTTTTCCCAGTTCTAGTACCCCCACAACACCTGCAGCTGGGATCAAGTAGCTCAGTGAACACAGGCCAGTGAGAAAACCGGAGACCTTTGTTTGTAAAGCTCAGCACCACACCATGTAATACATTTACCCATGGAGCCGCTGGGAGTCCGTTGTAGTTTTTTTATATATATAGTAGCCCACATCTCAAATAATTAAACATGAAATTCTCAAAACATTGGTATTACTATCTGACTTTATAGAACAACTGGAAAATTTACCTTTAAAAATGTTAAATTACTGATTGAAATCTTGGCCAGAAAAAGCTGTTTATTTTTCACTGACTCCTGACAGGGGTGGGACCTTAAGATTATTACTGGAATGCATCATTTACTAGACCCACAATGTACACTCAGTTCTGAAGTGCTTTAGCTATTTATATCTGTCGTTAGCTGGCATGATCCAGACATTTCCTTTCTTCTAAAATTGTTGTGTTAAAAAGGTATTTTATTTTCAACGGTAAAAACTTGACAAATAACTATTTCTTTGTAGTGTTTATTAATAAGTGGTATATTAACATGCTATTTCTACAATGTGTAACTTCTGTTTCTTTGTTGCTCTTTCAATTCAGCAGATGGCAGCTATTTCACTTTAGGTAAGTATTTTAAACTTCTGTGTTTTTATTCTCAAGAGTTTTTTTGATAGAAAACATTTCTTCAGTCCTTGTGATTCTAACTCAGTGCTGCTGATAAAATCATGTCCTGATTTGACTACAAGCTACATGTTAACAGATGTCGCATATAATGTTTACTCAATGAACTAATAACTACAGAATCCAAACTTTATACAATATCTTAATAACCTTGAAAGACTGCACAAACATTAGTATTAAGGACAACCTTAAACTGGTCAACTGGGGTTGCAAAAGAAAATGGAAACTTTTTTGTTCAAATAACTAAATAGAAATGCACTAGCCATTTTTAATTTCCCTCAATAACAAAAGCTTGCATTTATATAGCACCTTTAACATAAAAACATCCCAAAGAAATTCACAAATGGAATAGACAAGCCACGGAGGAAGGGATTAGGAGGGCTGTGTGAGCCTGATTTAAAAGATGGGTTTTGTGAAAGTTCTTAAAGGACGAGAGAGAAATGGAGAAGAAAAGAAAGAAGTGGAAAGATGGAGAGGTTTAGGGAGTGAGTTCCAGAGAGTGGGCCCAAGACCGCTGAAGGCTCTGTCACTAATGGTGGGGCAAAGGGAGAGTCAAAGACCAAAGGGTGTGGGGCAAGATGGGTTGAGAAGGTTTTTTTTTAAGAGGAGGAGAGAGAAGAGGAGGAAAAGACATGGAGGAAATTCAAGATAAGGGCGAGGATTTTAAATTTAGTACATTGGGGGATGGGCAGCCAGTTAGAGTTTTGGACAAGTTGGAATTTATGGATGGTGAAGCATGGGAGGGCAGAAAGGAGGGCATTGGAATAATTGGGAAAAATTTTAACTCCTTGCGCCCAGTGGAAACCAAACACGGGGGCTGTTAAAACGGAGTGGCTGAAATACTCTGTTCCGATTTCAAAATGTCTGATATGTCAGGCGTTTGAGGCACCTGCCAGACTTGGGCAAGTGCCTCATAAAGGCCAATGTCTCTGATGCCATCTTAATCCAGAGGAGAGCCGTGTGCCCGCATCAGCCATCCCCAGCAGCTACAACCATTTCTGAAAACTGAAGAGGCCTTTCCAGATAAGTTTTAAACTTTCCTTTCTGGGGCTAAGACGACGGAATGACAGGGGAGAGGGGGTAAAGGTGTTTAGGTGTGGAATGAAGGATGAGCTGATGCTTGATGCAGAGGCTAATGGAAGAGATAAGGGAGGACATCTTGGTAAAGAAGTTAACATGGGGCTTGGGGTGGGAGGATAGAACAGGATGAAGTGTTTGAAGGAAAGGAAGGTGCTAGAGATCAAGGAGAGAGGCCACTGTGGTGGTTTGAATGGGGAAAGTGATGGAAAGTATAGCCAGGTAAAGAGACTTCAGTCAGGGAACGGGAATCGCCATCCGTGAGTCATGTTTTGTTCAGCACCAGAATGCGAATGGAGTCCTCCACAATGAGGTTGGGGTTGCTGCTTTGGGGTGCCAGCAATGGGTGCCATGTTTGGCATGACTGAGAATGCCAGTCTCCAGAGCCAAGCCCATATTTCCCTGCCTGCTGAATCTGGAATGTGTCCTGCTCGCTTTTGAATACTTCGAATGAATCGCCTTTCATTAGCTAGGTAGCAATCTATTCCGCAAGTTAACATCTGCAGCATGTGGCTTCTTTAGTTTGTACAGTCATTTCCACCTGCTAACTGTATCCTGTTGTTATTTTACCATTTTCTGAAGATACAGGGGCTTGAGTTGAGAGTCGTCAGCATTGTGATTTGCTGCGTTAAAAAATAGAGTAATACAAATATTGAGTGAATAGTTGCAAATTTCAAACTTTTGAAAGCTGGAATCCAGAAAAACCACAGAGGTAATTACTGAGGGCATATTTGCCACAGAATTCCATCCTGCTGAAGTTCACATGGTGAGGAGGAAGGAACAGGCTTTTGGTGGTTTGGGAGTGCATCTGTGGCAATCCCACCAACATTACTGGAAATACCAGTAGCAGTTGGCTGACCTGGGGGTGTGCCAGATCTCCCCCCCCCCCCAGTAAAACAGTCTGACTGTCCCACAGCCCCCTTACAAAGGAGGTTGCCTTAAAAAGTAGAAAAACAATTTTGACTCCCCGCTGCCCCCTTCCCCCTGCCCCCCACCCATCTTTGGGGATCCAGTCACCAACCTTTTCTTGGATCTCCAGGCGGGCTCTACTTCAACAGATATGACGAGGCACATACCTGTGCTGATGCCACACTGGATCCTGACTGAGGAGCGAGGAGTAGGAACCCCTGACCTAAGGAGTTCCTGTCCCCCGTCCTATGGTCCCTTGTCGAGTGCAGGTTCTGCCCCATAAAGCAATGTAGGAAACACTACCACAAGGCATATCCAGGTCCTGACCAAATTTGCAGCCATTCCAGATGACTCCTGCCAAACCTATGGCAGGAATCCATGCAAAAGGCCAAGCAATCTTGGGACTCAAATCCTTAGAAAGCTCCCTTTGTCCGCTGGCTCAATGGCAATCTGAAACAGACCCCTTCAATGGGGCTGCAACCAAGAGAACCGAATTATTTGTGAAGTAAAGTGAATGTATCCATGTGTGTGAAGGTACCAACCGTGGGTCCCAGATATCCCACTCTATCACCATAACTATGGCAGAGTGGGAATTGCTGACCACCAGTGAGCTGGGAGTCTAACCCTGCTGGAGTTTTCATGGTCAGAGCAGGGCTAGGCCAATACCATAAATCAGGTGGATGCCTGTACCAGTATTTGGGCATCTTTGGCGTTGCTGGAGGGGGCAGGGAGCAAAATATGGCGATTGAAAGACAGATGGGCTCAAAGCTGGCAGGACCGGCTAAAAAGGAAGAGATATTGTGCAATCGATCTTTTATTAGAGGGCCTATTCCATTGTGGCTGGCTGTTATCATCTGGAGTGTCCGAGGCCATCACCGCAGCCTGGAACCCCCCCTGTGAGCCCCACTTACTCTGCTCCACTGAACTGAATGCTGGTATCTTGCTGCTGTCTAGCTTGCTCGGGGTCAGGAGGTAAGATCACCAGATGATGCGGAACTTCAGCCCACCATTCCCCCACACGAAGCTCCCATGGTCCACTGGCCCAAGGGAAATTTGGGGCCTCTTACTTTTAAACAAGAGTTCTAATCAATATATCTGTTATGTATCTGTAGGTGATATGCTCGCCACTATATTTGGGATCCTGTTTGGATGTACTGCTTTAGCCTTTGTAATTTATGTGATGAAGCAAAGGAAAAGACAAAGGTGAGAACGATGACAACAGTTATTATCCACTTCAGAAATAAAGAGAGACCTTCAACGGCAATATAAAAGCATATACAGATTTAACCAAATAATTTCAAATGTATTAGTCCATTAGGAGAGTTTGGCTTTTATAAATATAGAGTGGTACAGTATCACCAAACAATCTGCTTAAAACTGAACACAGCATTTCATAGAATCATAGTTAAATGTATTTATAAATCATCAAAGAAAGAAAAACATGGCTCACTACACACTCATGTTTTTGATAGGTGGAAAAGCACTGCACTGTCAGACAATGCAGTTCAGGCTAAGCTACCAATCAAGTTTATTACCTGAAAGAAATTCACACAGGAACAAGAGTAGGCCATTCAGCCCCTCAAGCCTGTTTACAGTGGAGCAATTTTACACTCGCACTCAATGTACTGAATTTATTTTGAATCTTAGCCTCTTTTCAGAATCTTTATGTTGGTATGCACCTCCACCCATGTAGAAATTCCATTGAATTAAGTGAACTAAACATCCCAGGGTTGCTGCCCAGACATTCTCCCCACTTCCTTTGAAGTAGAGGTCAGCTTCCTGGAGGGTTAAACCATTATAGACAGCAACCTTGATTTGATACAGTTAGTATAATTATTCCCCTCTGAGTCAGAATGGTTGTGGGTTCAAGTCCCACTCCAGGGACTTGAGCACATAAAGCTAGGCTGATACTCCAGTGCAGTGCTGAGGGAGTGCTGCACTGTCGGAGGTGCCATCTTTCAGATGAGACGTTAAACCGAGGCCCCGTCTGCTCTCACTATTTCAAAGAAGAGCAGGGGAGTTATTACCCGGTGTCCTGGCCAATAGTTATCCCTCAATCAACATAACAAAAACAGATTATCTGGTCATTAACACATTGCTGTTTGTGGGAGCTTGCTGTGTGCAAATTGGCTACCACGTTTCCCACATTGCAACAGTGACTACATTCCAAAAAAAGTACTTCATTGGCTGTAAAGTGCTTTGAGACATTCGGTGGTCGTGAAAGGCGCTATATAAATGTAAGTCTTTTCTTTCTTTTCTCTGAGCTAACATTCTTGGTGATGAAGATGGCTGCCGTCCTTGCGGGCTCCGTGCGTACCAGCAGCTAAGTGTCCTTTGCTGCTTGGTGCGCTCGACTCGTTAAGAAAAAAGCATTTCACTGACTGGATTTCACTTGTTGTATTTGGTTATGTGACAAATAAAATTGAAATTGAAATTGGTACGATTGTCTGCCCTAGCCAGTATTGTATATTCACTCTACCCTCTGGCCAAAGATAAAATAATTGTTTTCAGACATGAGCTAGTCGTTACATTTCACCTTCATAGCTCATTGACCATATAAAAAGTATAATACACAGCTTTTATAATATGAAGCAGGATGGAACTTTGTATCTGTCACTACTGCACTGTCGCTGTTGAATCAATCAAATGCTATCCTCAACTCTACGAAGTTTTAATTTAAAGGAAATAAATTTAAATTATTCTTCAAATAGTAGAAAACAATAGAGTTTCTTAGGCTAGTGGGTTGTACCCCAATAATTATGTTTTCAATGGTAAGCAGTTAAATCTAGCACAAAGTCAGCATAGAAATTAACACTCAGAAAATTGAGCTGAATATGCAATACTAACTGCAATCTCAACAGTGCCACTAGGGGGAGGCGCAGTGTGTAGACCAGGCACTTTCTTCACTGGGAGGGAGGGCAATCCAAGGGCCACATCCTGAGTTGCTGAAGATTAGTGGGGCGGTAAATTGGGGTGAGCCTGGTCATGCCGGATCTCTGCCCTGATCTGCCAAATGCAGGCGTACAGTACTTCAAAGCTGGGTAAGTGGGATCCACAGGACTGTTTCAGGATCAGTTTCTTTCATTAACGCTGCTACAGACCTTTAAGATCTGCACAACTATCCAGGCTTGATTTGAAGCGAGTTGCAGTTCTCAGGCTGTAGTTCCATCCAATGCTCAGCCAACATATTTATATCGGCTGAACTCTCAAAACCGAATGGGTTCAGCCAAGGTCAAGTGGACTACTTGTGAAAAGCGCGCACGCTGGGCCAAGGAGAATGGAGGGGAGGACATTCAGGGCTAGGAGGTTGAAGGTGATCATAATTTTTAAAACTTCCATTTTGCAAAGAATATTTATGATGAGATTCCTCTTTCTCTAATTTTCTCACCTGTTTTCTCTCCTCTCTTGAAGGCACGGGGTGCTCTTCCACGAGTAATGACAGGCCTCCGGTACCAAGTGGTCATTTTCCCATGGGAGCCTAGAAAGTGAATGTCAACAGGCTATTTGAACATAGAGGGCATCACAGCCAAGCATGTTCATGTTCTCACACAACATCCAGCAGGGGTTATCGGATAGTGAGCAGAAGCAAGTCCTTTGCTGATTGTCCCCCTGTCCTGGCCCAGAGGCATTGAGACTGGTTATAGCACTGTTTCAGCTGTCAGAAGCTGATTTAGCACAAACCAGGAATCGACGGCCTTCTGGGCTGTATGCCGTAGTATTACACCAAGCCTTTACGCAAGACTCCTTTAATATAATGTCCATCGATGCTTATAATGCTTATCTATTGAATGTATCTCTTATGGAATAGAAAGAATAAAAAAATTAAGTTTGCACTCATGTTTTGAACATTAAACAACCTTGGTGATTGTATCACAAGCCACATTTTCAAATTGGTGAACCTGCGTTCTTTGTAAAAACCTACCAGATTTTCTCTTTCTAATTCCCTTCACAGTGATTTTTCACTTATATTGCAAACTTCTTTTTACCTTTTACAGGTCAAACACTGAAACAGGACAGAAAGTGATTTACAAACCTGCTGCTACAATGGAGGCATGAGATTGCAGTGAATCTCTATTAACCAGTAGGAAATCTGGAATTGGACCTGGGTATTAGAGCAGAAGATATTGATTTCTAGAGAACAAATGACTTGTTTATTATCTGCGGTCATCGGAGCGTCAGATGTGACTTGATTCAGTTTGAAACTGCTGAATAAAAGTTGTTCTGTGCAGTACTAGGAGAAAGTATACCTTTGAGTAAACACTGCATTGTAACATGTGATTCGAGTGCAACGGAAAGAAATGGGGTACCTAAAGAGTAAAGCAGTGCAGCATTAAAGCTATTCCACTCAGGCTATTGATTTTTCATACACTAGAAGGATGGTAAACAATTTTGATCACTTGTATAAAACATTTAATCAACTTTAAGTGAATTAGTGAGTGCTTATCTATGTTTCTTCTACATTAAATGTGTTATATAAGGCCAAGTTATGTAATCTGTTTTACTGTATGACACAGGATGGTGGTGGGAAAAGGAATATTGTTGAAGAGTGCTTGGGCATATTTACTGAATGTGAGCCACACTGGTTACATAAATGGGCTCAGTTATATATCTGTCTGCTGGTGCACTTGTAACTTTGTGACAGGGTGGGAATGGAGTTACACAAAAAGATATTTGTGCTTTTTAACTTTGAACTGATATTTTATAAAGTGGAATAAAGTCAGTACTAAACTGTGCTGGGAAAAGTGGCAAGATTGGCACGGAGAAATCTTTTTAAAAGAGTTATTGTGAACCGTAAATGGCAACAATTGCAGCAGTGACATTTCTATTAGTCTAAAATAAGGTGGCTTTTTTGGAGTAAAGGAGAACTGTAATCACAAACCGAGGGGGGAAGAGCCTGTCCCTCAGGGTAGCACGACAACAACTTGCATTTATAGAGGGCCTTTAAGGTCAAAGTCCCAAGGGGCTTCACAAATTCAACTAGACAGGGAAATGGACTCCGAGGAGGGAAAGATTAGAAGGGATCACCACAAGCCTGATCATAAAGATGGGTTTTGAGAAGGCTTATAAAGGGGGAGGAGAAGTGGCGTGATGCAGGTCTTTTAGTGAGGGAGTTCTATAGAGTGGAACCAAGACGACTGAAGGCTCTGTCACCAATGCTGGGGCAAAAGGAAGAGGGAGGACACAAAAGACCTGAGTCAGAGAAACGAAGAGGGTGGGGGGGTGGATGCAAGGCCGGAGGATGTTGCAGAGGTAAGATGAGACAAGGCTGTGGAGGAAGTTAAAGGTAAGGATGGGGAGTTTAAATTTAATATGTTGGGGGACAGGGAGCCAATGTAGGTCAATAAAGATCAGCGTGATGGGCCAGACAGGATAGGAGCAGCTTTAATTAATTATGCTGCTCCCACAATTTGTCACTTTACATGGATTTCAAAGGACTTTTTAAAGGAAATATTTCTGAGCACTGCTTCAAATTTGAACAAAGCAATGGTTCCGCTTTCAAGATAAAAGGTGTTTCATAACAATGTTAGTGACTGTGGTTGAACAATGCATTCAATCAATAAAATCCTCTTCTTGAAAAGTGTCTTAAGTTACTCATTTTGCTTGCAATTTGACCTTTACCTCAAATAATATGGGTATCCATGTTATCAATATAGGGAGAAAACTCCCAAAATACTGACGCATTGGGCTGAATTTTAACCTGGAAGAGTGCGTGGGCTTGGGAGCAGGTGGGAGGTTAAAACCAGGAAAAATTTCAGCGCATCGGGAACCTGCTGACTTCCACATTTAACTCGAGCCGTTAGGCTGCGTGAGTACAACCCCCTCAGGAGAGGCGGTTTGCCAATTACCATATGTTAATCGCTCAATTAGAGCGATATTAACATGCACTTTTGACTTTTAACGTCGGGTCTACGGGTTTCCCAGGCTTCCTGAAACTCGCCAGTGAAACCAAGATGATTACACGGGCAATTGAGGGAACTGAATCAATTTCAGGGAAATATACCAATAAATACTCACTCAGTTGCTTTCTTACCTGCTTGTGCAAAAGGGTTTGTTTACAGTACTGTTGCTGAGAGGTTACTTTCTACACTTTGGAGGTTTTGCCCTATCACATCAGAATGGTGCCGCTTTATGCTGCCTGAGGTTGGACCTCAGATGAGGACCAAGATAAGCAGCGACAGCACCCGCAGCAAGCTGCTGATCACAGACCAGTAGCTCCACAGGAGAGAGAGCAGCAGCAGAGAGGTGCAGCTTGCAGGAGGCAATACCCCCAAAACAGGGTCTACAGGCAGAGGCTGAATTTCCTTGACATGTCTGAACACCAGTGTCTCAGGAGGCTCAGGATGTCACGTCAGGTGATGGCAGATGTGGTATCTTGAGCTGGCCATAGATGGAGACAGACACAGGTTAACTCCGTAACATGGTTTAATCAACACTTGCACATAAAAGCTTCTGCCATGAGGCAGCAAAAACAAAGAGCACCACCAGTACAGATCAGACTTAACTCAGGAGAGCAATTGCCACAGCACCACCTGGTGGATCAGGTTACACATAACCTGCCAGGTTACTACACTCCTCCCCCCTTAAGATTGCCGTATGCAATTCTTAAACAATAACCCTTACTAGGTACTACGTTTTAACTAACCAGTATGCTCTAACCATGGTTAACCCCTGACTAATTTAACAGGTTTGTATAAGTCTTTCTGGTTGCTTGCGAATCCTTTGTGAACGTCTTAATTCCACTTGTGGTGGATTCTCAGATTCATTTGCACTTGAGATTGGAGTAGTCTCTGATGTTGGTTTTACTCTGTCCCGCTGTGGCCTGGCAGTACCAGTGTCCACTGGCACCTTATAAGCCGTGCTGGGTCCTGGAACAGCCTCCTCTACTGCCCTTTGTTCCATCTGAGGCAGTTCCCCCTGCTGCCGGCTGAAAAGCTGATCCACATGCCGACAAACCCCTCGACCATCCCCTAGTAACACGGAGTATGACACAGGTCCTGTAATGTCCTGGATTAGTCCTGGTATCCATTTAGGTCCATAACTGAAGTTCCGGGTGTACACAGAGTCCCCTATGGCGAAATGGCGAGCTTTAGTATGTTTGTCATGGTACGCTTTTTGGTTTGTTTGTTTTGTCTCAACCTTGCTTTTGAGATCTGGGTGTATCAGGTCTAATGTGCACCGCAACTTTCTCCCCATCATCAACTCAGCCGGAGAAAGCCCCGTGGTAGCTTGGGGTGTTATACTATAACTAAACAAGGCTCTATTGAGCTTGGTCTCCAGGGTGTCACCTGAGCTCTTCCTCATGAGCTCCTTAAAAGTCTGCATGGCTCGCTCGGCTAACCCATTTGAGGCTGGGTGATAGGGAGCCGAGGTGACATGTGTGATTCCATTCCTTACCATGAATTCTTTGCTCCCTTCACTAACAAAACACTGTGCATTGTCGGATACAATCATTTCTGGAATACCATGCGTGCTGAAGCTGTTCCTGAGACAATTCAGTGTGACATCAGTCGTTGCAGAGCTCACTGGATAAACGTCAATCCACTTTGAGTGAGCGTCAACCAGCACCAAAAACATTTTGCCCATAAAAGGTCCCGCATAGTCTATGTGAATTTTCCTCCAGGGTTTGCTGGGCCACTCCCAGGGATGGAGTGGTGCCCCGGCAGGTGCTTTCCTCTGTTCCTGACATACAGTGCATGACTTTACCTTTGACTCAATTTCAGCATTCAAGTTAGGCCACCACAGGTAGCTCCTAGCCAGTCCTTTCATTCTAGTTATTCCTGGGTGCGATTGGTGCAACTGTTCCATCAAAGTAGAGCGTCCCCCCTCTGGGACTATGATGCGTGCTCCCCATAGCACACATCCATCTTGGACACTGAGCTCGTGCTGTCTCTGTCTGTACGGTGCGAACTCCGGTCCCTCACGGTGATCTGGCCAGCCTTTCAACACATACTCACGGACCCTTGACAGAATGGGGTCCTTGGCTGTCCAGCCCTGGATTTGCGCTGAAGTCATCAGGGGACTGATCTCCTGATCCAGCATCAGGACGTGCTCCTCAGGGGAAGTACTGCGAGGAGATTTTGAGAGGGGCAGGCGGCTGAGAGCATCCGCGTTCCCGTTTTCCTTGCCAGCTCTGTACGTGATCACATATTCATAGGCTCTTAGTATTACTGCCCATCTCATTATTCTCTGTGATGCCATTTGAGGCACCGCTTTCATCTCATTCAGTAAGCTAATAAGAGGCTTGTGGTCAGTACTGATTACAAACTTCCTCCCATATATGTACTTATGGAATTTCTTTACTCCAAATATAATGGCCAACCCCTCTTTATCAAGCTGTGAATAGTTCTTTTCTGCAGCTGTGAGCGTGCGTGAAACAAACCCGATGGGCCTTTCTGCTCCATCTGGCATGCGGTGGGCCAACACTGCCCCCACTCCATAGGGTGATGCGTCGCAGGACATTATCAGCTCCTTCTTCTCATCGTAATGCACTAACACCCTGCTAGACTGAAGTAGCTCCTTTGACTGCTGAAACGCTTTTGCTTGCTCTGGCCCCCAACGCCATGGCTCCTCCTTTCTCAGCAGCTTGTGCAGGGGTGCCAGCAGCATCGATAAGTTTGGAAGAAACCGGTTATAATAATTCAGGAGCCCTAGATAGGCTTTCAGTTCAGTCACTGAGGTGGGTGCCGGTGCATCCTGCACTGCCCGCACTTTCCCTGGTAATGGATGGAGGCCTGTGGCATCCACCCGATGTCCCAGGAATGTAACTTCCTTCTCCATGAAACTACACTTACTCCGTTTCAGGCATAGCCCCGCCTCTTCCAGCCGCTGTAGCACTTTGTCCAGTGTTTTTAAGTGATCCTGATCATCACTTCCTGTTAGCAGAATATCATCTAAGTACACGGCCACCTTTGGAATGCCCTGCAGAATGCCCTCCATAGTCCGTTGGAATATTGCTGGGCTAGAACTGACACCAAATGGTAACCTGGCATACGTGAACAGCCCCTTGTGCGTGTTCACCGTGACAAACTTTTTTGATTCTTCATCTAGCAATATCTGCTGATACGCATGACTCATGTCCAGTTTGCTGAATCTTTCTCCCCCAGCGAGCGATGTTAACATGTCCTCCATTCTCGGAATGGGGTACTGTTCCAGTGATGATACTCTGTTTACTGTTAACTTATAGTCACCACACACCCTTACGTTACCGTCGGGCTTCAATACCGGGACTATTGGTGCCGCCCAGTCTGAAAATTTCACTGGTTCTATTACTTTGTCCTTTAGCAGGCGATCTAGTTCCGCCTCAACCTTGGTTTTCATTGCAAAAGGTACCGACCTTGGTTTAAAGAAATGAGGCGTGGCATCACTGGCTACATGAATCTTGGCTGTGGCTCCCCTTAAGGTGCCCAGTTCGTCCTTGAACACTAACTCATGCTTCATCAGCACTTCTTGCAGTGCCTTTGTACTGTCCTCCATTTTATTCATTGCCTGCCAGTCCACACTCAACTCACTGATCCACCCTCGCCCTAACAGGTTTGGCCCTGACCCTGCTACCACTACCACCGTAAGCTCTTTGGTGACTCCTTTGTGTTCCACTTGTACTTCGGCCGCCCCCAAAGTGTCCACCTTCTGTCCTGTGTAGGTTTTGAGACTAATGGGGCATGTACCTAGCTCTGGTACTTTTGCTTCCCCCCATAGCTTGGTGTACTCAGTCTGCGACATTATGGTTACACTACATCCGGTGTCAATCTCAAACTTTACTTGACCTCCGTTCACTATCAAATACTGAGTGAGAGGGGGTACGTTGGGCCTTGAAGTGTCTATACTGTATATAGTGAAAACCTCCTCACTAGACTCACTAGACTCTTCCTCTTGTATGCAATTTGCCCGCTTTGTGTACTTCTCCCTCCCCCCTTTAGCATGCTTTGCCCCTTTAGCACAGCTTCTCTCACTCACTGCCCTTTTACAGACTTTCTTTAAGTGCCCTATTTTTCCACAATTGTGGCACTTTGCCTTTGCAAACCTGCAGTCCTTTGCATAATGGCTCGTCCCGCCACATCGGTAGCAATCCCCAACCCTGACTGGTGGACTTTTCGCGCCAGCTTCCATCTTGAAAACAGCTCCTCCCACTGGTTTACTCCATTTCTCCTTGCTCATACTGTTTAAGTCCTTAATGTCCTTGTTAGCCATCTCCATGGCTTGTGCTTTTTTAAGTGCCGTCTCAAACGTTAATCCTTCTTCTGACAGCAACCTTTGCTGTATACTGTCGTCATTAACTCCGCATACTAGTCTGTCCCTTAACATGACTGTGAGTGTATTTCCAAAATTACAGTCCTGTGCGAGCTTCCGAAGCTCCTCCACATACTCAGTAACGCTTTCTTCCGGCCTCCTAATCCTCGAATTGAATTTCCATCTCTGTACTATTTCACTAGGTTTCGGATTGAAATGATTCTTTAGTAGACTCACCAACTCGTCAAAAGATTTTTCTCCTGGCCGCTCCGGGCTCAGCAGATTCCTCATCCGTGTATAGGTTTGCGCTCCCACACAACTCAGTAAAATGGCCCTTTTCTTTTCAGCACTGTCCACCTCGTTTGCCATAAAGAAATGGCTCAGTATTTCACAATACTCCTCCCAAGACTGCGACTTGCTGTCAAAAGGTGCCACGGAGCCTACTGTTCCTGCCATCCTTGGAGTCCGGTCACTTCAGCCAAAAAATCAAATTCCGTTTCGACTCCCGTGGCCTAGCCTCGTGCTTTTCCGACTAGTTTGCTAACCAACCCGAGCACCTCTTCCGAATACTCCAAAACTTTTCCGTCCTTTATCCTCGTCGCCATATGTGGTATCTTGAGCTGGCCATAGATGGAGACAGACACAGGTTAACTCCGTAACATGATTTAATCAACACTTGCACATAAAAGCTTCTGCCATGAGGCAGCAAAAACAAAGAGTACCACGAGTACAGATCAGACTTAACTCAGGAGAGCAATTGCCACAGCACCACCTGGTGGATCAGGTTACACATAACCTCCCAGGTTACTACAGAAGACATCTGCAGCTTCCTAGAAAAAGACTTGCCGCCTGCTGGACCTGGTGGCTACATGTTACCAAAATCACCACCCACCTCAACTTTTTTGCCTCCGGATCCTTCAAGGGCTCTGCCGCAGACATATCCAGGATCTCCCAGTCAGCTACCCACAAATGCATTAGACAGGTCACTGAGGGCTTGTTTGCCAGGGTCGGCTATTATGTCAACTTTGCCAGTGATGATGCCAGTCAGAATGAGCGGACGCTCAGGTTTGCTGCTCTGGCTGGCTTCCTACAGGTGCAGGGCACCATTGACTGCACACACACGGCAATCGGGGTGCCCCCAGAACAGTCAGAAGTGTTCGTCAACTGCAAGGGCTTCCACCCCATCAATGTGCAGCTGGTGTGCAACCACAAAAAGATGTTTATGCAGCTGGGTGCAAGATTCCCAGGCAGCTGCTATGATGCTTTCATCCTGCAGCAGTCCATGCTCCCTGGTCTCTTCGGATCTGGATGCAGGCTTAAGGGGTGGCTGTGAGGCTTTAAGGAATACCCACTGCAAACTTGGCTCATGACACCCATCAGAAACCCAACCACTGAAGCCCAACAGCGCTACAATGAATACCATATCATCACCAGGTCTGTGATTGAACAGGCCACTGGCATGCTGAAGATGCACTTCAGGTGCCTGAACAGATCTGGAGGCACCCTTCAGTAAGCACCAACCAGGGTCTCCAGAATAGTTGTGGTTTGCTGTGCTCTGCACAACAGTGCACAAGAGTGAGGCTTGGACCTGAAGGAGGAACAAGGTGAAGAGCTCAGAACCTCCTCGGACGATTCATAGGGGGAGGAGGAAGAGGAGGAGGAGGAGAGTGATTAGGGCAATGCACCCCCAACTGCTCACATTGCTGCCCGGGATGCCAGGGATGGCCTTATTAATGCAAGAAATAAAAACAGAAAATGCTGGAACTACTTAGCAAGTCAGGCAGCACCTGTGGAGAGAGAAACAAAGTTAACATTTCAGGTCGATGACCTTTCATCAGTCGCTGGCCACTCTATCCATGGAAGAAGACTTCATCTCAGTGGCCTGCGACATCACATCCCTTATGCATGAGGGGAACTCCTCCAATTTCTATACAATCATGGTGAGTCCACTTTAAAGGCCTGTCAATGCATCGCACATTGCTGCTGCGCAATGATTCTCCTCTCCATCGATGGCCCCTGGGGTACAGCATCTGTGTCCAACTGAGCAGAGCTTGGAGAGGGCTGCGTCCTCCGACGCAGATTCTCCACTGCTGTCCCTGTCTCCACCATCTGCTCTTGCTCACTTGTGAAGTGTGAGTCACCAGGTGAAAACCTTACTGGTCCCACCAAAGTGTGAGTATCTGAACCGATGCATGGTCTGCGTGAGTTCTGTGATGATGCACCCTCAGAAGGACTCAGCTCCTCTGAGGACTCATCACCCGCCACATCCACCGACTCCTGCTGCACGTGTGAAGGCCCTGTGGGGGATAAAAGACATTAATTAGTTGTGGCAAGGTAAGAATGTTGCAAGTTATTATATTTCACTCACTGCTCACAGAGGGAGAAGGAGGAAGAGGAGGAGGAGAAGGAAGAAGAGGAGGAGGAGGAGAAGGAGGGAAGGAGAAGGCAGCCTGCACATCCACATTCTGGACGGGCAGTCCGTGAGCGCATCATCAGAATCTGGTTCCCCTGAATGAAACCCCAGATCCCCGTTGCTCAACACTTCCCACCTTACCATTTCTCTCACGGTGATCACCGCATCCTCTTGGCCACAATGCTGAAATGAAAGCCACCACAAAACAAATATTCCAAATCAAATTTAAAAATCAATCACTCCAATATTACATAACAAAGTCAACTAATCATCCTTGTGCATTCCCTTAATGCCTGTCTTCCGTGTGTCTTTGCCTGTCCTAGTGCTCCTATGAAGTGCTACCCCAATGGCTGCAGCATGGCTGTTGGAAGGCTGCTGACTTTCAATGGAGGAGACTGCAGATGGCCTTGCAGGACAACCTCGAGCAGCTCTGGGCCTAGAAGGCCCGGCTGTAGACTGCACCACCTCGGCATGGGCGGCAGCAGTCTGGGCTGGCTGGCTGACAGGCAACAGTAAGGGCACTAGTGGATGTGCGGGCTGCCTCTTCCTTTCCTATTCCTCCTCCTCCTCCTCTTACTCCTCCTCCTCCTCTTTGGCAGTTATGAGAGTACGAATGCTGTCATCCTGAGAGAGGAGCCATTACCACTCCCCCAGAGCGGTGCCTCAACAATTCTAGTAATCTGTTAAAGGACAGATTGCTGGACCGCTGTGACAGCACAGTGGCATAGTGGTTAGCACTGTTGACTCACAGCGCCAGGGACCCGGGTTCAAATCCGGCCTCGGGTGACTGTCTGTGTGGAGTTTGCACATTCTCCCCGTGTTTGCGTGGGTTTCCTCCGGGTGCTCCGGTTTCCTCCCACAGTCCAAAGATGTGTGGGTTAGGTTGATTGGCCATGATAAAAATTGGCCCTTAGTGTTAGGGGGGATTAAATACGTGGGGTTACGGGGATAGGGCTTGGGTGGGATGGCTGTCGGTGTAGGGACCGGGTGCTAGGGTTTGGATGATCAGCCATGATCTCGTTGAATGGCAGAGCAGGCTCGACGGGCCGAATGGCCTACTCCTGCTCCTATCTTCTATGTCTATATTAGCCCGCAAGCCCCTTTCAATGCTTGTAAACCCAGCCACAATGGCAGCAGTCTGAGCTTGCATAACAGAAGTCTAAGCTTCCACTGCAACACTCAGACGTTGGGTCGCTTCCACATGTGCTGCAATGGAAGCTGAGACATCACCCATGAGACCCTGCATCATGGTTGGGTCTACAAGTGCGCTAATAGAGTTGCCCATCACTTCCATCCTGCAAATTATGGGCTCCAAGCTCTGCGCAAAGCCCTGTGCAAAGTTAGTGCCGGGCTCTTCCTTGACAATGACAACAGGCTCTCTGCAGGCCTGCCAATGCACCATGCATTTCTGTGTGCACGCCCATTGCCCTTCATCAGAAGGCTGCCCCTTCGAAGTCCTCATCTGTGTCCTCTGCAGCAGAACCCATGTGCGACCTCATCCTCCGGGGAGCTGGCACCCGCTCTGCCCTGGCTGCAGGCCACTCATGCCTGGTGACTCACCACGTGCAGATCCCGCCTCTACTTCTTCTCTCGACCCCTCCACGGTGTCTAAATTGTCAGGCTGCTTGTCCGACATACAGTTCTGGATGAGCAAAGATTTCCTCCAATTAAATATTGGGAAAACCAAAGCCATTGTTTTCGGTCCCCGCCACAAACTCCGTTCCCTAGCCACTGACTCCATCCCTCTCCCTAACATCTGCCTGAGGCTGAACCAGACTGTTCGCAACCTTGGTGTCATATTTGACCCTGAAATGAGCTTCCGACTACATATCCGCAGCATAACAAAGGCCACCTATTTCCACCTCCGTAGCATCGCCCGTCTCTGCCCTTGCCTCAGCTCATCCGCTGCTGAAACCCTCATCCATGCCTTTGTTACCTCTAGACTTGACTATTCCAACGCACACTATTCACCCTACGTAAACCTGAGGTCATCCAAAACTCGGCTGCCCATGTCCTAACTCGCACCAAGTCCCGTTCGCCCATCACCCCGTGCTCGCTGACCTACACTGGCTCCCGGTTAAGCAGCACCTCGATTTCAAAATTCTCATCCTTGTTTTCAAATCCCTCCATGGCCTCGCCCCTCCCTATCTCTGTAATCTCCTTCAGCCCCACAACCCCCTGAGATATCGGCGCTCCTCTAATTCTGGCCACTTGAGGATCCCTGATTATAATCGCTCAACCATTGGTGGCCGTGCCTTCTGTTGCCTAGGCCCTAAGCTCTGGAATTCCCTGCCTAAACCTGTCCACCTCGCTACCTCTCTTTCCTCCTTTAAGACGCTCCTTAAAACCTACTTCTTTGACCAAGCTTTTGGTCACCTGCCCTAATTTATCCTTATGTGGATCGGTGTCAAATTTTTTGTCTTAAAATACTCCTGTGCAGCGCCTTGGGATGTTTTACTACGTTAAAGGTGCTATATAAATACAAGTTGTTGTTGTTGCTATACCACCCTCTTAAGTACACGTAATGCCATTATCTGAGCTGGTGCCTGTGAGTGTGAGATCAAGTGACGGTGTCTCTTCTTCTCCATCACTCTCCTCTTGCTCTTGTTACACTGGCTGGCCAGAAAGGAGAAAGGCACAAGGGTAGGGTTGTGGTGAGGGGAAAGCAAGATGTGCATGCTTACACCATCAGCAGCTTGTAAGTGAGAAGAGATTGTGGGATGAGGCACTACCTGCACTAAGGCCTCTAGTGCTGCGTCCGAGAACCTTGGAGCCCTTTCTCTGGCCTGTTGAGCCATTATTCAGTCTTCTTCTTTCTCACACTTGCTTCCACAACCAGTTCCAGAAGCTGCTGCAGGCAGAATGCACTTCCCTTTAAGAGGTGCAGACTGCTTTTAAGAAGTGCAGGCCAGCTTTAATTGGAGCTAGCCTCGCACAAACTTTGGCCCCCCTGCTGAGCATTCAGCCGCTCAGCAGCACATTCAGTGCTGGGTTGACCACTGCAATCATTGTAATTAGCAGGCAGCACAAATGTCGTGTGCTGCCTGCATTCTTTTCAACGGGCGCGGGACGATTTTACATCGCTCTCCCCGTGCCGGTTTTCAGGTCTAATCCAATTTTTAACCTCTGCAGGTTTAGCACTCAAGTGCTAATTAGATGCAATTTTTGTGGAGCAGTTTATGTGGGCTCCTCGCACCCACTTCCACTGATGGTGTGGAATACTCTAGCTGGCACACAACGGCACATTTCAGGATGGCTCAGGGACTGAGGGAGAGGGTGCACTGGTTCTCGGATACAGTACTGGAGGTCCTGGTGGAGGAGGTCCAGAGGAGGAGGGATGTCCTGTACCTGCAAGGAGGAAGGACGCCACCTCGCCCTTCTGTCCCTCTCTCCTGCAGCAGCTGGTGCTGCTCTGTCTGACCTCATGTCCGCCTCCCATTCCTCCTGCAGACCAAGGGGGACCTCTAGCAAGATGCCCATGACCAAGCTCTCCCTTGCTCTTGGTGATTCCTATAAGGTGTCCAAACTTTTTAGGTGAACTCCTGAGAATTTCCAGAATACATGTTGCTCGAGTGTTGGTGAAGTCTTGACAAAGTGTCCCAGAAAGTCTCGTGATGTATTTCAGAGGTCCTCTGACTCCAGCAGCAATGAACATGAAATGGTGAGTATCCCTTTAAGTCGCACTTGAAACCGACATCAACGCCTTGTTTACTCCCAAACTGCTGGTCACTGTTAGGAGAGGGCGTTAGTTGAAGTGTTAGCCACCAAAATGCCATGAAGCCTCTTTAATGAGTGCTAGCAGCCATCTTAAGTGGCAATTAGTTGTTTAACAAGCCTCCAAACAACCGTTCCTAGCGCTGGCTTCAACTCCTTTACAAAGATGGTGTCTTGCACGAAATGCAGGCTAAACCAGTATTTCAGTTTAAGACCCCATCTTGGCCACCTCTTTACCTCTCTGCACCTAAAGTATTCTGCAAAAATCACCCCGAATATCTTTACATATTTCAAGATTTTTAAGATATATTTTTCAGGCTCTGGAGTTAACATTTGTCTCCTGAGTACAGGGTATGGGAGTACTAGAGATGGTGCTGATTCCCAGTGCTAGCCTTTAGCATTCCCGCTCAACACCTGCAGTTGCCACTGGTACTTCCTGTTGTGTATGCACCTTTAAGAGAATAACTGGTCTCAGACTGCAATACCGGCAGTGACCACCCCTGTATAAAAGGCACTAGTGAGCCTCTGTGTTTTTAGTTTCACTATTGACTTCCACCAGTAAAGACGTGTTTTGTTTAACTCCTACTGTCCGTGTCTCAATCATTCACGGACATAATATTGGCGACGAGCAGATACGAACCTACCTACAGTCTGCACCACCTCCTGGGATCCATTCCTACAGCGAAGTGAGCAGAGGTCGAGGCCAGAAAGAAAAGAAAGTAAGAGGCAGTAGAAACGGGCGTCGACCGTGGGCATCCATCCTGTGTTGCAGAGTTGAAGATTGCTGGAGAAGCTGTCGGATGCGGGGCCTGGTTCCTGTCGACGGTGCTTCAGCTAATGGGGCTGGTGGCAGGTAGTGCACTGATCTTTCCTGGGCTGTGGCGGTCGCGAACTCGAGCGGGTGGTTTGCAACGGGGCCGAGCAGCGTTGTCGGGAAGAAGAGAGAGAGAGGGTGGAGCACACAGGGCGCGGCCGGTGCTACGAAGCCGGGCTGCGTATAGACCCGCGAAGAGGGAGGCAAGAGTCCCACAGGGTTGTTCCACAACGGGAAAATAATTTTAAAAAATATATTAAACGCGCAAGAAACCATGGAAAGCAGAGCTAACAACAGCGGGGAAGAAGGCAAAGCGCGGGAGGCGCCATCTTAATCAGCGGGGAAGAAGGCAAAGCGTGGGAGGTGCCATTTTGTTAAATCGGGGAAGAAGGCAAAGGAGGCGCCATTTTAGATTTGCAAGATGCCGAAGACTGGCTGTATCACTGCTTTTGATAATACAATAGAGGACTGGACCACGTATGTGGAAAGAGTCGAGGTATATTTCGAGGCAAACGAAATAGCGGAGGAGAAAAAGGCATCGATATTGTTAAACGTAATGGGCGCTAGAACGTATGGCCTATTGCGGGACCTGATTACTCCAGCCAAACCGAAGGCGAAGAGTTTTAACGAAATTGTTGCTGTCCTACAGGAACACCTAAACCCTGCACCGCTGTTGATAGCAGAAAGATTTAAATTTCACAGGAGAACTCAGCACAAAGATGAGAGCAATGCTGAGTATCTTACGGAACCACGCAAGCTATCAAAGCACTGCCAGTTCGGAGCAGGTCTGGCAGATACCCTACGGGGCAAATTTGTCTGTGGACTCCTGAGTGAAGGAACACAGAAGAAGTTACTCTCAGAGAAAGAGCTGACGCTAGATAAGGCTTTCAGCATGGCAGTATCGTATGAAGCAGCAGCCAGGGGAGCTGCAGAAATTCAACAAAAACCACAGGAATACGGCACCCACGAAATGACACAGGGATTTGCAAAATGTTATCGCTGCGGCAGAACTAACCATGACCAGAAGGACTGCTGGTCCAAAGACAAAATATGCAGGCAATGCGGGAAGATGGGACACATTGCACGAGTTTGCAGGTCTGGGAAGAAGACCAGCGACAACAAAAAGGCTACTAAGGAACCGTACAAGAAAGTACAAAGATGACGGACAGTAGTTCCAAAGACCAGATGAGCGATAGTGAATCCAGGAACAGGAGACTAAGCTGTCTCAAACTTCACAATGTAATCGCAAAAGAGGATCACCGAACCATTTGGGTCACCCTCACGATAGCAGGGTCCCAAGTTAAAATGGAATTGGATACAGGATCAGCGCTAACCGTCATGAATCGACGAGACTACGAGCGGCTATTTTCACACATACCCTTGAGAGAGACATCCATCGTCTTGACGATGTATACGGGGCAAAAAGTATACCCCAGAGGAAAAATAAGGGTGCCTGTCGAATACAACGGCAAGAAAATACGGAAATTGTATCTCTACATACTGCCAAATGGTGGACCACCGTTATTGGGACGGGAATGGATCAGGAAGATAAACTTAGATTGGCACTCCATTCATGCAATGACGGTGGACGGTAAAAAAGATGAAGACGTCACTCCTGGCCGATTGTCAACAATCTTAGCTAACGCCAAAGAGGTATTTCAACAAGAACTGGGCACGCTTAAAGGCGTAACTGCCTCGTTAAAAATAGAAGAGAATGCAGTTCCCAAGTTTTTCAAAGCAAGACCGGTACCATATGCAATTCACCCAGCCGTCGAGGCAGAGCTGGAGAATCTGGAGAAGGCTGGCATGTTGTCTAAGGTCGACTGGAGCGAGTGGGCGACACCCATCGTTCCTGTCATGAAGAAAACGTTAAGCAATATGTCCGGGGAGCCAAGGAAGATTCGCATCTGTGGGGATTTCAAGGTGACGGTGAACCCAGTCCTTCACACAGTACAATATCCTCTTCCAAGGATAGAAGACACCTTCGCCTCACTGTCTGGAGGGAAGCGTTTTACAAAAATTGACCTAGCACAAGCATATTTGCAGATGGAGGTTGAAGAGTCCTCTAGGATCTCACGATAAACACTCACAAAGGTCTTTACCAGTATCATCGATTGGTATTCGGAGTAGCATCGGCTCTGGCGATATGGCAAAGAGCGATGGAACAAGTCCTGCAAGGGATTCCGGGGACTCAGTGTTACTTGGACGACATCCTTGTGACAGGTGAAGATGACAGTGAACACCTTAACAACCTAGAACAGGTGTTCACTAGACTACGGGAACATGGGCTGCGAGCCAACCGCCCCAAGTGCGAATTTTTAAAGAAACAGATATCGTATTGTGGCCACGTGATTGATGAAGAGGGGTTACATAAGTCCCCTGACAAAATTGAAGCGGTTGTTAAGGCCCCAGCGCCTGAAAATGTGTCGCAACTGAGGTCATTCCTCAGATTGGTGAATTACTATCATAAGTTTTTGCCGAATTTGTCGACAATTTTGCACCCACTGAACGCCCTGCTACGAACGGGGGTAGCATGGAAATGGAGCGATGATTGTAAGCGTGCTTTTCAGAAGAGTAAGGACTTAATCACTTCAAGGGAAGTATTGGCTCACTACAACCCAGCACTGCCGATCAGACTGGCGTGTGATGCGTCTCCCTACGGCATTGGGGCGGTGCTGTCACATAAATTCCTTGATGGTTTAGAGAGGCCGATAGCTTTTGCGTCACGCTCGTTAACTTCTGCCGAGCGTAACTACACTCAGATTGACAGAGAGGCCCTCAGCCTAGTGTGGGTGGTGAAGAAGTTCAATCACTACCTGCACGGTCAAAAATTTACTCTACTAACCGATCATCAACCTCTTGTCTCCGTTTTCAACCCTCAGAAGGGCGTACCGATAATGACAGCGCAACGGCTGCAGAGATGGTCCCTTTTCCTAGGGGCACACCAATATGACATCGAGTACAAAGGAACTAAACAGCATGGAAATGCTGATGGATTGTCACGCCTACCGTTGCCGACGGTGGAAGAAGAAGACCTTGCAGTGGATCCAATGGAGTTATTCCACTCGACCATAGTCGAATGTCTCCCTGTGACGAATGTAAACATAGAAAAGGAAACACGGAATGACCCGACACTATCACGGGTCTATGATTTAACGGTGAAAGGATGGCCAGCACATGGCGAACCACTGCTGCCAGCATTCTCGCCGAGAAGAGAACAGCTGTCAGTGTGCAGAGGAACCTTGATGTGTGGATCCAGAGTAGTAATTCCACCTAAGTTGACGGATAGAGTGCTCAATGAGCTTCATGAGGGTCATCTGGGTGGGGTAAAAATGAAGAACTTAGCCAGAGCGTTTGTGTGGTGGCTGGGAATCGATAGAGAAATCGAAGAGATGACCAAGAGCTGTGCAGGATGCCAGAAGGTCCAAAACGCCCCACCACAAGCTCCTCTGCATCCATGGGAGTGGCCCTCATCTCCATGGCAAAGGGTGCACATTGATTTTGCTGGTCCCTTCATGGACTCGATGTTTTTAATTGCGGTGGATGCACATTCAAAGTGGCCAGAGGTAATAAAAATGTCCTCAACCACCAAGGAAAAAACTATCGCAGTTTACGAACCATATTCGCCAGGAATGGGCTGCCTGAACAGATTTGCTCTGACAATGGACCACAGTTTGTGTCTGAAGAGTTCCGGAGGTTCTTAAAGAACAATGGTGTTACGCACTACACATCTGCCCCATATCATCCAGCCACTAATGGATTGGCCGAGAGGTTTGTCCAAACATTTAAGAAGGCTATCAAGGCAATGTGTAATGAAGATATACCCCTACAACACAAGGTGGACAACTTCTTGTTTGCCTACCGGAATGCGACACATGCGGTTACCAACCAAACCCCAGCCATGATGTTCTTCAATCGAAGACTACGATGCCGCTTGGATTTGGTTAAGCCAAACGTCCGAAGAGATGTGGAGAACAGGCAGTTTCAGAATATGAATGAAAGGCCGACCAGGAGTTTTAAGATAGGTCAACCAGTTTTGGCCCGGGACTACCGCACTGAGAAATGGCAGCCAGGAACGATTTGTACACGGCAAGGACCTCTCATGTATACCGTGGACGTTGGAGAGAGCATTGTAAGATGCCATGCTGACCAGATTCTAGAGTCACTGGAAAACGTCAACTCCACACCACGATCTGATACACCTGGCAATGAAATCGACGTATCAATTGCAGCTACCGCAGAATCGGTGATATTGGAAGCAGATGAACCAAACAACGACATTGATCTCGACTCAACATTGCCAGAAGAACCTGATACCCCAATGAGGCGTTATCCAGACAGAATCAGGAAGCCTCCTCAAAGACTGAACTTATAATTGCTTAAACTTAACCAATGTATCTAGCAACCGTAATTGTGATTGTAATTAGTTATCATTTAGTTGTTAAATGAATGTTATGTACTGTTTATCTAAAAGGGGAGGAATTGTTGTGTATGCACCTTTAAGAGAATAACTGGTCTCAGACTGCAATACCGGCAGTGACCACCCCTGTATAAAAGGCGCTAGTGAGCCTCTGTTGTTTCAGTTTCACTATTGACTTCCACCAGTAAAGACTTGTTTTGTTTAACTCCTACTGTCCGTGTCTCAATCATTCACGGACATAATACTTCCCACAGCCGGGGAGCTCTGTCACTCCCTCCCTGCCCCCTGGTGATCCGGGCTCTCTGACGCGCTTCACAGCCAAGGCCCCTGAACAGGCTAAAATCGAGTACTGATCCAGGCTGGCCGTGGAAGTATTCCATCTGAAGCAGCACAAAGTATTGTCATTCTCTAATGCAATCTGCCATTTCCTGTAGTTTGTATTTGTTTTGATTGAATTTTCAGAATTCTTTAAAACATTTGTATAATTTGTTCCAGATTTTATTACTTATAATATTTCTAACACTTTCTATTTTACTGATTAAAGGAGCAGAATGGCGTAGGCGGTATTTGTTCACAGTAGAATCACTAATACTGTGATCCTTTTGCCAGCAGTCTGTCCAATGAGGTTTGTGAAATGTCGATGGCAAATTTAAAAGCCAAGGAGGACTGCTGCTTCTTTGCTGTTTCTGATTGGTGGGGACAGAAGGTCTGTGCTCCTAACCACTTGTAGTTCGTTTCTATCTTCCCCAGAGCACGCCAGCTGGAGATACCCCAGAGAGCTGTGGAGGCTGGGTCATTAAATACATTTAAGGTGGAGATTTTTGCAAGATAAGGGAGTGAAGGGTTATGGGGAGCGGGCGGGGAAGTGGCTTTGAGCCCAAGATCAGCCATTGAATGGCGGTGCAGGCTCGAGGGGCCAAGTGGCCTATTCCTACTCCTATTTCTTATGTTCTTACACGCAATATGGCTCGGCCTCCGGATTTTCAGGTTTTATATTGTTCTTAAATGCAGAAAGAAAAAGAGCGTGAAATCAACTGCAATCAAATGCATGTTTTCTCAGCTCAAATATAAAACAAAACGTTCAGAATCAGAAAACTTCAGATTAGATTGTGTTCAATGGAACAACCATTGATTGTGAATGGGAGAGGTACACTGCCTGCCACAAACCATCCTGGGCCTGAATTTGCGATCGGAGGCTTCCCGCGGCCGGATGCCTCTGATCATCAAATTTTCTATGCACTTACCTGGTGGTCCGGGAGATACGGAGGCTTGCGATCCTGGACCTCTCCTGGTAAAAATGCGTAGAGGCCCATGTACCCCAGGGGCACAGGTGGTTCGCAAGCGCCCCTGGGATCACGTGGGCAAGCCCAAACATTGAGAGAAGGGAATCCTCATTCATACTTTTGACAGTTCTGTACGTATGGAACTGTCATAAGTATGAATGGGTATGACTTAAAAAATACACAAACACATGAAATAATTTTTTTTAAATTAATTAAAATGGCATTTAATTAAATAACAAACACAAATTTAATTTTTTGGAAAAAAAATGTATATGTTTTAACAGGGCTAAAAATAAACTTAGCTTATTGGACAGGGTTTTTAATGTATAAGTAAGTGATAACATTTTATTTTTCTGTTTTTTAAAACTCTTATGCTGATAAAATCAGCCCTTTTACCAGGCGTAAGAATTTCACAGGCATTCAGCGGGCGGAAGTTGGGCAAATAGCGCAACTCTCCACCCGCAGAGGTCCTTTTCCTGGGGATGCGGAGGATCTGTCAAGAAGATTCTTGACAGATCGCAAGTGCCGGGTTTTAGCGCATGAGCTTCACATGCCTAAACCCGGAACTTGCACGGCCCCTATGGGCGTGTACACACCTCTTACACATCCATAGGGGTCACAAAATATGGCCCCCTATTTCTTTGTGGCAGGGGACAGCCAATTAAGTAATTTTTTGAAGTAACATACGGAAACGTGGCAACCCATTTGCACACAGTAAGGTCCCACAAACAGCAATGATGAGATAATCTGTTTGTTGAGGGATAAATGTCGGACAGGTTTTTTTAAAATTCGATTATGGGATGTGGGCATTGCTGGCAAGGCCCGCATTTATTGCCCGTCCCTAATTGCCCTTGAGAAGGTGGTGGTGAGCCGCTTTCTTGAACCGCTGCAGTCCGTGTGGTGAAGGTCCTCCCACAGTGCTGTTAGGGAGGGAGTTCCAGGATTTTGAACTAGCGACGATGAAGGATTGGCGGTATACTTCTAAGTCAGGATGGTGTGTGATTTGGAGGGGAACTTGGAGGTGGTGGTGTTCCCATGCATCTGCTGCCCTTGTCCTTCTAGGTGGAAGAGGTCGCGGGTTTGGGAGGTACTGCCGAAGAAGCCTTGGCAAGTTGCTGCAATGCATCTTGTAGATGGTACACACTGCAGCCACGGTATGCCGGTGGTGGATGGATTGAATGTTTAAGGTGGTGGAAGGGGTGCCAATCAAGTGGGCTGCTTTGTCCTGTATGTTGTCGAGCTTCTTGAGTGTTGTTGGAGCTGCACTCATCCAGGCAAGTGGAGAGTATTCCATCACACTTACTTATGCCTTGTAGATGGTAGAAAGGTTACTGGGAGAACTCCTTGCTCTCATACATGGAGTGCAATGTGATCTTTTACACCCATCTGAAAGGCCAGACAGCACCTCACTTTAATGTTTCCCTCAGTACTGCACTGAAGTGTCAGTCTAGATTATGTGCTCCAATCTCTGGAGTGAGGATTAAACTGATAACCATCTGGCTCAGAGGCAAGAGTGTCACCTAACTCACCAGCTTGACACTAACTCTGATCAGGAAAACTGTGGGACCAAATAGCACTTTGTGTTTATCATTAATCCTTTTACAATGTGGTGTAATCTGTGGGTTGAATAACCCAAAAAATCTGAGACTAGCTCAAATCAATAAAAACACAAGAGAGTTCATTAGGAGTTGAATTTCTGCAAAGGTGCTCCTGATCATCCACTATAACTGGCAGGAAATATGCTGAAACCCCGGAAAAACGGCGTAAATGGAGTTTATGTTGTTTCTCCGGGGTTTCGAATCACTGTTTACAGGAGAAAGCAGCGCATAACAGAAGAGAACGGACATGGACAGGAGGAAGGCCTCATATTCTAAAATCCTCGAGTTCCTCCAAGGCTACATTGGAAATCATTGGGTTGGAGGATATGGAGGGGGTGGGGGAGGGTAAAGCAACAGGCCTATGGACCTAGGCCAAATTTTCTCAAATTTATCAAATGCAATTTATCTCATTGCACCAAACCCACATCACTTTGCAGTTTCTGCCTCCCACCTCAGTTTGCCCTGGCCAAACTCATCTCTTCAACAAGACCCACCTCCTGCTACCTTACCCACTCAATGTCTGATCACTCAACAACCTCTCCTGGCTTTACGCTAGTTGACATTTTTTATGGATTTGCTTTCCCTTCAAAACAGCTGTAATTAACCCTTCCACAAACAACCCACTCTCCACCCATCTGTCGTCTCCATCATCTCTAACTTCTCTTTTTTCCTCAAAGACTCCAGCATATTATCACCTACCAGCTCCATGCCTATCTCTGAGAACTAACAGGAACTCTCAGAAATAGTTCGACATGTCAAGATGCTGTTGCAGGTGGTTTTTATTCCATGACGTTTTTATGATTGCTTCCACATTTTCTCCATTGGTCTTAAGTCCTGATGTAAGTGTGTGTCCTTTGTACTTTCATATTCATAGTCAGCATCACATTGTGAGTTCTTTATTCGTAGGACTTTCCAACCTTTGATGATGTTTCTGTTCTCCCTAAATCAGAACATCATCTATACCTTATCAATAATGGTATGTGCTGTCTACATTCCTTAGGGTGTTTTCAATGTTAAATGTAACAGGGTTTAGAAACAATTGACTTATGACACATGTAGGCACTCTAACAGGGTTTTCTCATTCAGAGCAGTCAGCCTTTGTAATCCTTTTCAGTCACAAGCCTGTGACTGTCAATTCCCCTATTAAAAAGCTTGGATTAAGTCTATCTGCAGTGTACTCTCTGGCCACTGGGTGGCTCTATAGCAATTTGCTTTCTGAAATTTGTTGGCTGTCTGCCATGTTGGTAAAGGTGAGGGCCAGGTCTATTTCATACACAATAACCATCAGCTTTTCAACCCATGTATCAGCTTTTGTGTGTAATACAAGGAAAATCAACTTTCTTTATTGCCAGTGGAGGTTGTCATTATTGGCCAATCATTTGGAAGGTGGGCCTGGAACCTGTCAGAACCAGATGGGTTGTATACTGGATGATAATGTAAAATAAACTCCTGAATTGTGCCTTTATTTATAAGGAGAAAGGAAAAATTTAAGCCTTTCTGTGCACCATCTGTGATTTGCTCTCATCTATTCTTGGAATCTGTTGGATTAATACGCTTGAGCTTTCAAATGTAAGAGGCGCATGTTTTAAAAATCGCACTTTGTAATGGATTAACCCTTGTATTGCCATTGGCGAGCACTGGAAGCCCCTTGCTGGAGGAGTGGGGAGGGGGCGGAGAATCAGAGGTCTGCGCAGTGACCAGGTCAGACCAGACTTCAATGTTTGGACCTGTTGGGAGGCCAGTTTTTGAAACTGTGGGGTTCTGAAGGCAAGGGGGGGGGGGGGGGGAGGAGAAGGGGGGTGCAGAACAAATGAAAGTTATCAAAGTGTAGAATGTTGTTTAGAAATGTAAGATAAATATCCTATAAAGTAATAATGTGCCGCTCACCCCCAATAAAATTAGCAGGAACATTGGTGGGAGGAGGCTCGTGTGGAGCGGAGGTAATAATCCAGCTGAAGAATGCTCAAGACATAGTATTTCATAACCAGACTTTATTATTTGAATGCGCTGTTAAACATGACTCATAATAATGTCAAAAAAATGACTTTAAAGATGAAACTGTAATAAAATCCTGGTACATGAATGGTTCCAGGTCCACAATACACCTTATACATTTAACCTGGTATACTGAGCACTGCATAAACAAGTTTTATAGAGAGTACCATTTCCAGGTTGTATAAGAATTACATTTCTAATTTATAAAAAGCAATAGCCCATCAATTACCGCAAAACCTAAAATTTTCCATCCCCAATCATGGCACAATGCTTTGTAATTGCAAACTTTTCTGTTCAGTAAAAAAGTTCTCTTGCACACACCCACACACACACAAGTGCGCAGGCAGTCCCACAAGAGTCAAACAGAAGAACGATGGAATCCTGTCTTCGGTTTAGAATTGTTCCCTGTAAATATCATTTGCTGTGGTATTGCTTCATCTGTGACCGAGGCTGCTGTTAGTATTCCAGCACTGTGCAGTTTCTGGCAAGATCTCATCCTGGAGCTGTGGTTTGTGTTTCTATCAGGAGCCAGCCTGTGTAGCAATACTATTTGTTTTTCTTACCTGAAGCAAAGGAGAGAGGAAAAAAATGTTAGCATGTTCTTAACCACGAGAGTGTCAGCTTGGCCCAGTGGTGGCACAATCTGAGTCAGATGGTTGTTGCCACGTGAACATAGTGTAGGGTGAAATTCAGTGGAATACTGAGGGAGTGCTGCATTCTTGCAGGTACCATCTTTCAGATGAGATGTTAAAACCGAGGACCTGTCTGCCTGTTCAGGTGGACTCACTGTCTCACTTTTACTTTGTTGTTGCAAGACTAACTTTTACTTTTCCACCTAAACACTTCTGCTCTTTCCTTAGCTTCTATTCCAGTCTCCACATTCAAAATGTGGCAGAAAAATGAAAAATAAACCCTTTGTGACCAACATGTTACTTTCTGCTCAGACATTATGAATCAAGCTTGTACATACAAATTAGGAGCAGGAGTAGGCCACTCAGCCCTTCAAGCCTACTCCGCCATTCAATAAGATCATGGCTGATCCGATTACTCCACATTCCCGCCTACCCCCGATAACTTTTCACCCCCTTGCTTACTAAGAATCTATCTACCTCTGCCTTAAAAATATTCAAAGACTCTGCTTCCACCGCCCTCTGAGGAAGAGAGTTCCAAAGATGACCCTCTGTGAGAAAAAGTTTCTCCTCATCTGTCTTAAATGGGCGAACCCTTATTTTTAAACAGTGACTCCTAGTTCTAGATTCTCCCAGAAGAGGAAACATCCTCTCCACATCCACCCTGTCCAGACCCCTCAGGATCTTATATGTTTCAATCATGTCACCTCTTATTCTTCTAAACTCCAGTGGATACAAGCCTAGCCTGTCCAACCTTTCCTCATAAGACAACCCACCCATTCCATTGCAGACAGGGGAACTACAAGCTCTTTTCGAAGCTGTCTGCCTCATTAGCAAAAGATTGCCCTTCAACAATACAGCCTTCCAGCCAGGGGCGGGTTAACGTATGGGCCTACAGGGTCTGTGCCCAGGGGCCCCAGTAAAACTCACTATAATGCAGAAAAACTGCATACAACCGTTGGATCAGTTTTATTTAAGCATAGTATACTGTGATAGGATTTACTTTATTATTGATGCAGTGTGGAAACATTCTGTTGGCTTATTTCTGCATACATTTTACTACACATTTGTGTTTTAATGGATCGGGGCGGTGGGGGGAGCAAATCCCTCTGCTCTTCCACAGCACCCAGCTTTCCCCCATTCAAAGTAGAAATTATTTCTTTTTTTTTAACCAAAATGTATCACCTCAAATTTAATGATATTGACTTCCATCAGTCACATTTTTGCCCATTCCATCATCTTATCACTATCCCCTTGCAGCTTGCTTTGGGCCTCAGAATAATTTACTATGCCTTCTATTTTAGTATCGCCTGCAAATCTGGACACCACTTATTCCAGCTTTATAGCCAAATCACTGATGTACAGTACACAGTGAACAGAAGCGGTTCCACAAAAGAAACCTGTTGGGCACCACTACCCACTTCCAATCACGCTGAGAAGCTGCCCCTATCTCCTACTCTCTTTTGTTCCTTTGAATCAGTATTTAATACAGTTGTTAGCCTTCGTTAATTCCATACTCATTAATCTTATCTAATAGTCTCCTATGTGGTGCCTTGTTGAAAACTTTCTGTACGTAACATCTACTGCATTCCCCCATCTGCCATATCTGCCACCTCATCAGATTGGTGAGACATGATCTTCCTTTTCAAAATCCATGTTGGTTGCTTTGAATTATTTTCTCTTCAGATATTTAGTAATTTAATCTTTACCACAGATGTTAGACAAACTGGCCTCTCATTATCTAGGTTAGCTATCTTCCTTTGTGAAAATAGGTATTACATTAGCCACTCTCCAGTCCTCTAGCACACAAGACTCTCAACAATATAACTTATAGGGCTTCCATTTCCCCCATATCCTTGTATGTATTCCATCAGGTACCAGTACTTTGTCTCCTTTTAGCTTAACTAATTTCTCGAATATTTTCCTTTTATTTATTATAAAATCTCTCATCTCACTTTTAACCAATTTAGGATTTTCCTCCTCCACAAAATCCTTTCTCCTTTGAAGTACTTGTTTAATGTGGAAGCAAGTCATCCTCGGTTCCGAGGGACTGCCTAAGAAGACGACTTGTTAAGCAACCTGACAATTTATATTTTCCTTTCCTGTCAGGGGTCTCATCTCACATTTAACAATTCTCTTTTTACTGATATATTTGTAAAATACTTTGCTGTTTTTTTTTTAAGATTCTCTCCTCATACTCTCTAACCTCTTACTTATTTTGTCATATTCTCTCATTTTTATTCATACCCATTTTTAATCGTACCCATAGGTCCTTCTTGAATTTTAGTTATTGTATAGTTAATTGTCTATCTTTATTCTCTACCTTAGCAACCTCCTATTTAAAAATATCTCATCGGTGATCCACAGTCTGGTGTGCCACCTCACCTCAGCTAGCTCACTACTCATCTTTCTAAAATCGACCCTATTTGAATCTAGTGCCCTTGTTTTCGTACTAAGTTTCCACCTTTCTATTTGGACCATGAGTCCGATCATATTATAGTCACTGCTGAAGAGGTGACCACCAACACTTAACTCATCAACCTCAACTATTTCATTACTCAAACCTAGATCTAGCCACGCTTCTCCCCATGCAGGCATACAAATATACTGCTTAAGGAAGGAGCCCTGCAGATCTTTTAAGAATTCTATTCCCGGTTCTCCATTTTCTCGCTCCATTTCCCAATCAATGAGTGGCTAATTAAAATGTCCTAGAACCATAATTTTGTTATTTCTACTCAGAGTCATAGAGGGAGAAATTGACTATAGCCCCGATTGGGGCGCCAGCCTCGACAGAGCGCTAAAAGTAGCGCCCCGGCAGCATTCGCGGCTGCCCGCTGGAAATTCAGTGGTAGCGCCCCAAAGGGAAGCACGGCGCTACTGGAGGCGCCCCGCATCCGTCTTGGGGCGCTGCGACTGAATATCGTGGCGCAACGTGCCGCAGCGTGTACTGCAGGCCTTCCTCCCCTACTTAAAGGGGAGGGGCCTCGTGCAGCGCGATCTGGGGCCCAGCTGGGCCCCCGAGGATCACGAGTGCCGGCAAAAGAGCCCGGCACCGAGGAGAAGTGCCAGGCTCTTGGAACGCAACCGGCACTCCGCGGGGGGGGGGGGGGGGGGGTTCAGGAGGCCTGGGACGGCAGCGCAGAGGTGTGCTGGCAGGCAGCCAGCAACAAAAATGGCCGCCCCGTACCTCCTTTAATTTGCGCCTCCACCGCCGCAGGTAGGCCCCCCTGAACCGGTCGCACATAGCGTCCGGCGGTAAATCAGGGAGCGCTTCCAGATAGCGCGGCCGGGGCGTCAGCAGGGCGCTGCGCACACCGATGACATCATCGGTCGCGGCGCAGCGCTAACGGCTAGCGCCACCACTAGCATCCCGCTGAATTTAGCGGGAGGTGTGGCCAGTGGCTTGCGACCCACTAAGCGCCCTCTTAAGGCGCTAATAGGTGGCGCAGCCAACTGAATTTCTCCCCCATAGAGTTATACAGCACAGAAAGAGGCCCTTCGGCCCATCCTGTCCGTGCCGGCCATCAAGCCCCGTCTATTCTAATCCCATTTTCCAGCACTTGGTCCGTAGCCTTGTATGCTATGGCGTTTCATGTGCTCATCTAAATGCTTCTTGAATGTTGTGAGGGTTCCTGCCTCTACCACCCTTTCAGGCAGTGAGTTCCAGATTCCAACCACCCTCTGGGTGAAAAAGTTTTTCCTCAAATCCCCTCTAAACCTCTTGCCCTCTACCTTGAAACTATGCCCCCTGGTTATTGACCCCTCTACTAAAGGGGAAAAAGTTCCTTTCTATCTACCCTATCTATGCCCCTCATAATTTTGTACACCTCAATCAGGTCCCCCCTCAGCCTTCTCTGCTCTAAGGAAAACAACCCCAGCCTGTCCAGTCTCTCTTCATAGCTGAAGCGCTCCAGCCCAGGTAACATCCTGGTGAATCTCCTCTGCACCCTCTCCAATGCAATCACATCCTTCCTATAGTGTGGCAACCAGAACTGCACACAGTATTCCAGCTGTGGCCTAACTAGCGTTTTGTACAGCTCCATCATAACCGCCCTGCTCTTATATTCTATGCCTTGGCTAATGAAGGCAAGTATCCCATATGCCTTTTTAACCACCTTATCCACCTGTTCTGCTGCCTTCAGGGATCTATGTACAGGAAACTCTCTTTTAACCGGCACCTAAATATCTGGAAATCTCTCTTAACCGGCAAAATTCAGGAGTAGGTTCAGGTAAGTTTTACTATATATTAGTGGCCGTGTAACCGGGGTTCCTGGATCTGTGGCCGTGTAACTGAGGTTCCTGCACCTGTGGCCATGCAACAGGGACTCCTGGATATGTGGCCGTGTAACCGGGACTCTTGCACAAGTGCCGTGTAACCGGGGCTCCTGCACCCGTGGCCGTGTACGGGGCTCTCGTACATTGGTAAGTATACCTCTCTGTAGTTCTGACTTTTTGATCAACCGGCACCACACCGGTCCCGTCGGTGCCAGATAAAAGAGAGTTTCCTGTACATGCACACCAAGGTCCCTCCGATCCTCTGTCCTTCCTAGGATCCTACCATTCGTTGTGTATTCCCTTGGCTTGTTAGTCCACCCAGAATGCATCACCTCACACTTTTCAGGGTTAAATTCCATTTGCCACTGTTCTGCCCATCTAACCATCCCATCTATATCGTCCTGTAGCCTGAGGCTTCCCTCCTCGCTATTTACCACTCCACCAATTTTCGTGTCATCTGCGAACTTACTGATCATACCTCCTACATTCATATCTAAATCATTAATGTACACTACAAACAGCAAAGGACCCAGCACCGATCCCTGCGGTACACCACTGGACACAGGCTTCCAGTCACAAAAACAACCTTCGACCATCACCCTCTGCCTCCTGCCACTAAGCCAATTTTGGATCCAATGTGCCAAATTGCCCTGGATACCATGGGCTCTTACCTTCTTGACCAGTCGCCCATGTGGGACTTTGTCAAAAGCCTTAGTGAAGTCCATGTAGACTACATCAATAGCACTACCCTCATCCACACACCTAATCACCCCCTCAAAAAATTCAATCAAATTGGTCAGACATGATCTCCCCCTGGCAAAGCCATGCTGACTATCCCTGATTAATCCCTGCCTCTCCAAGTGGAGACTAATTCTGTCCCTCAGAATTTTTTCCAATAATTTCCCTACCACTGATGTTAGGCTCACTGGCCTGCAATTCCCTGGTTTATCCCTACTACCCTTCTTGAACAATGGTACTACGTTAGCTGTTCTCCAGTCCTCTGGCACCTCCCCTGTGGCCAGAGAGGTTCTGAAAATTTGTGTCAGAGCCCTTGCAATCTCCTCCCTTGCCTCACACAGCAGCCTGGGATACATCTCGTCAGGGCCTGGGGATTTATCCACTTTTAAGCCCGCTAAAACCGCTAGTACCTCCTCCCTCTCAATACTAATTTGTTCAAGTATATCACAATCCCCCTGCCTGATTTCTATGCCTACATCACCCTTCTCCATAGTGAACACAGATGCAAAATATTCATTTAAAACCTCACCTACATCTTCCGGCTCTACACACATATTTGCCACTTTGGTCCCTAATGGGCCTTACTCTTTCCCTGGTTATCCTCTTGCCCTTAATATATTTATAAAACACCTTGGGATTTTCCTTTATTTTGCCCGCCAGTGTTTTTTCATGCCCCCTCTTCGCTCTCCTAATTTCTTTTTTAAGTATCCCCCTGCACTTTCTATACTCCTCTAGGGCTTCCACTGTTTTTAGTCCTTTGTATCTGCCAAAAGTCTCCCTTTTTTTCCCTAATCCATTCTTGTATATCCCTTGACATCCAGGGTTCTCTGGGCTTGTTGGTCCCACCCTTGGCCTTTACAGGAATATGTTGGCGTTGTACTCTCTCTATTTCCTTTCTGAAAGACTCCCATTGCTCTGATGTGGATTTTCCTACAAGTAGCTGATCACAGTCCACTTTGGCCAGATCCTGCCTTATCATATTAAAATCAGCCATCCCCCAATTTAGAACCTTTATTTCCAGTCCATCTTTGTCCTTTTCCATGACCATCTTAAATCTCACCGAATTATGGTCACTATCACCAAAATGCTCTCCTACTGACACTTCTACCACTTGCCCGGCTACATTCCCTAGAATTAGGTCCAGTACCGCCCCCTGTCTTGTAGGACTTTCTACATGCTGGCTCAAAAAGCTCTCCTGGATGCACTTTAAGGATTCCGCACCCTCTAAGCCTTTCACATTCTGACTATCCCAGTTAATATTGAGGAAGTTGAAATCCCCTACTATTATTACCCTATTTTTTCTACACTTCTGAGATTTGCCTACATATCTGTTCCTCTATCTCCCCTTGACTGTTTGGGGGCCTATAGTACACTCCCAGCAAAGTGCTTGCCCCCTTTTTGTTTTTAAGTTCTACCCATATGGCCTCATTGGAGGAACCTGCTAAGATATCATCCCTCCTTACTGCAGTAATTGCCTCCTTGATTAATATTGCGACACCCCCTCCTCTTTTACACCCCCCTCTGTCTCGCCTGAAGATTCTATACCCCGGAATATTGAGCTGCCAGTCCTGCCCCTCCCTCAACCGTGTCTCTGTGATAGCAACAATATCATACTCCCATGTGTTCATCAACACCTTCAATTCATCTGCCTTACTCGCAAGACTCCTTGCATTAAAATAACTGCCATCCAGCCTTACCATACTCCCTTGTGCCGTTACATATTTGCTCTGCCTTCCAGGCTGACTTGTTTCCTCTATATTTGGCTGTGCATCACCCCCTACTATAGGTCCACTCCGTATCCCATCCCCCTGCCAAGTTAGTTTAAAACCCCCCCAACAGTACTGGCAAACCTCCGCACAAGGATGTTGGTCTCCATGATCTGTCTACAAACTTCCTTTCATTTCCCTCCCACAATTAGGGTGTCCGTACTATAACCCCACTAATTTAACAATCCCTTTTTTTAAATATTTGATCTCTAACCATATTTTTAAATGTATATTAGTACTCTCTAAACCACATATTCCCATCTTCATTAATATTGCCACAGCTCCTTATTTCTTACCGATTCTGTCTCTCCTAAAAAATACTATAAGCCGAGACGTTCCTTTTCCACTCCCACCCAGTTTGCAACCAAGCCTTAGTGCTCTTAAATATATATCTTCCTGTGACATAATTGTTTTCTCACACTCTGAGCACTGCAATAGATGCACTTTATCTTTTTTTTTTGTTTGCATATAATGCAACTCGTTTTCCCTTGAATTTTTTGTCCAAGCTAAAAAGTAATTTCTTTATTTCAGTCTTTTCCCTGAAGTCAACTGTAATGCTCCAGCTGATGTCTGGCTGAGATTAACTAATTCAACAAAGATTCGGAATTGAACCAAGGATCTTAGTACCATACCATAAGTTGAATTTACCCAATAAACTGTGGGAGATATTTTCATTCAAGAACTGAACACATTAGAAGACAGTAACCTCACTTAATAGCCACAAGCGAAGTACATGTCACTTCATTTTTGATTACCAATCTTACATTTGCCTATGTAAATTTCATCTGCCATTTTTCTGCCTAATTACATTTTTTATCCAACACATTGGAGAGATTGGGTCGACTAGGCCTGTATTCACTACAGTTTAGAAAAATGAGAGGGGATCTCATTGAAATGTATAAAATTCTGACAAGGCTAGACAGACTGGATGCAGGATGTTTCCCCTGGCTGGGGGGGGGGGGGGGGGTCTAGAACGAGGGGTCACAGTCTCAGGATACAGGGTGCATTTAGGACCGAGATGAGGAGAAATTTCTTCACTCAGAGGGTGGTGAACCTGTGGCATTCTCTACCAGAGAAGGCTATGGAGGCCAAGTCACTGAATATATTTAAGGATAGATTTCTAGACACAAAAGGCATCAAGGGGTATGGGGAGAGAGCAGGAATATGGTATTGAGATAGAGGATCAGCCATGATCATATTGAAGGGCCTACTCCTATTTTTCTAAGTTTCTATTCTATTTCTGAACTGCCTCCTCTGATTCTACTGCCCCATCTAGTTTTATACCTTCTGCAAATTTACATTGATATTTTGAATTTAAATCATTTACATAAAAGAAAAGCAAAAAGTGACACCAACACCAAGCCTTGGGACACTGCTTTACTATTTTATGTACATCCACGCTTTCAAACCCCTTTTATACTTCTGACCTTTTCTCTTGGCTACTCTTTTCCTGTTGTGGTACTGAAATACATTTTTACTGTTGCATTTAGCCTCTGCTGCTGCACTTTTTCTAGACTCCTCCTTTGCCTCTCTGATCACCGGAACCATTCTCCTTTCTCCCCTCTTCATTTCACTTTTAATTTGTTTCATAAGTCATTTAGGGCAAAATTTGTTTAGTCTGAGCTTGTTGGTTCCAGGAATGTATTTATCCCACATGCTCAGCATTATTCCTTTAAAGGTATTCCACTCATCTTCTACTTGTTATGGATAGTTCATTCCCCTTACATTGGAACACTCTTGTTGCTCTTCTCTGCATCTTCTCCAATGAAGCTTAGTGATCAAAATTGCATACAGTACTTCAAGCATGGTTTAACCATTACATTATAATGGTCTGAGCATAACATCTGGAAAATTACATTCCACTATTTTAGTTATGTAGACCAATATTCTTTTTGCCTTTTTTCATTGCTTTTTAACATTGTTTTGACACTGAAAGTGACAAACATACCAAGCTAATTCTGTTCCTTCCTTTGTATATTTACATCTCAGTTTTGCACCTAACATGCAATACTTTACATGTCAGCAGTAAACATGCCATCTGTCTGCCCAATTGCATAACTGACCTAAATCTTTCTGCAAATTATTAACTGCATCCTCTATTGCTCTCTATTTCAGTGTCCTCTGCAAAAATTGAAATGTTGTTTTCTGTAGAGTATCCTTAAATTGTTGCTACAATATAAATATTGTGAAGACTTTTTTTTAAAACTGGTACACGTATTCCCTATGTGATTTTCATTTTTGATCCACGATTTGAATAAGATGGACTTACACATGAAGAAGTGTTGAAGATTTTGCAATGATCCACCTGCTGTAAAGTAAGTCCAAGTTGCCATAAGGACCATAATCACATATGCTGGAATAAGGCTGCCCTCATACATTGGATTCAGAAATGTCTGCAGGATAGGAAAGAACAAATACTGTAGTATTGTTATGTCTGATATTATGTCTTGTATAGTTATGTCCATTTGCTGGGCTACAAATACAATATAAAATAATTATATTGCATTTTGGAGAAAAAAACAAACATGCAACAGTACATAATAGATACCAAACACCTGGAATGCTTTAAAGAGAATCTCATCAATGGCACAATGTGTAAAAGCAGCATGGGTTGTAGTAGTAAAGCATGCAGACTGGAAAGATCCATGTCTGTGCTGTTAGCTGACAAGGGGTCAAGTGGATACTAAGTTTGACCTCACCATTCCTGCCCTAGGGAGAGGAAACAAATGTAATTGTAATCATTGAAAAATAAAAATTTACGGCACAGAAGGGGGCCATTCAGTCCATCATGTCTGTGCCAAAAATCTCTCATAGAAACATAGAAGATAGGAGCAGGAGTAGGCCATTCGGCCCCTCGAGACTGCTCCACCATTCAATGCGATCATGGCTGATCATCCAAACTCAGTACCCTGTCCCTGCTTTCTCCCCATATCCCTTGATCCCCTTAGCCTTAAGAAATATATCTAACTCCTTCTTGAATATATTTAATGAATTGGCCTCAACTGCCTTCTGTGGTAGAGAATTCCACAGGTTCACCACTCTCTGGATGAAGAAATTCCTCCTCATCTCAGTCCTAAACGGCTTACCCCTTATCCTTAGACTGTGACCCCTGGTTCTGGACTCCCCCGCCATCGGGAACATCCTTCCTGCATCTAGTCTGTCTAGTCCTGTTAGAATTTTATAAGTTTCAATGAGATCCCCTCTCATTCTTCTAAACTCTAGCGAATATAAGCCTAATCGACCCAATCTCTCCTCATACGTCATTCCTGCCATCCCAGGTATCAGCCTGGTGAATCTTCGCTGCACTCCCTCCATGGCAAGAACATCCTTCCACAGATAAGGTGACCACAACTGCACACAAAACTCAAGGTGTGGTCTCACCAAGGCCCTGCACAACTGCAGCAAGACATCCTTGCTCCTGTACTCGAATCCTCTCGCTATGAAGGCCAGCATACCATTTGCCTTCTTAACCGCCTGCTGCACCTGCATGCTTACCTTCAACGACTGGTGCACAAGAACACCCAGGTCTCGTTGCACTTCCCCTTTTCCCAATCTATTGCCGTTCAGATAATAATCTGCCTTCCTGTTTTTGCCACTAAAGTGGATAACCTTGCATTTATCCACATTATACTGCATCTGCCATGCATCTGCCCAATCGCCCAACCTGTCCAAATTGTACTGGAGTTCCTCTGCATCCTCCTCACAGTACACACGCCCACCCAGCTTTGTGTTGTCTGCAAACTTGGAGATATTACATCTAGTTCCCTCGTCTAGATCATTAATATAGATTGTGAATAACTGGGGTCCTAGCACCGATCCCTGCGGTACCCCACTAGTCAGTGCCTTCCACTCGGAAAAAGACCCGTTTATTCCAACTCTTTGCTTCCTGTCTGCCAACCAGTTTTCTATCCAAGTCAGTACCTTACCCCCAATCCCATGTGTTTTAACTTTGCACGCTAGTCTCTTATGCGGGACCATATCGAAAGCCTTCTGAAAGTCCAAATACACCACATCCACTGGTTCTCCCTTATCTATTCTACCAGTTACATCCTCAAAAAATTCCAGTAGATTAGTCAAGCATGATTTACCTTTTGTAAATCCATGTTGACTTTGTCTGATCTTGTCACTGTTTTCCAAGTGCTCTGCTATTACATCTTTTATAATGGACTCTAGCATTTTCCCCACTACCGAGGTCAGGCTTACCGATTTTTTCTCTACCACCTTTTTTAAATAGTGGGGTTACATTAGCTACCCTCCAAGCCATGGGAACTGTTCCAGAGTCTATAGAATTTTGGAAGATGACCAGCAATGCATCTACTATTTCTAGGGCCACTTCCTTAAGTACCCTAGGATGTAGATTATCATCAGGCCCTGGGGATTTATCAGCCTTCAATCCCGTCAATTTCCCTAACACCATTTTCCTACAAATACTGATTTCATTCAGTTCTTCCCTCTCATTAGACCCTATGTTCCCCGACATCTCTGGGAGTTTATTTGTGTCCTCCTTTGTGAAGACAGAGCCAAAGTATGTATTTAATTGGTCTGCCATGTCTTTGTTCCCCATTATAAATTCCCAATTCTGACTGCAAGGGACCTACGCTTGACTTCACCAATCTTTTTCTCTTCACATATCTATAGACGCTTATACAGTCAGTTTTTATGTTCCCTGCAAGCTTACTCTCATACTCTATTTCCCCCCTCTTAATTAATCCCTTTGTCCTCCTTTGCTGAATCCTAAACTGCTCCCAATCCTCAGGTTTGCTGCTTTTTCTGGCCAATTTATGGCCTATAAATTCAGTATAGCCACGTTTGGGGCGCTACAGCCTGGCGGCCGCTGAAGTTTGCGCCCGGCGCAACTTAGCGCCACCTTCGCCGATATTCAATGGCATCGCCGAAGAGGTTGCTGCTGCGCTAAAACAGACGATGCACGACTATCATTAGGCGCTAAGCCGGCGGCCCGGGGCGATACACCCGAGGGCGGGCGCAGCGCAAGTGCGGCGAGTTGCTGATTGAAGGCAGACACTCTGGCGCCGGTGAGCTCTTAAAGGGGGAGGGTGGATTTGTTTGGCTGCCACGCCCTGCACACTGCAGCCCTGAAGCAAGGCCTGACCACTGCTGCTTGATCTGTACAACGCCCAGGACAATGGAGAAGGCCAGGGAGAGAGCGCAGCGCTTCAGCGAGGGTGACCTGAGGGTGCTGGTTGGCGCAGTGGAGCGCAGGTGCCATGTTCTGTTCCCTGAAGGTGGCAGGAGGCCGCTGCCCAGCGCCTATCGGAAAGCCTGGAGGGAGGTGTCAAACAGGGTGACCTCCAACAGCGTGGTTGCCAGGACTCCTGTACAATGCCGAAAAAAGTTCAACGACCTCACTCGGGTTGTCAGGGTGAGTACCCTTTCCAGTGTCCTCCTCATCCCTGCATGTGCACCTCAGTTTATGGGCAAAGGGACCTGAAAGCCCTAATGCCCAGCCCTCATCCAGCAGCTATGGGACTGTCATGAAAATCACTTGCACATTCAGGACTTTACACACTGTCAGGGCTATTCCACCATGGGAGGCAGTGCAGACAAGATCAGGGCTTCACACTGTCAGGGCTAGTCCACCATGGGAGGCAGTGCAGACAAGATCAGGGCTTCACACTGTCAGGGCTAGTCCACCATGGGAGGCAGTGCAGACAAGGTCAGGGCTTCACACTGTCAGGGCTAGTCCACCATGGGAGGCAGTGCAGACAAGATCAGGGCTTCACACTGTACTTAGAGGCCGTCCTTTCTCTTGCAGGGCAAGGTGGCGCACAACCGAAGGCAGCAGCGTGAGACCGGGGGAGGCCATCCTGACCTCAAACAGCTCTCCGACCTGGAGCAGCGTGTGGAGCGCATTATGTCAGGCCGGCTGATTGGCCCCGTCGCCAGTGGAGATGCCGACCCTGTTGTGGGCCCCAATGGTAAGGGCATCACCTTTTTGACCTCTCTCTTTCCACTTGCGCCTCAGAACAGCATCCTTTGCCACTGTCGGACCAATGCAGTGCATAGCAGCACTCATGCCTCCCTCGCTGCCGCCCTGTCCTCACTCTAAAGCAACTCTTGTGCCTCCCTGCTTTCAGATGCTGAATCGCCAGGTGAGGAGGCGGGCCCTCAAGCTGGCACTGTGAGTGAATCGGAAGGCGAGGAGGAGGAAGAGGAAGCCGGACCATCAGTGCCACCCTCAGCCGAGGCAGCCCATGGCGATGATGGGGACACGTCTTCCCTGGAGGGGAGCAGGGGGGAAGGGTCGGGGGAGAGTGAAGCTCCGGGGCCCAGCAGGCTGCAGCAACGCGGGAGGGGTGGGGAAGCTCGGCGGCTTTCTCCCCGGAGGGTGAGTGCGGCCTCCAGTCCTGCTACGGTGAGCGCAGAGGAGGTGCGGCTCCTAGCGGAAATGGCCGCCCAGGCTGAGCGCAGGCACACTGAGCTCATGGCTGCAGTGGCAAGGATGCCTGACTCCATAGAGTCACTGTCAAGGAGTGTACAGGAATTCGGGGCAGCACAGGCCAGGAGTCTGCAACAATTCAGTGCAGCACAGGCCAGGAGTCTGCAACAATTCAGTGCAGCACAGGCCAGGAGTCTGCAGGACTTCGCGGCAGCACAGGCAGCTTCTAGCCAAGTGCTCAGTCATACCGTGCATTCACTGGCTGGTGTCATGCGGATACAGACTAGGGCCACACGGGCACTAACTGCTGCCACCCTCGCTGGATCGGCCAGGCATCGCCAGGGCACTCGCCGCGCCGCAGCAGCCCAGCAGTCTGTGCTTCAGCAGATTGCTGCGCATGCTGCAGTGCTGGCCCGTGCGAGTGCCAATGTATCAGGCGACTAGGGAGTACCTGTGATCTGTCAGGTTGGCAGCATTCCTGCAGCCGAAACCGTCACTCCTCCATTGCAGCTGCCACCAGCCGCTGGACAGACTGCTGCCGCCCAAGCAGAGTTGGAGCAGTCAGCAGCCGGCCCCTCCAGGCCCAGAGCTGGTCCAGGCCGACCCCCAAGGGCATCTGCCGTCTCGCCATCTGACCCTCAGCAGCCTTCCCCCAGCCTTGCTGCAGCCACTGGGGTCCCATTGAGGAGGAGCTGCAGGGCGGACAGGGGCCAGTCACGGATGCGAAACGCATCACCCTCGCGGGGGAAAAAGTAGAAGGTGTGGCCAAATGTTTTGTTTCACTTGTAAAGGCCGATACTGGTGTCTTTGTTTTACTTGTAAAGGCCGAGACTGGTCTATTTGTTTTTTTGGAAAGGCCGAGACTGGTCTATTTGTTTTTTTGGGGGGGGGGTTTCTCTCCATTAGTTTGTTATGTGGGAAGGGCACAGAGGTGTCAAAATAATACATTTTCTGAAATCGCACTGTCCATGCTTTCTTTTGGAAGTCCTGGTTGCCCTACTCGGCTGAGGGCTTGTGGAGTGGCAACATTCATCTTGTGCCATTCACAAGCCATTCCCTGAGAGGGGGCCTAGAACCGACGTGCAATAAGCCGCCGATGGGCGGCCCTTGCACTTTCTGCCTCCCTCCTGTGCTGGTCCTCCTCCTCCTCCGGTGGTCCTCCAATGTCTGGTGGCAGTGGCTGAGTCCTGCGGATAGCCAGGTTGTGCAGCATGCAGCACACGACAACGAAATGGGAGACTCGCTCAGGCGAGTACTGTAGGGCTCCTCCGGAACGATCCAGACAGCGGAACCGTTGCTTCAGGACGCCGATTGTTTGCTCAATGATGTTCCTGGTTGCTTGATGGCTGTCATTGTATCCCTCTTCAGCAGGGGTGCGGGGCGCACGGAGCGGGGTCATCAGCCAGGTGCACAAAGGATAGCCTTTGTCCCCGAGAAGCCATCCTCGTGGGTGAGGCTGGGCCTGGAACATGTCTGCCACAGAAGTCTGGCGCAGGATGAAGGCATCGTGGCTGCTGCCTGGAAAGCAGGCATTGACAGCTAGGATGAGCTGCCTGTGGTCACACACCAACTGCACGTTGAGCGAATGGTAGCCCTTCCGGTTGCGGTAATCCTCGGCATTCTCTAGAGGTGCCCGCAAAGCCACATGCGTGCAGTCAATGGCGCCCTGCACCATGGGGAAGCCCGCTAATGCTGCAAAGCCCATTGCACGCTGTTGCTGCTTGTCAACGGTCATGGAGAAGGAGATGAACTGATGTCTCCTTCTGAAAAGGGCATTGGTGACCTGGCGGATGCAGCAATGTACCGCAAACTGGGAGATGTTGGAAATGTCCCCAGTAGCGGATTGGAAGGAGCCAGTGGCATAGAAGTTGAGAGACACCGTCACCTTCACTGCCACCGACAGAGATGTCCTGCTCCTCAGCTGTGGCTGCAGATCTCCGTGAAGCAGGTGGCAGATCTCAGTGACCACCGCCCTTCTGAATCGCAGCCTCCGAACACGCTGCTCGTCAGACATGTTCAGATATGAGAACTGCTGGCGGTATACCCTGGGTGGGTAAGGCCTCCTTTGCCGACGCCTGTTGCCCCTTCTCCGCCTGGCCATGACTGGCACTCTCTCACGGCGTCTCTGAGCCCTTTGAATGCAATGGAGAAGCCCAACGTTTCCACCCATTGCAGCCCCCATTATATGTTTCCAATCAATGCTATGGCTCTGAAGTTAAAGACAAGTGCAAAGCTGTGGCCTGAAGCCACAAGTACCTGTGCGAGTGTTGAGCCAAACCAGAAAACTCTCTACCTTTGTCTCTCTCCAAAGATCCGTCTCTCACAAAGAAGGAGTGTTGCAAAATGGCTGCCATTTCTACTGCAGGAGGAGTGCCCTTTAATTAGCGCCCCCCACGCCCCGCAGTGACTGGGAACCGTTCCCCTCTACCAGTCGCTAGGGGCGCCAGGCGCACAATAGGCCGGCGCCACTGAATTTCCGGTTTGGGGCGCACAAAGGGCGTTGCACCATGAAATGACGTCAGGATCTGCGCGCGCAGCTGAGCGCGCGCAAAGGCTTGCTGCCGCCGCTAAATCTTAACTGAAGTTGGCGAGAGGCGCAGATCGCGCTGCGCCCGAGCGCTAGCCGCTTAGCACCCCACATCTCCTCCTCCTAAGGCGCTAGCGGCTGGCGCAAACAACGGAATTTGTAGGCCTATATGTCCTCTCCTTGGATCTTATGCTATCCCTAATTTCCCTTGTTAGCCAATGTTGAGTCACCTTTTTTGTTTTATTTTTATGCCAAACAGGGATGAACAAATTCTGTAGTTCATCCATGCGATCTTTAAATGTTTGCCATTGCCTATTCACCGTCAACCCTTTAAGTAACATTCCCCAATCCATCCAAGCCAACTCGCGCCTCATACCATCGTAGTTTCCTTTATTTAAATTCAGTACCCAAGTCTCTGAATCAACTACTTCACTCTCCATCTTAACGAAGAATTCTATCATATTATGATCACTCCTCCCCAAGGGGCCTCGCAAAACAAGATTGCTAATTAATCCTTTCTCGTTACATAATACCCAGTCTAAGATGGCCTGATCTCTCGTTGGTTCCTTGACATATTGGTCCAGGAAACCATCCCGTATACACACTAGGAATTCCTCTTCCACAGTATTGTTACTAATTTGGTTAGACCAATCTATCTGTAGATTAAAGTCACCCATGATAACTGCTGTGCCCTTATTGCACACATCTCTAACTTCCCATTTAATGCCATCCCCAACCTCAACATTACTGTTTGGGGGTCTGTATACAACTCCCACTAACGTTTTCAGCCCCCTTGGTATTTCTCAGCTCTACCCTCAACAGAGAATGCTCAAGATATAAGATATTTCAGTATTGGTCATTCAATATTATAATGCCATTTAAGTGGTAGTGATTTAATCCTTGGTCTTAGCTAACTGATCTCATACAGAATGGCAGTAGGAATGGTATAAGAGACCTCATTATCTTCGAGCTATGGAGAGGGGGGGGAAATCCACTAGGGTTCCCACTCATAATTATCAAGTGACCTCTTGACAATCCATGCTGGAATGTGTACCTGTATGGATGCCATATGAGAACAAGACCAAGCTCAGCTGTGATACTCCCATAGTCAAACAGCCCGTCAAAATTCCTGTCCAATTTCACATATACTGAAGGGCAGTGTAATTTTGCTATAGTCCATTCTTTCCACAGACCATTTTATTTGACATGAAGATCATGTGCAGTTTCTGTCATTATGAAGCAATTCTATAATGCTGTGATAATGAAAATATTTAAATTATACAAGGTAAAAATTTCACAATAAGGGACTCTCAAACCACATATAATACAGTAGGAGTTCAGACATACTTTAACATGCATAATATCTGAAACAGATCCAAGAGAAGAAATCTCACCAGTCCTGACACGAGCAAGTGTGTTGCAATAACTGCTACAACAGCCCACCATCGCTTATTCTCAAATCCATCAAAGAATAATACACTCCAGAATGTATGTAGCAGGATGATGGCCATGGTCATAAAAGCTGCAAAAAAGGAAAGTACAATGAAATGTTGGGACTACAGTAGAACATAATCCAAGAGAGTATCACAAGGTATTACATATACATGTATCCTGTTAACAGAAACTACTAATTCATCCATAGCAGATCTTTCTTGGCATTGCTCACCGTGAGTTGGAGGTGCATTGTTTTATAACAATATAAAAGGTGTTATGCCATGTGTAACAAGTATGAAGGTTCTATTTTGTCTAGTTTTGGCAAGTTCTTGCGGTTTGTAGTGCACTGTTGCATAAGGGTGGTCACCGAGGCGCTCTATGCAAAGAGAGATAACTTCATTTCATTCCCTCTTGCTAGAGAAAAGCAGGCGGAGTGAGCGTGAGGGTTTGCAAGCTTCTCCGTGGTGCAGGGTGACATTGACTGCATACACATTGCTTTGCATGCGTCTCATGTCAACTCTGCCATGTACCGGAACCAAAAGGGATTCCACTCCCTCAACATTCAGGTGGTGTGTGACCACAGGCAACACATCATGCAGGTCAATGTCCAGTATCCTGGCAGCAGTCACGATTTTTTCATTCTGCAGCAGTCCTCTGTGCCAGCTGTATTTCAAACACCACGGCAAACCAAAGGGTGGCTACTGGGTGACAACAGCTATCCACTGACATGGCTCATGGCTCCAGTTCGCAATCCACGCACACATGTGCAGCAGGAATACAACGAGAGCCATGCTGCCACAAGAAATATGATAGAGCAAACCATTTGCATCCTGAAGCAACGATTCCGCTGCCTGGATCACTCTGGAGGAGCCCTGCAGTACTCGACTGAGTGGGTCCCAAGATTTGTCATGGGATGCTGCACAACCTTGCCATCATGAGGGAACAGCCCTTGCCACCACCTATCAGGCGAGAAGCTGAGGAGCAGGAGCACGAGGAGGTGGAAGCGGAGGAGGAGGAGGAGGAAGAGGAAGAGAAGGCGGAAGAGGAAAGGAGGCTGCAACCTAGACAGCCCCTTTCTGCCTGGGCTATACGTGAACAACTATTTCAAGAGCGATACTAGTAACCTCAACCCCAACTCACCAACAGTCCCACACTCCATACCTTCCCTCTGTCACATCGTCCTCTTGCCCACATGAAAAAATAAAAGCCAACATGAAATACACATTCCAATCCAAATTTATAAATTAAATCATGCCATATTGCATACAAAAATAAACTAATCACCCTTGTGCATTCCCTTAGTGCCCGTCTTCCGTGGGCCTTTGCCTGTCCTAGTGCTACCCCAGTGACTGCAGCCTGGCTGGTGGAAAGCTGCTGACTTTCAATGGGGAAGACTGCAGATAGCCTTGGAGGACGACCTCGAGCAGCTCTGGGCCTAGAAAGCCCAGCTTCAGTCTGCACCGTTTCTGCATGGGCAGCAGCAGTCTGGGCTGGCTGGCTGGCTGACGGTCAACAGCAAGGGCACTGGCCGAATGGCAGTGGTGGAAGGAAGGAAGGATGCTGTCATCCTGCGAGAAGACAGCAGGTTCGTGCTCCACGGAGCCGCTGTCACTCCCCCCGGGGCAGCACCTCAGCAATCCTAGTAATCTGTTGGAGGACAGATTGATGGACTGCTGTGACACCCTGGAAGCCCCTTTGAACACTGGTATCCATGGCCATGATGGCAGCAGTCCGAGTTTCCAGTGCAACACTCAGACACTGGGTGGCTGCTGCTTGTGCTGCAATGGAAGCCGAGATACTGGTCATCAGACGCTGCATCATGGTTGGTTCTACAAGGGTGTTGATGGAGTTGGACACCAGTTCCATGCTGGAAAGGATGGGCTCCAAGCTCTGCACAAAGCCCTGTGCTAAGTTGGTGTCGGACTCGCTCCATGCTCCTTGACATTGAACACAGGCTTTCTGGCAGGGTTTCCAATGCACCAAACATTTTGGTATGTACACCCATCAGCCTTTTTCTGTAGCCTGACCCATCAAAGTCCTCATCTGAGTCCTCTGCAGCAGATCTCATGTGCAACCTCGCCCTCTGGCAAGCTGGCACCTACACGCTCCTTTCCCCCTGCCCTGGCTGCAGCACGCTTGTGCCCGATGTCTCACCACGTGCAGAACCCTCCTCTATGCTATTCTCAAAATTACGCGCAGTGTCAGTATCTGAGTTGGTGGCTAAGAGTGTCAGATCGAGTGATGGTGTGTCTTCATCTTTACTGTCTTCCTGTTCTTCCACCAGTGCCTGAGCAGGTTTTAGTTCTTGGGTATCTGAAAGGAAAAAGGGACAAGGGTAGGGTTGTGGTGAGGGCAGAGGAGAAAGTTACAAGAGCATGTTTACACCATCTGCAGCTTGTAAGTCAGAAGAGAGGTAGCGATGAGGGAGAAGTAGGATGTAAGGAGGAGGATTAGGTATGAGGATACCATCATCTTCAATAGCTTCAGCCCTGCCGGTGGCCACGGCCTCAGCAATGGGCCTTCCCATAATGGCCAACACCGTCTTCTCCATGGGGGTTAGAGCATGTAGGTGCGCCACTCCCCCTCCAGTTAGTTCCTGCTGCCTCTGGTTGTGCGCCACCTTCTCCTGCAAGAGAGGGAAGTGTGTCAGTGAGTGCCATGCAATATGTTTGGGTGATGTGGCTGCTCATGGTTGAATAGTTGGCAGTGGGTGAAAGCTGTGAGATATGGGTGTGAGGCTTGAAACAGTGCCCAAGTGTGTGAGGGTGAGGTGAAGCATATGAATGTTAGGTATGAGTCCTGATTGATAGAGATTGTTGGTAGGTGAGTGATCAGGGTGTGGTGATTTGAGCAGTGGCCAAGGCTAGTGGTGCGTTGGTAGGATATGGCATTTGAAGATGCAGTCATTGACTTTGACCACTCGTGTGAGGTCATTGAACTTCTTACGGCACTGCATCCAGGTCCTTGAGGCTATACTCCTGGCATTGATCTCCGCAGCTATCTGTTCCCACTGCCTCTCATCGTGTGTCTGGAGGGTCTCCTGCCCCCAAGGATGCAGGACACCTTTGATCCTTTCCACCTCTTCCACCAAGACCTCTAGTGCAGCATCCGAAAACCTGGGCCCCCACTCTCTCCCATGGTCAGCCACTCTTCACCATTTCCCAGGTCAGATTCACTTGAAGAATGACTCCAAGCACCTGCTCCAGCCACAAAGCACGTCCACTTTAAGTAGTGCAGGCTAGCTTTAAGTAGTGCAAGTTTGTAACAATATTGGGTCCCCTGCTGATGCGTGCAGCCAATGAACAGCGCAGGTAGTGCTGGCTGCACGCAGAAATCATTAAAATTAGCAGGCAGCACGAAACGGACGTCCTGCCTGCATTCCACTGAATGGGATCTCTGCATCTGTTTTCGGGAGCTAACCAATTTAACCCCCAAGGAGTTTAAGAGCAGCCAGAATTTTGTACCCAGCTTAACGCGATACTACTGTTGCAAGCTTTATTCAGCTGTCTGAAAAGCTCATCAGACGAGCCAACCTACTTTTGAACAAACAAATTTGTTCAGCTATACATAAAGTAGGCAGCTATTTTTGAATATGGTGGACAGTTCTTGGTAACTATTTTTAGGAAATTTATGGAACTGTAGCTGTTTCAATTCTAGAGTCAGTTTGGTATTCTCAAAAGGAAATTCTAAGCCTGTATCAGCTCCCTCAGTGGTAAGAAATACAAGAAAAGAAACAATCTGAATATAAAAGTACTCTACAAAAGAATTGTGCAGCATGATATCATTCACTTCGAGTAGACAGAAGAATTTCTACTAAATACATGTGGATATTATAGCATGCTAGTTTTTCCACTTGTTCATATTTTGCAAAATAAATATATTTAATAGTTTCAACCTAAAATAAGGTCTGAAGTTGTGATATTCTATCAAAAACAAGGGAAAGACCCTTTAGAGGCATAGGATAATTCCAATAGCTAAGGCAATTAAAGAAAGGCTACAAGTAAAGAGAAAGATTGCAAACACTGGGAATCTGAACACCGAGAATGCTGGACATACACATCACGTAAAACAGAATATGGTTTAGGATCTCCTCAATTAAACAGTACACCTCTCCGTTATTGATATTTGTAATCCCCATTGTTATTTTAACGCTATACATCACTATTGATAAAAGGCAGCTAACATCATAGAATCAGAATATTAGAAATTTACGGCACAGAAGGAGGCCATTCGGCCCATCGTGTCTGTGCTGGCCGAAAAAGAGCTATCTAGCCTAGTCCCACTTTCCAGCTCTTGGTCCGTAGCCCTGTAGGTTACAGCACTTCAAGCGCCTATCCAAGTACTTTTTAAATGCGATAAGGGTTTCTGCCTCTGCCACCCTTTCAAGCAGTGAGTTCCAGACGCAACCACCACCATCAGTGAAAAAAGTTCTCCTCAACTCCACTCTAATCCTCTACCAAATAAGAACATAAGAAATAGGAGCATGAGTAGGCCCTTTGAGCCTGCTCCACCATTCAATGAGATCATGGCTGATCTTCTGCCTCAACTCCATTCACCGGCCCTATCGCCATATCCCTTGATACCTTTACTAGTCAGAAATCTATCGACTTCTGTTTTGAATATATCCAATGACTGAGCCTCCACAGCCCTCTGGGGTAGAGAATTCCAAAGATTCACCACCCTCTGTGTGAAGAAATTTCTTCTCATCTCAGTCCTGAATGGCCTACCTTTTATCCTGAGGCTGTGGCCCCTGGTTCTAGACTCCCCAGCCAAGGGAAACATTCTCCCAGCATCCACCCTATCAAGCCCTGTAATAATTTAGTATGCTTCAATGAGATTCCCTCTCATTCTTCTGAATTCAAGAGATTACAGGCCTAGTTTACTCAATCTCTTCTCATACGACAGTCCCGCCATCCCAGGAATCAATCTCGTGAACCTTCGTTGCACTCCCTCTATGGCAAGTATATCCTTCCTTAGGTAAGGAGATCAAAATTGTACACAGTACTCCAGGTGTGGTCTCATCAAGGCCCTATATAATTGGAGTAAGACTTCTTTACTCCTGTACTCAAATCCTCTTGTAATGAAGGCCAGCATACCATTTGCCTTCCTAATGGCTTGCTGCACCTGCACATTCACTTTCAGTGACTCATGTACAAGGACACCCCAGGTCCCTTTGAGCATCTGCATTCCCCAATCTTTCACCATTTAGGAAATACTCTTCCTTTCTGTTTTTTCTACCAAAGTGGATAACTTCACATTTATCCACATTATATTCCATCTGCCTTGTTCTCGCCCACTCACTGAGCCTGTCGAGATCCCCTTGAAGCCTCTTCACATCCTCTTCGCAACTGACACTGCCACCTAGCTTTGTATCATCAGCAAATTTGGAAATGTTACATTTATCCAAATCATTGATATAGATTGTGAATAGCTGGGGCCCAAGCACTGATCCTTGCGGTACCCCACTAGTCACAGCCTGCCATCCTGAAAAAGACCCGTTTAACCCTACTCTTTGTTTTCTGTCTGTTAACCAATTTTCAATCCATGCTAGTATATTAACCCCAATTCCATGTGTCCTAATTTTGTTCACCAACCTCTTGCGTGGGACCTTATCGAAGGCCTTCTGAAAATCCAAATACACAACATCCGCCGGTACCCCTTTGTCTACTCCACTAGTTGTATCCTTAAAGAACTCCAATAGGTTTGTTAAATAGGGTTTCCCTTTCATAAATCCATGTTGACTCTGGCCAATCTTACTATTAGTTTCTAAGTGCCCAGTTATTGCATCCTTTATAATAAATTCCAGCATTTTCCCCAACTACTGACGTGAGGCTAACAGGTCTATAGTTCCCTGTTTTCTCTCTCCCTCCTTTCTTAAATACTTTAAATCTATGCCCCCTGGTTATTGACCTCTCTCCTAAGGGAAATAGGTCCTTCCCATCCACTCTATCTAAGCTCCTCGTAATTTTATACACCTCAATTAAGTCTGCCCCCAGTCTCCTGTTTTCTTTAGAAAACAACCCCAGCCTAATCAATCTTTCCTCATAGCTAAAATTCTCCAGTCCTGGCAACATCCTCGTAAATCTCCTCTGTACCCTCTCTAGTGCAATCGCATCTTTCCTGTAATGTGGTGACCAGCATTGTACGCAGTACTCTAGCTGTGGCCTAATTAGTGTTTTAAACAGTTCAAGTATATCCTCCCTGCTATATTCTATGCCTTAGCTAATAAAGGAAAGTATCCCATTGTGGTAAACCACTGTTATTGTTGTTCACCGTTGTTGTTGTTGTTGCACACTGTTGTACCTATGCATGCCTCAGCTGGCTCCGCCCCTGGCTCCACCCACAGGCCCAGGTATAAAGGTGACTGCTCTGCAGCCCCCTGCCTTCTTGGAACCCAGTCAACCACGAGAGGCATGCTCTGTTCTTTGCTAATAAAAGCCTTTTAGTTACTCTCCTAACTCTCCGTCTTTTATGAGTAATTGATAGCGCATCACCCATATGCCTTCTTAACCACCTTATCCACCTGTCCTGCTACCTTCAAGGATCTGTAGACATGCACTCCAAGGTCTCTCTGTTCCTCTACACCTCTCAGTATCCTACCATTTATTGTGTATCCCTTCCCTTGTTAGCCCTCCCCAAATGCATTACCTCACACTTCTTCGGATTGAATTCCATTTGCCACTTTTCTGCCCACCTGACCAGTCCATTGATATCTTTCTGAAGTCTACACCTTTCTTCCTCACTATCAACCACACGGCCAATTTTTGTATCATCTGCAAAGTTCTTAATCATGCCCCTACAATGAAGTCTAAATCATTGATATATACCACAAAAAGCAAGGGACCTAGTACTGAGCCCTGCAGAACCCCACTGGAAACAGCCTTCCATTCACAAAAACACCCGTCCACCATTACCCTTTGCTTCCTGCCACTGAGCCAATTTTGGATCCAACTTGCCACTTTCCCTTGGATCCCATGGGCTTTTACTTTTCTAACCAGTCTGTCATGCGGGCCCTTGTCAAAAGCCTTGCTAAAATCCATATAGACTACATCAAACACATGACCCACATCGATCCTCCTTGTTACCTCCTCAAAAAGTTAAATCAAGTTAGTCTGACACGACCTTCCCTTAACAAATCCATGCTAACTGTCCTTGATTAATCTGTGCCTTTCCAAATGACGATTAATACTGTCCCTCAGAATTTTTTCCAATAGTTTGCCCACCGCCAAGGTTAGGTTGACTGGCCTGTAACTACTTGGTCTGCCCCTTTCTCCCTTTTTAAACAACGGTACAATGTTAGCAGTCATCCAGTACCACACCTGTAGCCAGAGAGGATTGGAAAATGATGGTCAAAGCCTCCGCTATTTCTTCTCTTGCTTCTCTTAATAGCCTGGGATACATTTCATCCGAGCCTGGCGATTTATCTACTTTCGAAGATGCTAAACCTCTTAATATTTCCTCTCTCACTATGTTTATTTCATCTAATATTTCACACTCCTCCTCTTTAACTACAATGTCTGCATCATCACTCACCTTCCCAAGTCAACTAAAGAATAAGAGTATATTATATTCTCCCATACCCTCTCCACCTCTCTCTCCTCCTTTAAGATGCTCCTTAAAACCTACCTCTTTGACCAACCTGTCCTAATATCTCCTTATGCACAGGAAAAACTTTGTGCTATCCGGCACCGAGCTGTTGCCGTTCCCTCAAAACTGCCGGACACACCAGCGTTAATGTTGAAGCATACGGAGCTTTTCATCTCCGTATCTGACAACAAACACTGTTGCTTAGCAACAGCTTCTAAACAGTCGGCCCGTACCTTGGAAGCGTCTCTCTGAAGCTGTTGCTAAGCTACAGAGACTTTGCAGAGCCTGACTGTTGGGAAAAAAAAAGCCACGAGAAGAAAAAAAACCTAACAAAACGGCTCCTGATTTTTGCCGGTGGCTCGAGCTTGCCGGACATTTAGCCTCCGGATAACACAAAGTTTCCTGTAACGCTTTTGTGAAGCACCTTGGGACATTTTACTACATTAAAGGTGCTATACAATTAGAAGCTGTTGTTGTATATACGTATAAAAATGGATTATCGTTGAGGAGCAAAAATTGGCAAGTGCTCTGTGCATTAAACAGAATTTTTTTTTTTTAGTACCTGCAGCATAAACTACTGACCACCCAACTTCTCTTCCATTGCTAGCTGACAATGTAAATAATTTTCTCTCCTTGGGTGCCTGGCCAATATTTATCTCTCAACCAACATCACTAAAACAAATGATCTGGTTATTATCACATTGCTGTTTGTGGAACCTTGCTGTGCGCAAATTGGTTGCCGTGTTTCCTACATTACAACAGTGACTACACTTCAAAAAAGAAATTGGCTATAAAGTGCTTTGGGACGTCCTGAGGTTGTGAAAGGCACTATATAATGATGCATCACAGGATTAAAAAATTTAATTCTGCTGCAGAACTTCAGGATTTTGCTATAACAAAATAAGGTCTGCACACCCTGACTCACTACACCGGCTCAGACACAATGGGGTAGATTTTCCCGAACCTGTCGGGAAGGAGGCGGGACTTCCCCTTTCGGGTTTTTGACCCGCCTACTTCGACGTCCGGCTAATCCGCGCGATTTTCCCTTGATTGACCTTGTTGAGCCCGCCCAGCAGGCTCAGCAGGCCAATTAAGGGCCACCCGGCAACAGGTGATGTCACAGACTGAAATTTCATGTCAAGAGTTCTTGACAGATGAAATATCAGCGTTTGACAGCTGTTTGAAGCTGTGAAACACTGACAGTCTGAGTTCTACCATGAGTCATTCTGCACAGACTCAGTTAGAACTCTTACCGGCACTCAAAGCTGAAGGCTGTCACTTTTCACAGATCGCAGCCGTTCAGCTTTCAGTTCCGGCTGAGTGATGCGCTCCCGACAGCTACAGGAAGAAAGGCTGTGAAGGTAAGTAAAAGTTCTTTACACACTTTAGACACGCCAAACACACTTACCTTTACATTCATGCACCCATCACTCGCCTGAGCGCCAACATCGCGACCCCCCAACTCCTTCAACCCGACGGCCAGCCTGCTATAACCTGGCGTGGTTTGGAGCCGTCGGGAAACCCACACGAATATATAGGGATTAGGCTAAAAACTGCCTGTTAACTACCTGTTAACAGGCAGTTAATTGGCACTAATCCCTTCCCGCCTGGTTTCGGCGGGTCCCAGCCGCCCCTGAAACTTACGTGGGGCGGGGTTTTGGGCGGGATGGTGTCGGGACCCCCAAATTCGGGATTTTCCCCCCACACATGCCTGAAACCCCGCCTGACGGCTCCAGGAAAATCTAGCCCAATGAATGTCTACCAGACAAAATATCACAGAACCACAGTCCAACAAGGGGCAGAAACACTTGGATTTTTAAAAAATAGGTGTAAACTTTTGGGAAATATTGATCAGAAATGAAGTGTATGAATAAAATGTGCAATGAACCAGATTGTTACCACACTTAAACAGCCATTGAGAGCTAATTCTGATCAAACATCAAATCCCAAATTAATGCACGAATTTCAACTCAGCTTGGAATCAGTACCAAGCAGTGCAGCCATGACAGACTAAATGGGAGGGCGGTGAGCAGGACTGCAATGGCTCAGCCCTTCCCACAGCAGTACCCAAACTGGCTCCTCCAACACCGGCCCCACCCGCCACTGTACTTCACCATGCAGATCATCTGCTTGGCGACCTCCATGCTTCCCTAGTGGTTCTGGCAATCACTGTGATGATAAAACACAAGTGATCCCCTCCAATGGGGGGCCCCCGAGACACAGCTCTAACTCTAGACCAGCCCCGCCTGCTTCACGCACCCCACCACCTCCCCTCCCCCTCCCGATAACCTTGTCACGCCATCCCAGTTTGAGAACCTCTGGATTATGCCTCTGTGAAGCACCTCGAGATGTTTTTCTTCCTTAAAGGTGCTATATAAATGCACTTTGTTGTTGTTATTTATAATTTGGATATTCTCCAGGTTTAAAAAAATGATCACCAACATATACAAAATCCGAGGGAAGAAGCTGTACAACTAGTAAATTATGGGAGAGATACAGGTACACTATCCCTTAGCCGAAAGCCTTGGGACCAGCTGAGTTTCGGTTTTCGGAATTTTTCGGATTTCAGAAGGTATTATTATAAGACTGGGAAATTTGTATTTAATATAAATTTTAAAAGTTCAGGCTACCTCTTGCGACTGTTCCCTGTCTCATTCCCCTTCCTGCTTCTCTGGAAAGCCGGATATCGGTTGACTCCTACTAAGCTGGCCAGCAAATCAGGTCGGGTCGGGTCGGGTGGGGGGGGGGGAAAGAATATCGGATGGGCCACTGTATTGTTGGGGTCACTCTCCCGGTACCTCCTTCACACTGCCCGGCTCGGCCTGCAATCTCCTACCCAGGAGGGAACTCTGTGACCCTCTGCCCTGCTCAGCGTAAGTCGTGCGCCACTCTGGTCATGTCGTGCGCATGACTTACGCTGAACGAAAAAACTTTCGGTTTTGAGAGGTTTTCGGAAGTTCGGATAAAGGATAGTCTACCTGTACTACCTAATAATACATCAGTTAGAGTACTGTGTGCAGTATTGGGCTCTACATTATAGGAAGGGCATTGAGGCTTTAGAGAGGGTACAATGCAGATTCACTAGGATGCTGGCTGGTATGGGTAAATACAAAGACTTGAAAAATTGGGTCTATTTTCGTCGCAACAATGCAGATTACGGGGCAATATAATAGAAGGGTTTAAAGTTATGAAAGGATGGGATAGGGTAATAGGAGCAGACTGTTTCCAGTAGTTGAGGAATCAAGAACATAGATAGATGATTAAGAGAATTAGAACTTCCGGCAGGAGAAACTTTTCAGAGTTGTGAGGCTGTGGAATTCACTTCATTAGTGGTTGAGGCAGAAACGATGTCAACATTCAAGATTACATTAGATAGGCACTTGAAGGAAAAGTGGTTGAAGGGATTATGGGAATAGGGTGGGTAATGTGATTAGATCTATTTGCTCACGTAGGGGGTAACCATGGACTGGCTGGGTCGAATGGCCTGTTTCCATGTTGTAATTTCTATGTACTACCGTATAGATGGGAAATAAGTCAGAACCACAATAGATGAGTAAATGGAAAGAGTAAAAATACAAGGCTTTCACTGGAAAGCAGGGATCATAGAAATTCACAACCACCATCCTGCCAAACACCAATTATTATTTATTTTACAATTCTGTGGTCTCTACCGGTGGTACAATAGACTTGGCACTAGGAAGCTAAACTGTGCATTGCCCAATTACTTGTAGAAAATCAACAGCTTGCTGCTTCAACAGATAAAACCTTAAAAGCTGTTGCTACAAATATATATTTTAGTAGGGGACATTGTTAGTGAGTAAATACAACTGTTTTACTTATAAACACATTAATTTTGAATTAAATATGATAAAATGAAAAGCAAAACAACAAGAGTCTCCACCAGTGAGAATGGACAACTACCGTTAAAAAATAGTTAAAAAGTTAAAGCATCCACAATTGTATCATGTAGACCTTTTTTTAAAAAAATGGAAAAGTTGCATGAATCAGAATCAAATTAACCCTTGCAAATTTCCAATTTGCCCACACATCTCAGTCCAATACCCAGAACAATTTGGAGCTGTATGCAGTAAAAATGCTTCTCATCCGAAACAAAACGCATCTTAAAAAAGGTCATGACTGCCCTGCAAGCTCCTCTTCCTGCAAAGGTTAAAGAAACTGCTGCATAATGGCATTGACTGAAAGAGATTAGAGAATAAAAATGTCATTTTGACCCAAAACAGTGTGTTTTGTGGGAGAATTGAAGATACATTTTGTAATGTATTGAAACATAGCTGAGCATAACCTTGATAAAAGATATTTAGCTACAATTTCTATTGTCACAGAATGCACACAGAAGCATGCATAACTTTATCATGCAGACCTGTATTTTCTTTAGTCAAAATTCCCGTGCCTAAGTAACACTAAGCAGCATTCAATTTCTAGATCTGCGATGTGCCTGTTGGTACAGGGTATGCAAAGTTCAAGACCGAGATATGACAAGCTGCCTGTGCTCTTAAATTCCTACTGGGTATGGGGACTTCTCTCATTTAAGAGGATATTTTCTAATCACAAAGGTCAGTGGCAAAGGAGCTGTGCATGGAAAATCCGCCGTACATCCATATACCTAAATCAGTGCTATTTTAGTGCCAAGTGTAATATTTTTGGCAAGTGTTTAGAGACCTACTGAAAAAGACCCTTTGCCTCATTTAAATATTATAATTTATTTAAACAAAGTACTACTCAACTTTCTATCTGCTTAGGACAGGACTGTCAGCCGATTGTGCCTTTGAAAGAGCTATCCAATTAGTCCCACTTCCCAGCTCTTTCCCCAAAACTGCCAATTCTTCCTTTTGCAAGAATATATCCAGTTCCCTTTTCGAGAGCTACTATTGAATCTACTTTCACCACGCTTTCAGGCAGTATATTCCAGATCTTAACAACTCGCTGCGTAAAGAAAAAATTCTCCTCATCTCCCCTCAAATTAAAATTAATTATGAGGGTTGGTATTGAAGCATCACAAAACAGGATACAGGAAACTTTTTTTTATCCAGCACGGACGGGACCGACGTGGTGCCGGTTCATCAAAAATTCCGGATAACCGAAAGCTATAGTAAAAGATACAGAGCTAAAGCAACAAACCCTGTTGCTTAGCAACAGGTTCAGAACAATGGCCACAAGTTGCAAGCGTCTCTGTAGCTTAGCAACAGCTGCAGCCACACCCTTGCACAGCAACAGATGGAGGAAGGCAAGTAATAAAAGTTACCTGAACCTACTCCTGAATTTTGCCAGTTAACCGAGATTTCCGGTTATTTAGGTGCCGGTAAATCGAAAGGGTACAAGATAAAAGGCATGCCAGGAAGATCAGGCAGCACCAGAGCAGCATTGTCTGCATTTACTATTATGCCACCAACCTTATCTGTAGCCACTGGCACACCTACTTGACAATGACTGCAGGGAAGTGGCTCTGCAAGTTCTGAATCAGCACAAAGCCAGTTGTAAATCTGTGTCACCTGTTCTAAGAACACCTGTTACCAACAAGCACAATAAGGATGGCAGTGCCCGTGGCCTCAACTTTTGCTTCCACCTTCTTACAGGCTCGGCATAAGGATCATTGCAATATCAAGCAATGTGCTCCTCATGCATATATCAAACAAGTGACTGATGCATAGTTCAGCATGGCCAGCAGTATCATTTCCTTTCCCACTGAATACGACACACATATGATAGCCATGTGGCCATCTGCAGTCCATCCCACGTGTCCATCCATGCATCATGCAGGTCAATTGTGTTACAATGATTTTATGGGTGAAGCCCTTTAAAGGTGTGAGTGTGCAGGGATGCCAGTTGTAAGTTGCAGCTTGAATATGTGGTCGGCTGGAATACAAGCAATGAAAAAGCTGGATCAGAGCACAGGCTAGTAGTAAATGTTGACAGGCATACATACTTGGGCCATCTACCTAGTAAACCGTACTGATGGGTAGTCTTACCTTGGCAACTTCCTACTAGCATGCCATCCTGTTCTCGACCAGTTCTCAGGTCCTGCAGACACAGTATAAAGTGCAGATAATGGCTGCATTGCCATCCTCTTAGGAAGGTGCTCTAGAGTGGTAAACAGGTCAACCTCGCACCACCTCGTGCAACAGCATCTCCACTTCACCAGCCATCAAACAAGGTACGTATTCAGGTACTGCACTGACTTTGATTCAAGACTTTGTTTTACGCCTCCACATTTATTTTGCCAGCCTCTTTTTTACCCCCTTACAGCCTTTGCCAAGAGTAAAATATATACAGCCCTGTTAAAGACTGCAATCATTTTTTTTGCCTATTAACAAACAATCACTTACCTTTAAATTTATGCAACAGCCCTAACATAACTCAGTATAACTCCCTTTTTTCCCTCACAATTCTGAATAGCTATGTGACTGTAGCTGGAAGGATAACAACTGAAATATTCTCTGATGACAGAATGCGGTAAACAGAAAGCCAAAGCTTGACTTTGATTCATAGACTTCAATGTTGAGGCTGGTACTTTCACACACATTTAGTGCTTTACATGTATATACTTGTGATTACAGTGGAAAAGGGTCTTGGAAATATCTCCTGTTTCTGGTTACTTCCTCCACACCTCCTAGACTCAAGACTGTAGTTTTATTTGTTTTTTCATTCATACTCAGGACGTGGGCGTCACTGGCAAGGCCAGTATTTATTGCCTATCCCTAGTTTCCCCGAGAAGTTCTTCTTGAACCACTGCAGGTTTGATACAACTGAGTAGCTTGCTAGACCACTTCAAAGGGTAATTTAATAGGGCAAACTCAGCATGGTTTCATGAAGGGGAAGTCATGTTTAACAAATTTGCTTGAGTTTTTTGAGGAAGTAACATACAGGGTGGATCATGGCCCTGTGGGTAGTGGAGCGGGCCCAGGGGCCGTGTAGCCTTGTTCTGCTCCTACTGTGTTCTAATTCTGTTAGATTTCAGGAGATGGTTTTATTCCTGTTCCTGGCTGGGGTGGAGATCGCCTTTACAGAAGGTAAGTACTGTAGAAAATATAGGGACAGAGTGATCTCCTGGAAGAATTTCGATCGCCTAGATGGGTCGGAGAGGAATTTCCCAGATTTTTTTCTCCCAAATTGGCCATTGGGTCTTTATCTGGTTTTTCGCCTCTCCCGGGAGATCACATGGGTTCGGGTGGATGCAGAGTGATAGAAGATTTGAGGTTAGGATCAGATCAGCCATGATCTTATTGAATGGTGGAGCAGGCTCGAGGGGCCGATTGGCCTACTCCTGCTCCTATTTCTTATGTTCTAATCACGTTGGTGTGTGACTGGAGACATATATAGGCCAGAGAGAGACAGGGGAAGCCTTCCTTCCCTGAAGGACATTAGTGAACTAGTTGGGATTTTACAACAATCCGCCTGCTTCACTAACTTGATTGACTTTTTATATGAGGTAAGTCAGTTTAACCTCGGTAGTGGGGAAGCCTTAAGAAACAATAATCAGGGACAAAATTAACAGTCACTTGGACAAGTGCGGATCAATTAAGGAAAGTCAGCACGGATTTGTTAAAGACAAATAGTGCTTAACCAACTTGATCGAGTTTTTTGATGAGGTAACAGAAAGGTTGATGAGGGCAATGCGGTTGACATGGTGTACATGGATTTCAAAAAGGCGTTTGATAAAGTGCCACATAATAGGCTTGCCAGCAAAGTTGAAGCCCATGGAATAAAAGGGACGGTGGCAGCATGGATACGAAATTGGCTAAGTGACCGGAATCAGAGAGTAGTGGTGAATGGTTCTTTTTCGGACTAGAGGAAGGTATACAGTGGTGTTCCCCAGGGGTCAGTTCTAGGACCACTGCTTTTCTTGATATATATTAATGACTTAGATTTGGGTGTACAGGGCACAATTTCAAAATTTGCAGATGACACAAAACTTGGAAGTATAGTGAATAGTGAGGAGGATAGTGATAGACTTCAAGAAGACACAGACAGGCTGGTGAAATAGACGGACACGTGGCAGATGAAATTTAACGCAGAAAAGTGCAAAGTGATACATTTTGGTAGGAAGAACGAGGAGAGGCAATATAAACTAAAGAGAGCAATCCTAAAGGGGGTGCATCAGCGAGACCCGGGGGAGTATATGTGCAGTAATCGTTGAAGGTGGCAGGGCAGGTTGAGAAAACAGTTAAAATGGCTAACGGGAACCTGGGCTTCATAAATAGAGGCATAGAGTACAAAAGCAAGGAAGTTATGATGAAGCTTTATAAAACACTGGTTCGGCCTCAACTGGAGTATTGTGTCCAATTCTGCGCACCGCACTTTAGGAAGGATGTGAAAGCCTTAGAGAGGACGCAGAAAAGATTTATGAGAATGAATGATTCCAGGGATGAGGGACTTCAGTTACGTGGATAGACTGGAGAAGCTGGGATTGTTCTCCTTGGAGCAGAGGAGGTTGAAAGGAGATTTGATAGAGGTGTTCAAACTCATGAGGGGTCTGGACAGAGTAGATAGAGAGAAACTGTTCTCATTGGCAGAAGGGTCGAGAACCAGAGGACACAGATTTAAGGTGACTGGCAGAAGAACTGAAGGCGACATAAGGAAAAGCTTCTTTACGCAGCGAGTGGTTAGGATCTGGAATGCACTGCCTGAAAGGGTGGTGGAGGCAGACTCAATCATGGCTTTCAAAAGAGAATTGGATAAGTACTTGAACGAAAAAAATTTGCAGGGCTACAGGGAAAGGGCAGGGGAGTGGGACTAGCTGAATTGCTCTTGCAGAGATCCAGCATGGGCTCGACGGGCCGAATGGCCTCCTTCTGTGCTGTAACCATTCTATGATTCATGGTCATTTATACTGATTCCAGTACTTAAAAAAAAAAAACTGAATTCAAATTCTCAAGCTGCCATGGTGGAATCTGAACTCGCATTCTCTGGATTATTATTCCAGACCTTTGGATTACTAGACCAATAACATAACTACTACATTAACTATAATAAAGTACCAAAACTTAGGAAATGTTTTAAGAAAGAACATAAGAAATAGGAGCAGGAGTAGGCTACGGCCCTGGAGCCTGCTCCGCCATTCAATAAAACCATGGCTGAACTTCTACATCAACTCCACTTTCCCGCCCTATCCCCCATATCCCTTGATTCCCTTAGTGCCCAAAAATCTATCGATCTCAGTCTTGAATATACTCAACGACTGAGCACCCACAGCCCTCTGGGGTAGAGAATTCCAAAGATTCACAGCCCTCCGAGTGAAGAAATTTCTCCTCATCTCAGTACTAAGTGGCCGACCCCTTATCCTGAGATATGACCCCTAGTTCTAGACTCTCCAGCCAGGGGAAAAAGCCCCTCAGCAGCTACCCTGTCAAGCCCTCTAAGAATTTTATGCATTTCAATGAGATCATCTCTCATTCTTCTAAACTCCAGAGAATATAGGCCCTTTCTACTCAATGTTTTGCAGGTTGGTATGCTTCTATTTTATGTTGCCTGAGGATAATCGGGATTGGATTTGCTCTTGACCATCGTTCCACATCCCAATGACTATAGGACAATTTTGTGTGCATGCGGTAAATGGGCAGAAGTCAGCAGGGTACCCGTGTGACTTTCCAGGTCGCCCTTCATTCTTCTTCCTTCTTAGGCAGTCCCTCGGAACCGAGGAGGACTTGCTTCCACATTAAAAATGAGCTCGCATGTGACTGATTAGTCCAATGCGGGACCTACAGTCTCTGTCACAGGTGGGGCAGACGGTGGTTGAAGGGGCGGGTGGGTGGGGTGCTTCGGTTGACGTGCGCTCCTTGCGCTGCCTGTGCTTGGCTTCCGCTTGCTCCCGGCGAAGAGACTCGAGGTGTTCGGCGCCTTCCCGGATGCTTCTCCCAAATTGATGGGATTGAAGGCCGATAAATCCCCAGGGCCTGATAATCTACATCCTAGGGTACTTAAGGAAGTGGCCCTAGAAATAGTAGATGCATTGCTGATCATCTTCCAACATTCGATGGAATCTGGAACAGTACCCATGGATTGGAGGGTAGCTAATGTTACCCCACTATTCAAAAAAGTTGGTAGAGAGAAAACGGGGAATTACAGACCGGTAAGTCTGACATCGGTAGTGGGGAAAATGCTATAGTCCATTATAAAAGATGTAACAGCAGATCACTTGGAAACAGTGACAGGATCGGACAAAGTCAACATGGATTTACAAAAGGTAAATCGAGCTTGAATAATCTACTGGAATTTTTTGAGGATGTAACTAGTAAAATAAATAAGATAGAACCAGTGGATGTGGTGTATTTGGACTTTCAGAAGGCTTTCGGTAAGGTCCCACATAAGAGATTAGCGTGTAAAGTTAAGGCACACAGGATTGGGGGCAAGGTATTGACTTGGATAGAAAACTGGTTGGCAGATAGAAAGAAAAGAGTTGGAATAAACGGGTCTTTTTCCGAGTGGCAGGCAGTGACTAGTGGGGTACCGCAGGGATCGGTCCTTGGACCCCCAGCTATTCACAATATATATTAATGATCTAGACAAGGGAACTAGATGTAATATCTCCAAATTTGCAGATGACACAAAGCTGGGTGGAGGTGTGTGCTGTGAGGAGGATGCCAAAAAACTACAGGATGATTCGGACAGGTTGGGTGATTGGGGAGAAGCATGGCAGATGCAATATAACGTAGATAAATGTGAGGTTATCCACTTTGGTGTCAAAAACAGGAAAACAGATTATCTGAATGGCAATAGATTGGGAGACGGGGAAGTGCAACGAGACCTGGGTGTCCTTGTGCATCAGTCGCTGAAGGTAAGCATGCAGGTGCAGCAGGCGGTTAAGAAGGCAAATAGTATGTTGGCCTTCATAGCGAGAGGGTTTGAGTACAGGAACAAGGATGTCTTGCTACAGTTGTACAGGGCCTTGGAGAGACCACATCTTGAGTATTGTGTGCAGTTTTGGTCGCCTTATCTGAGGAAGGATATTCTTGCCATGGAAGGAGTTCAGCGAAGATTCACCAGGCTGATACCTGGGATGGCAGGAATAACATATGAGGAGAGATTGGGTCGATTGGGCTTGTACTCGCTGGAGTTTAGAAGAATAGCACGGTGGCATAGTGGTTAGCACTGTTGCCTCACAGCGCCAGGGACCCGGGTTCGAATCCGACCTCGGGTGACTGTGTGGAGTTTGCACATTCTCCCCGTGTTTGCGTGGGTTTCCTCCGGGTGCTCCGGTTTCCTCCCACAGTCCAAAGATGTGCGGGTTAGGTTGATTGGCTATGATAAATTGAACCTTAGTGTTAGGGGGATTAAATACGTGGGGTTATGGGGATAGGGTGGGATATGTGTTGGTGTAGGGGTTACGGGGATCGGGTGGGATATGTGTCGGTGCAGGCTCGATGGGCCGAAATGGTCTCTATCTGCACTGTGAGGTTTCTGTGAATCTATGTTCTGTGAAAAAAATGAGAGGGGATCTCATTGAAACTTATAAAATTCTGGCAGGACTGGACAGACTAGATGCAGGGAGGATGTTCCCGATGGTCGGGGAATCCAGAACCAGGGGTCACAGTCTAAGGATAAGGGGTGGGCTTTTTAGGACAGAAATGAGGAGGAATTTCTTCACCCAGAGAGTGGTGAACCTGTGGAATTCTCTACCACAGAAGGCAGTAGAGGCCAATTCATTAAATATATTCAAGAAGGAGTTGGATATATTTCTTAAGGCTAAAGGGATCAAGGGGTATGGGGAGAAAGCAGGTACTGGGTACTGAACTTGGATGATCAGCCATGATCGCATTGAATGGCGGAACAGGCTCGAGGGGCCGAATGGCCTACTCCTGCTCCTATCTTCTATGTTTCTATGTTTCCTCCACTTGGTCTTGGGCCAGGGATTCCCAGGTGTCAGTGGGGATGTTACACTTTTTCAAGGAGGCTTTGAGGGTGTCCTTGAAGCGTTTCCTCTGCCCACCTGCGGCTCTCTTGCTGTGCCGGAGCTCCGAGTAGAGCGCTTGTTTTGGGAGTCTCGTATCGGGCATGCGGACAATGTGACCTGTCCATCGGAGCTCCATCTCACCCTCAGTAAGCTCCCCACTGGAGTGGAGCTAATTTACAGAACAAACGGGAAACTGTTCAACCTCCGTCGCCTCCAGTCCAGATCCAAGGTCGTCCCATCCTCTGTCGTCGAATTACAGTATGCAGATGATGCTTGCGTCTGCGCTCACTTGCAGGTCGAACTGCAAACCATCGTAAACACCTTCACCGAAGCATACGAGAGCATGGGCCTTACACGAAACATCCGTAAGACAAAGGTCCTCTACCAACCTGCTCCTGCCACACAGTGCTGCCCCCCGATTATCAAAATCCACGACAAGGCCTTGGACAACGTGGACCACTTTCCATACCTCGGGAGCCTACTGTCAACAAGGGCGCCCTTCATTAACCTGTGGTCAACGGGTTGCAAGCGCGAAAAGTGCTTCCCACAGGCAGGCCACCGATTTGTGAGGTGGGAAATCAGGCAGTGCGGCAGCTTCTTAAGGAATTGCAGCAGCAGCTTAATGGGGAGGTATTTATTTAATCAGGACCTCTGGCTGCCAGGATTCATGTCTGCCCGAAAATTGGAATGGACATTACAACATTGGTAAGTAGGCACCTCTTGAGCCGCTTCATTTTGTGTTCACTACCGCCCTGCTTTTAGCGCAAGCAAGGCAGTCGCGAGATGCAAATCACAACCATATCTCTACCAGGAATGACATGCTATTCTAGCCAGAAGTGGTATTAGTGGTTTTTCACAAAAGGTCTAATTAAACTGAAATGACATACTTCCAAGAATGCTGTAGCATGGAAAATATCCCAGTTTTAACCTACATTCCATTGTTGGAGATTGGAGTACTCAAACAGTTAATGTACTGCTGATTAAGTAGGACACAGTCACAAGAGGAAACATTTTTCTGTATTGTCCAACAGCAATCCTTTCACAATGTACAGGATATGCTTTTTCCATGTCTTCAGCATATCTGTTAAACTGATACAAATATGTCCTTTGAACGTCTCTTGTTTCAACATTAGCTGGAAATGTAGTAAAAAACGTTTGACAGCCCTCTCTGCATAAGAAATATTTCAAACTGAAGAGAGGCTACACAACAGCAATGAAGACAAATCTGCTATTCTCAACCACATATTAAAGCAGCACTGAGTCAAGGAGGTACAAAGTGAGCATAATGCATTTGTCATAAAGCCATCGTCTTTGGTCCCCACCACAAACTCCATTCCCTAGCTACTGTCTCCATCCCTCTCTCTGAGGCTGAACCAGACTGTTCGCAATCCTGGTGTCCTATTTGACCCCAAGACATGCTTCCGACCACATATCCGCACCATCATTAAGACCGCCTACTTCCACCCTCATAGCATTGCCCAACTCCGCCCCGCCTCAGCTCATCTGCTGCTGAAACCCTCATCCATGCTTTTCTTACCTCTAGACTTGACGATTCCAACGCACTCCTGGCTGGACTCCCATCTTCCACTCTCCATAAATTAAACTCATCCAAAACTCTGCTACCCATATCCTAACTAACACCAAGTCCTGTTCACCCATCACTCCTGTGCTCGATGACCTGCATTGGCTCCCGGTTGAGCAACGCCTCAATTTTTAAATTCTTATCCTTGTTTTCAATCCCTCCCTGGCCTCACCCCTCCCTATCTCTGTAACCACCTACAGCCCTACAACCCTCCAAGATATCTGCGCCCTATAATTCTTGCGCATCCCCTCAGCTGACAAGGCCCTAAAGTCTGGAATTCCCTCCCTAACCCATTCTACCTCTTTCCCCCTTTAAGATACTGATTAAAACCTACCTCTTTGATCTGCCCTAATATCTCCTTATATAGCTCGGTGTCAAATTTTGTTTGATAATGCTCCTGTGAAGTGCCTTGGGAAGTTTTAATACATTAAAGGTGCAAGTTGTTGTTGTTGTTGTTGCTGCTGACATACCTTGAGTTCATCCTGCTTTATAAAACTTGCATTCTATCCACTACCAGAGGCTCAAAAAGTGAATTAAATATGTATATTCATATAAAGACTGCAAAGAGAATATTAAATATGTAAACATTTCCACTGGTAAACAGTTTACTCTCTGTACCACAATAGACTTCAACATAATAGTCTGGCAACATACTATAGTTCATTTCCCTGTTTTATATGCATCACTGAGACAGAAAGGATTAGCTGATACACAGATATCATCAGGAACATCAAATCTCTGCAGTACTAATACATACACTACTCTGCATCTCTATAGTGTCCCCTCCCCCTACAAATGGGCTGGCTGACTTTGAAGCTTATCTATTTTGATACAGGCAAAATTTGATTCAATGATTATGTTGCACTACTCTAGTGATTCCCAAGTTAAATATTGATCCACCTCAGGTTAACTTCACAATCGACACCAACAGTACCAATCCACACATTTCCAATAAAAGCTACTTAAATGCTTCCTTCTTCCTAATAACATTACTGACAAAAGTTGACTATCATTGAATTAAATGTCAGTCCGTTAAAGTCGTTATTTAAATAGAAAGAGTTTACAAGCAGCATGCAATCTTCCAGCAACAGAAATTAATTACATTCACAACTACTTTTTTTTTTTTTTAAAAACACTGGCTAAAATTAATAATACTTTAAACAGAGATCGGTTTCCTTACTTTGCAGCCATTGGCCCGGATTTTGCGGTCAACGGCATTACACTTACACTCGGACTTTCAATAGGCTTTTGCACTGGAACCTGCTGTGATTAGAAATCCATTTTGGCGCAGCGCCCTCTCCAGGGGATCTGGGACCTGTGTGAACAGGGCAATCAACTGTGTATCTCCCTAACCAACCAATCAGATTGAATCAACATCCTGGGGGTCACCATTGACCAGAAACTTAGCTGAACCAGCCACATAAATACTGTGGCAACAAGAGCAGGTCAGAGGCTGGGTATTCTGTGGTGAGTGTCTCACCTTCCAACTCCCCAAAGCCTTGCCACCATCTACAAGGCACAAGTAAGGAGTGTGATGGAAGACTTTCCACTTGCCTGGATGAGTGCAGCCCCAACAACAGTCAAGAAGCTCAACACCATCCAGGACAAAGCAGCCCACTTGATTGGCACCCCATCTACCACCTTAAACATTCACTCCCTCCACCACTTGCATACCGTGGCTGCAGTGTGTACCATCTACAAGATGCACTGCAGCAACTCGCCAAGGCTTCTTCGGCAGCACCTCCCAAACCCGTGACCTCTTCCACCTAGAAGGACAAGGGCAGCAGGCGCATGGGAACACCGCCACCTCCAAGTTCCTCTCCAAGTCACACACCATCCTGACTTAGAAGTATATTGCCGATCCTTCATCGTCACCGAGTCAAAATCCTGGAACTCCCTCCCTAACAGCACTGTGGGAGTACCTGCACCACACGGACTGCAGCGGTTCAAGGCGGCGGCTCACCATCACCTTCTCAAGGGCAATTAGGGATGGGCAATAAATGCTGGCCTCGTCAGCGACGCCCACATCCCTTAAACGAATTTTAAAACAGAATCGTTACCAAGGTATGTAGAGAATGAACCAGGAAATGCAAGTTAGAATAGCTAATTCAATGCCAAATCATGTACAGAAAGCTAAATAAAGAGGGAAAGAAAGATAGGATTAAGAGAGAGAGATAAAAGAGGCAAGAAGAAAAATTAACATTTTTTTTTTTTTTTTAAATCGCCAACAATGATTAAAATCTGAAGGAATGAGACTCGACATTTGTAAAAGTTAATTTTCAGTGCCAGAGAGGTTGTTTGATAGTAATTAAGACTTATCATGCCATTAAAAATGTACTTACACTGGAATGGACAAGCCCTAACTTTTTCTGGCGCGCTTAGTGAGTATCTATTACGCAGGTACCGCAACTTCACGTCGTTTCATGTGTTTCAATGCAGAGTCACTCAGCAAGATACCAGTAATATCGCAGCTTCTGGAGCAGCAGTGCAACTCGGACAGCAACTTCCCGATTTCCGCACGTGCGGTCGCTGGAAGTTGCTGTCCAATTTACTCTTTAATAATGGTGAGCGCCGATAGCCTCACTGTTATTTTTTTACCACAACATTTGGGCCAATTTACCCTGCTTGCACTCTAAAGAGAGCTATGCACTGCATAGAATTACTCTGCAAATGGTTTGAGTTTATAATGTCCCTAGGCAGATGACCTATTTATATGCAAATATTGAATTTAGAATAAATAGGTTAATGACTGATCCACATAAACACACATGTTGTGACAGGCATGTAAATTCTCTTAATCCTGTTCCTGTCTTCTGATAACATTCATTTTGAGCTCCTCAGCCTGCAGGAGTGGGAACCTAAACCAAATGACCCAGATCCCAAGCAGCTGCATCTGCTGCTTTTAAAACTAGATTTGGTCCTTTGTGTTCATTTTACTCAAACATACCTTGGTTATTAGACAAATGTAAAAAGTCACACAACACCAGGTTATAGTCCAACAGCTTTATTTGAAATCACAAGCTTTCGGAGCGCTGCTCCTTCTTCAGGAGGAGCAGTGCTCCGAAAGCTTGTGATTTCAAATAAAGCTGTTGGACTATAACCTGGTGTTGTGTGACTTTTTACATTTGTCCACCCCAGTCCAACTCCGGCATCTCCACACCTTGGTTATTAGAATACAGTATAGAAATAAGTACTGTCAACATCATTTGAAACAGTATAAACAGCAGAGAGTCTTCAGTAGGTACATATCTCAAACGATCAGATGAACAGAGAATCACGGCTTGTGCAAACCCTAAAATCAGGTTTTCAGGTTTGCATGTTCTCTAAGTTTTCAAAGATTTATTAACAGTGGATTTTTCACTTTGTTATTGGCGTTTTTCTCACACACGCACGCACGCACGCCAGAATGTTCACTCCCCGACGCGCTGGCAGCAGGAGAGCCCTGAAACACGTAGGGATCCTGGAAGTTTCAGCAGCGCGTTTGTCAGTGGCTTTTTAAACAAAGCCACTGCATTTGCATCTGACTTCTGGGTTTCCCGACCAATTAACGTGGGCGGGCATGATGATGTCATGCAGGGGTCTTTTCAGCTAAGGTATTTAAAGGAATACTGCAAAGATGACAATTGAAGGTTTGTGTAGATGGGAGAAAGATTGGTTGCAGATAAAAATTGAATACTCAACAAACCAAAGCTGCCCCTTGCTTTAGTGACGCCTCCCTGGACCTCCTGCTGCGAGGTGTTAGGGCCCGCAGGGAGGTTTTATTCCCTGCTGATGGGAGGAAGAAGCAAGCCTCAATTACAAAGAAGGCATGGCTGGAGATAGCGGAGGAGGTGAGCAGCAGGAGTGTGGTGGATACATCGCAGGAAGAGATTTAATGACCTCATGAGGGCAGGAACGGTGAGTACAATGCCACATTAAACTACATCCTGATGTGCGTGTCACCCCAACCTCCTCACTCTGCCTTCCCAAGCCTACTCCTGCACATCACTCCACACACCAATGTACCTTGCAGATGCACCCATCCCTGCCCATCTATCCACTTCCTCACATCCCCATCTGACCATCCACCACTGACACTCACCCTCAGCTTAATGCAATGTCACGCCTTTCCTTCATAGTCACCCTCTACAGATTTTGTCCATCCATCCGTTCCACTCATTCCATGACTCTCACTCAAAGGTCTCTTGTTTCCCTCCTTGCTGGAGGAGAACACAGAACACCAGGGAGAGGCAGAGAACCGGAGGTGGCCCTCCAGTCATAGCAACGCTCATAGCTGCAGAGGAGGCAGTAGAAATAAGTGGAGTGTCGGCATGCATGGCAGTGGGAGATGGAGAGACGGGGAGCTCCCAACTACCTGGTGACAGAGTTAAATATCACAGTCACATGGCATACAACTCATGTTGACTTGATGTCAGCAGCCAGTGAAATATGATCATGTGCATAATGTTCACTTAAAACATTCTTACGATGACAGTTCAAATTCATGTATTTACTCTCTCACAGGCCCATCAAGTGTCCAACAGGCAGTGGAGCCGGAGGAGGACGCTAACTCGGAGGGTGCATGGTCACAGGACGCATGCACACCAAGCACTAGCACAGATACACACACGTCGGTGGGACCATCAAGACGGATAGTTGTGTGGTCACCTGGTGTCAATGGTGGAGACAGGAACAGCAGTGGAGAGTCCTCATCAGAGGGCGCAGGACGCTCCAAGCTCTGCTCAGCTGGACACAGATGCTGAAGCTTGGGGGCCACCGTCAAGGAGGTCGATTCCAGAGGAGCAGCAAAAAATGCGAGGCTCTGGCAGGATTTCCAGCCGTGATGTGCATGCTTGTAGAGAGAATGGAGAAGCCCATCTCAAGCATGACTGGCATGATGTCGCAGACCTTAGCTATGAGGTGTTCGTTCATAGAAAGGGTGGCCACCTGAATGGAGCATCAAACGCGGTAGTCAAACAAGTTCCTGCTTGCCCTCACCAACAGCTTGCACACTCTGAATGCCACCTTAACTAGGATGGATCAAAACCTAACCTTGGCCGTTCATCGCTCCACTGATGTGCAGCAAGTGCTCGCCAGCTCATTGCTAGCAGGGAAGTGCAGGTGGGCCATGAGAAAGATAATGGTGAAAGGGGACACAGAGGTGGGGACTCTGCTCAAAGCGCTTCCACTTCTCACCCTTTGCCGCACCACCCCCCCACCCGCCCCCAACCCACCGCCAGTCAGTGCCCCACATGCTGCCTTCTGTCCCGATGGCCAAGTCTGCCTCTGCACAGGTGCAGGTGAAGCAATCTTTGGAGGGGCCCTCACGGGCTCCAAAACCCACAGGAAGTCAGCCAGGAGCATCTGAGCAGGGAAGTGAGCAGCCTGCCTCTCTCTCTGCTGAAGCCACAGAGGTTGCACATTGTAGGAGTTATAGGAAAAGGAAGATGAAAGATTATTAGTTACACAAGGGTATGCACATGGGTGTTTTGGACATGTCACAATAAGTTACTGTAAGTTTTGATGCACATATAAAATTATTTCTTTGCACTCCTGGGTGATCTGGGGTGCCATGATCGCCACGTGTGCAGTTGATGATGCCCTGCACCTGTGGGAAGCCAGCTAGAGCTGCAAACCCGAGTGCTCGCTTCATTGGTGGCAAAGTGTACATAAACTGCCTGCCCTGGAAAAAATGGCACCAGTCACCTGGGTGATGCATTTGTGGGCAGCTGAATGCAAAATCCTGCAAATGTCTCCTGCAGATCCCTGGAGGGAGCCTGAGGCGAAGAAGTTGAAGGTGGTGGTCACTTTTGACAGTCACTGGTAACACGTGTCCATCAAGTCCACTTGACAGCAGGTCTTGTTCCAGCAGGCTACAAATGTCTGTCACGACCTGCCGCGCTAGCCTGAGCCTCCGGAAGCACTGGTGTTCAGTCATGTCCAGGAAGCTGATCCCCTGCCTATATACCCTGTGTTGGGGGTATAGTCTCCTGCAAGCTGCACCCCTGTGCTCATTCCCTCTCTCCTGTAGAGTGGCAGGTTGGTGAGGAGAAGGCTGCTCCTGCTGGTGCTCTTGGTCCTCATCTGAGGTCCAAGGTGAAACAGCAGAAGCAACACCCATGCTGATCTGATATATGATAGCTGTAAAGTGGCGATCAGACGCACAATCCTCCAAAGTAGTGAGAGTGGCCTCCAATGAAGTGAAAGTCACCTCCAAAGTTGTAGAGATCACCTGCAAAGTACTGAAAGCAAACTCTCAGAACAAGTGCTGTGAACAAAAGCCTTTCACTTAGGCAAGGAAGCAGGTGTGAGGTCTCAGTACATGTGATTTTTTTGCCTGTCATTTGCTCAGCCCCCTCAATTGCCACGGTGCTCTCGCCTTGCTTTCACTGGCGAAGTCCAGGAAGCCCGGGAAACCTGTGCACACAGTTAAATTTGAAAACCCCGGTAACAAACGCTCTTAATAACCTCTTGCTAGCTTTAAATTGGTAAACCACCTCTCCCAAGGGCGTTTCTCGCTCGTAGCCGAACGCGATCGAGTGAAATGCGGAAGCCGGCAGGTTGAAGCCGGCTTCCCGACATGCTGTCAATTTCAGCGCATTTAACCACCCACCTGCTCCCAGACCCACTCACTCTTTCCTGTTAAAATTCCCCCCATACGGACACACACAATGATTCACTACCTTTCAAAATATGAATGCTGCAGTTCCAACTAAAAGTCTGCTGGAAACCATTAGAATTGTAGGATGCCAAGAAGTCTGTAATACAGGTCTGAAAACCTGATAAAGTTATCAGCTGAAAAGGAAGAAATCATCTAAACCAGTTTGTGATCGCATCAGTTTTACTCCCTACTGCCACCAGGGAAGCAGGAGGTAAAATTGGACTTTTTTGATTTATAAAGTGCTGGAAATTTCAGATATAATCTTTTCAAGCTTTTATTCTACAGTTGCCATCAATGAATAATATCTGGTCATCCAGCAATACATTTATAACACAAAATGTATGCGGTAAAGATTATCTTCATAGCTTGTTACTGAAAAGCTGAAAGATTTATAATGAACATATTATGCAACTAGCTTTCCAGCAGCACAGTTGAGGCTAATAAATCCAGGTGTACTGCTGCCCGGTTTGCTCGATCTCTGTAACTCTCTTCAGCCCGACAACCCTCAAAGATCTCTGCGTTCCTCCAATTCTGGCCTCCTGCACATCCCCGATTTTCATCACCTCACCATTGGCGGCCATGCCTTCAGCTGTCCAGGCCATAAGCTCTGGAATTCCCTCACTGAACCTTTCCGCCTCTCTCTCTCTCTCCTCCTCCTTTAAGATGTTCCTTAAAACCTACCTCACCTGTCTTAATATCTCCTGATGTAGCTTGTTGTCAAATTTTGTTTGATAACGCTCCTGTGAAGCGCCTTGGGGCATTTTATTACGTTATATGCGCTAAGTAAATGCAAGTTGTTGTTGTAGTGGTCACTCATTCGGAGATGTCATTTTTGAGTTTAGCTCTCTGCTTCACTGGATTAGCATCAAATTTTCTCAGACTGAACACTGCTGAAACCCTGTTTGGTACTGAAATGCTCCATTGAAAAATAAGCCACCACAAGCATGGGATGGAATTCTGAAGAGGAAAGGTGAATGGACAGATCTAGAGTTGCCAAATCTGGCTGGACGTATTCCTTGAGGTTTCATCGCATGACCTCCGTCTGCAACCAACCTACCCCCACGCTCCCATCATTGGATGCCTGACACGCCCATCCTCACAGCGCACCCCTTCTCAGGCCAATTGGAAAGTGAACAGATTCTTCGTTACTCGATTGGATGATTCTTGATTGTCAGCCAGCAGCCTTCTTTCCCATCTCCAATATTTTTATAACTAACCAACAAAAGTGTTTAAAGAAAATTTAAAAAACACAATTGTTTTTTAATGCCCCTATGATTTTTCTCCTGGGCTGGTCACAGCAGTGTTCTGGAGATCAACTCAATTCCTGGAGCCTCCAGGACAATCCTGGAGGGTTGGCAACCCTAGTCAGATCAGATATAACTGTGTAGGAGAAATGCCCAAAGAATCAACTTAAATGAGTCCTCAAAGTAGAGTTGTTAGTCAGTCTGAATGCCAGGGAAGGAAAGTGCTAATGCTAATTAAACCATGAAGGCTTATACAAAGAAAATATTTCTCAACATGACTAGAAGTCAAGCCTTCAACACTACAGACCCAGAGACGGCTCATTAAGGGTGACGTAAATATGTCTTGCCTTATCTGGACCTGTGCGCTATCTCTTTGATAGCAAAGACCAGAAAAGTTAGGGAGTAAACAAGTGACCTGGCATGTCTAGGCATCGGTGCTTCATTGATTTGGAGGTTATTAGGGGTACCAACAGGGATGTGTGAAGTGATTGACCCCACTAGGGCTGAACTCTTCTAACACATTCAGATTGGTCAATGTCCATGATTTCCCAAAATATGCAGCCATTAGGTAAAGGTTCCTATTGGTAGCTTGCATTTGTAATATCAGCCCTCATGACTCTGGTGAATTCCCAGCACCAACAGTATGAACAATCATATCACTGTCTACAATTACAGGAAACTTTTGATTAACCGGCCCCTAAATGACCGGAACGCTCTATCCACCGGCAAAATTCAGGAGTCGGTTCAGGTAACTTTTTTTTACTTTTAGTTACTTTTTTTAATTGATTTGTTGCTGTGCAAGGGTGTAGCTGAAGCTGTTGCTAAGCTACAGAGACGCTTGCAACTTGTGCCGATTGTTTTGAAGCAGGGTTTGTTGCTTTATACGGAGCTCTGAGCTCCGTATCTTTTACTATAGCGTTCAGTTATCCGTAATTGTTGATGAACCGGCAACACATCGGTCCCGTCCGTGCTGGATACCAGAAAGTTTCCTGTACATCTAATGGCACTTCATGTTTGAGAAGGTTTGTGGAAATAGAGCCAATTACAAAATAGATTTTACTTTATGTTTAACTAGGAGTTTTATTAGAACCTTCTAATAGTCTGTTAATTAAGTCATTTATTCCATTGAATATTCAATATTCAATAGAAATTTGTATGTAGCAGGCTATAGGTTTAAAAAAAATAACACAGGGTGATTGAAATGCTAAAGAGTATTACCTGATGTGAGGAAGTAATACTGAGAATCACGAAAGATTCCCACAGTTCCTGGTCCCACAGAGCCTGCAAGTATGTTGACAACAGAGAAAGCTCCACTCATTATTCCAAATCCAAGTCCTGCCACTGAAAAGATAAAAGTACAAATTTAATTTACAATTTGAAATACATGATGAGAAACAAACTGTCATGGAGAAGGTACTATTCAGATTCACTTCAAAACAAAGTGTGAATCTCAGTGCTCATTACAGCATAGCTGTCCTTGTACTATTAACTCTGGAGAGACATGGGGAGTTCTACCCATTGTCCTGGCTGCATTTATCCCTCAACCAACATCACTAAAACAGGTTATCTCGTCGCTAACACATTGCTGTTTGTGGGATCTTGCTGTGTGCAAATTGGCTGCCATGTTTCCTACATTACAACAGTGACTGCACTTCAAAAGTACTTAATTGGCTGTAAATCGCTTTGGGACATCCTGAGGTCATGAAAGGTGGTATATAAATGCAAGTTCTTGTTCTATTAGTCTAGTCTAGGAGAAAATCATCCAGAGATTTCATTCATGCTGGAAGTGCATATATGGACATCAGGCTCAGCTGTGATGCCCCAGGATCAAATAGCCTGTCAACACACATGAAGAATGGCCACTTGGATGAACTAGTAGATAATTGTGGGGAAGTTACTGGAATCTATCATCAGAGGCAGAGTGACTGAGCACTTGGACAAGTATCAACTGATCAAGAGATTTGTGAACTGTCTGACCAAACTAGTTACATTTTTTTTTTAAATGCCACATAATAAGGTGTCTATGGATGTTGTCTATATGGACTTCGAGAAGGCCTTTAATAAGGTTCTGCACAAGAGCTAATTAGCAAAATGAGAGCGTACAGATTGGAGGTAACTTTGTGACATCCCTCAGAATAGGGATAAAACTGTTCTGATTGTCTGGATGTGACAAGTGGTGTTTCCCAGGGATCTGTAGTGCAGCCTCAGCTTTTCACCATATATATTAATGACTTGGATGAAGGAATAGAGAGTTGTATATCCAAGTTTGCAGATGACACAAAGTTAGGAGGCACAGTAATTTGCATGCATGGGCAAAACTATGACAGATGGGGCTCAAATTTCCAGGCCCCGTGGAGGCGGGTTTGAAGGCGGGAGTGGTGGGAAAATTGCTGAATCGGGGGGCAGGAACCCATCCCGCCCCCGTGCCAATGTCCCAGGAGGCGGGTAGCCGACCTGTGCTGGGAGCCGCCTCCCCGAGGCAGGAAGGGGATTAGTGCCAATTAACTGCCTATTAACAGGTAGTTAACAGGCAGTTTTTTTGCCTAATCCCTATTTTTAGCCCTGAAGTGTGGGCTTCCCGACAGCTCCGAACCACGCCAAGTTAGCGAGGCGGACCGTCGGTCTGAAGGGGTCGAGATGTCCGTTGTGCAGGTGAGTGATGGGTGCATGTGTGCAGAGGTAAGTGTGTGAGGTAAGTGTAAAGTGTTTTAATAAGTTTTACTTACCTTTACTTTCTCCTGCAGGCTTCCTTCCTTCAGTTCTCGGGAGTCCCTCAGTTCACCGGCGCAGAATGCAGAATGGCCGCTGAAATGTCAAAAGCTGCAGCATTCTGCTTTCTGGTCTGGAGAGATCTCTAACTGAGTCTGAGTAGAAGGATTCAAGTTAGAAAACAGATTGTCAGTGTTTGACAGCTTCACAGAGCTGTCAAACGCTGATTTTTCATCTGTCAAAAGCTCTTGACAGATGAAATGTCAATCACTGACATCACCAGTAACCAGGTGTCCCTTAATTGGCCTGCTGAGCCCGCTGGGCGGGCTTAATAAGGTCAATCAAGGGAAAATAGCGTGGGTTGGCCACAAGTCGATGGAGGCGGGACTACAACCCAAAAAATGGGAGTCCCGCCTCCATTACGTCCCCATTGACAAAATCCAGCCCGTGGAGTTCAATATGGGGAAGTATAAGGTTATGCAGATTTGGATCCAAGAAAATAAATTGGAATATTTTCCTCATGGTGAGAGACGAGGAGATGTGAAGGAGCAAAGGAATTTGGGTGTCCATGTACACAAATAACAAAATCTAGTACATAGATACAAAAAGTAATCAAAAAGGCTACTGGAATGTTGGCCTTTATCTCAAGGAGATTCGAATACACCATTAAGGCTTCTTTAAAGATTCCTAAAAAGAAAATTACATTTATTTTAAAAGTTGGCAGTAGTGTACATAATACAATTGCCTGCCAAGTGTTCTCAACAGTTTCCTGCTACAACCGAACAGAAATACACCATGAAAGGTGTCTGAATTTTTTAGGTGGAAACTACAGAAACGGAGCATTCTGGAAACCAACTCAAATCACCAGAAAGAATCATTGAGGTTGGGCTCAGCATTTAACAATGGCTGCAAACTCTTTACAGGTTTTTGCACGGTGATACTGACCATCAGTGCAGCAATGCACGGAGCGGAGATAGGAACATGTGTCCCATCGGCCCGGATTTTGCGATCAGTGGCATAAACCCCACTAGATGCTGTGGTATTTCCTAAGGGAGAATATTGGAGTTAGCAGCTAATGACATGCAGTTGATAAAAAGTTTTTATGCATTTTGTACCATAAAAGGTCACTTCTTGCAACACTGGCAGTCTTTCCTCAGACCACAGCAGGGGGGGCTGTTGATCTAGCAGATGACAAGCAGGAACCAGGCGAATAGTGAAATGTCAACTAAGATGAGACTCTGACAGTTCGAATGGAGTCGTGATTAACGAATGACATAAATAGAACCGGACCAATTTTCAGCCACTGGAAGGATGCAAATCTAGCATTTCAATAATGAACAAACAAAATTGAGTATCTGTTAAAAATGAATAGACAAACACTATTCCGAACAATTTATTGCAAGACCCATTTCTGTACCTTTGACTGTGACACATGCCTCCAGACCTCATACAGCCTTGGTCAAAACATGGACAAAAGAGCTGAACTCCAGAGGTGAGACGAGAGTGACTGCCCTTGACATCAAGGCAGCATTTGACCGAGTGTGGCATCAAGGATCTCTAATAAAACTGAAGTCAATGGGAATCGGGGGGAAAACTCTCCACTGGTAGGAGTCATACCCAGCACAAAGGAAGATGGTTGTGGTGATTGAAGATCAATCATCACAGCCCCAGGACATCGCTGCTGGAGTTCCTCAGGGCAGTGTCCTCGACCCAACCATCTTCAGCTGCTTCATCAATGACCTTCCCTCCAACATAAGGTCAGAAATGGGGATGTTCGCTGATGACTGCACAGCATTCAATGCCTGCATGCAACAAGACCTGGACGACGTTTAGGCTTGGGCTGATATGTGGCAGGTAACATTTGCGCCACAGCAGTGCCAGGCAATGACTATCTCCAACAAGCGAGAGTCTAAACACCGCCCCTTGACATTCAACGGCATTACCATTGCCGAATCCCCCACCATCAACATCCTGGGGGTCACCATTGACCAGAAACTTAACTGGTCCAGCCACATAAATACTGTGGCAACAAGAGCAGGTCAGAGGCTAGGTATTCTGTGGTGAGTGTCTCACCTCCAGACTCCCCAAAGCCTTTCTACCATCTACAAGGCACAAGTAAGGAATATGATGGAATACTCTCCACTTGCATGGATGAGTGCAGCTCTAACAACACTCAAGAAGCTCGACACCATCCAGGACAAAGCAGCCCACTTGATTGGCACCCCCTCTATAAACTTAAACATTCACTCCCTCCACCACCGGTGTACCGTGGCTGCAGTGTGTACCATCTACAAGATGCACTGCAGCAACTCGCCAAGGCTTCTTCGGCAGCACCTCCCAAACCCGCGACCTCTTCCACCTAGAAGGACAAGGGCAGCAGACACATGGGAACACCACCACCTCCAAGTTCCCCTCCAAGTCACACATCATCCTGACTTAGAAGTATATCACCGATCTTTCATCGTCGCTGGGTCAAAATCCTGGAACTCCCTACCTAACAGCACTGTGGGAGTACCTTCACCACACGGACTGCAGCGGTTCAAGAAGGCGGCTCACCACCACCATCTCAAAGGCAATTAGGGATGGGCAATAAATGCTGGCCTTGCCAGCGACACCCACATCCAATAAAAACAAATTTTAAAAAAATTACCTCAAAAATAAAGTTGTGAAAAGAAAGAAATGTGACCTGATCAGATTAGAAAAAAATTGCATTTATACAGCACCTTCCATGGCCTCATGATGTCCCAAAGCATTTTACAGCCAATGAAGTATTTTTGAAGTGCAGTCACTGTTGTAATGTAAGAAACGTGGCAGCCAATTTGAGCACAGCAAGCTCCCATAAACAGCAATTAAGTAAAGTTAAAAATGAGTCAAACTGTCTGTACAGCAATGCATACAGTGCCATAATAAAACAGGAGAGCTGGAGGCAATCGTGCATTACGAGGAACCAGACATAGTAGGGAGAACTGAGACATGGCTACATAAAAATCAGGACTGAGAATTAAACATTGCAGGGTATAACATATTTAGAAAAGATAGGGAGGGAAAAAGGTGAGGCGGAGTAGCTGTACTTATTAGGGATAACATAATAGAAACATAGAAGATAGGAGCAGGAGTAGGCCATTCGGCCCTTCGAGCCTGCTCCGCCATTCAATGAGATCATGGCTGATCATCCAAATTCAGTACCCTGTCCCTGCCTTCTCCCCATATCCCTTGATCCCTTTAGCCTTAAGAAATATATCCAATTCCTTTTTGAAGATATATTTAATGAACTGGCCTCCACTGCCCTCTGTGGCAGAGAATTCCACAGGTTCACCACTCTCTGGGTGAAGAAATTCCTCCTCATTTCAGTCCTAAATGGCTTACCCCTTATCCTTAGGCTATGACCCCTGGTTCTGGACTCCCCGGACATCGGAAACATCCTTTCTGCATCTAGTCTGTCCAGACCTGACAGAATTTTATAGGTTTCGATGAGATCCCCTCTCAATCTTCTAAACTCCAGTGAGTATAAGCCCAATCGACACAATCTCTCCTCGTACGTCATTCCTGCCTTCCCAGGTATCAGCCTGGTGAATCTTCGCTGCACTCCCTCCATGGCAAGAACGTCCTTCCTCAGGTAAGGTGACCAAAACTGCACACAATACTCAAGGTGCGGTCTCACCAAGGCCCTGTACAACTGCAGCAAGACATCCTTGTTCTTGTACTCGAACCCTCTTGCTACGAAGGCCAACATACCATTTGCCTTCTTAACCGCCTGCTGCACCTGCATGCTTACCTTCAGCGACTGGTGCACAATAACACCCAGGTTTCTTTGCACTTCCCCTTCTCCCAATCTATTGCCATTCAAATAATAATCTGCCTTCCTGTTTTTGCCACCAAAGTGGATAACCTCACATTTATCCACATTATAGTGCATTTGCCATGTTTCTGCCCAATCACCCAACCTGTCCAAATCGTACTGGAGTTTCACGACATCCTCCTCACAGCATACCCTCCCACCCAGCTTTGTGTCGTCTGCAAATTTGGAGATATTACATCCAATTCCCTCGTCCAGATCATTAATATATATTGTGAACAGCTGGGGTCCTAGGACCGATCCTTGCGGTACTCCACTAGTCACTGCCTGCCACTCGGAAAATGACCCGTTTATTCCAACTCTTTGCTTTCTGTCCGCCAACCAGTTCTCTATCCAAGTCAATACCTTGCCCCCAATCCCATGTGCCTTAATTTTGCACGCTAATCTCTTATGTGGGACCTTGTCGAAAGCCTTCTGAAAGTCCAAATACACCACATCCACTGGTTCTCCCTTATCTATTTTACCAGTTACATCCTCAAAAAATTCCAGTAGATTAGTCAAGCATGATTTACCTTTTGTAAATCCATGTTGACTTTGTCCGATCCTGTCACTGCTTTCCAAGTGCTCTGCTATTACATCTTTTATAATAGACTCTAGCATTTTCCCCACTACCGATGTCAGGCTTACCGGTCTATAATTCACCGCTTTTTCTCTACCACCTTTTTTGAATAGTGGGGTAACATTAGCTACCCTCCAATCCATGGGTGCTGTTCCAGAGTCCATTGAGTTCTGGAAGATGACCAGCAATGCATCTACTATCTCTAGGGCCACTTCCTTAAGTACCCTGGGATGTAGACCATCAAGCCCTGGGGATTTATCGGCCTTCAGTCCCATCAATTTTCCTAACACCATTTCCCTCCAAATACTGATTTCTTTCAGTTCCTCCCTCTCATTAGACCCTATGTTCCCCAGCATCTCTGGGAGGTTATTTGTGTCCTCCTTTGTGAAGACAGAACCAAAGTATGTATTTAGTTGGTCTGCCATTTCCTTGTTTCCCATTATAAATTCCCCTGATTCTGACTGTAAGGGACCTGTGCTTGACTTCGCCAATCTTTTTCTCTTCACATATCTATAAAAGTTTTTACAGTCAGTTTTTATGTTCCCCGTTGCTTACTCTCATATTCTATTTTCCCTTTCTTAATTAATCCCTTTGTCCTCCTTTGTTGAATCCTAAACTGCTCCCAATCCTCAGGATTATTGCTTTTTCTAGCCAATTTATATGTCCTCTCCTTGGACCTTATGCTATCCCTAATTTCCCTTGTTAGCCACGGTTGAGTCACCTTTTTTGTTTTATTTTGTGAAGCCTGGTAAAAAAATCCATACCAAAAATCCTTTCGAACCAAAGCTTGAAAAAACTAAAATCAAAATTCGGGTCGGAGGCTTCCCGTGGATGCAAGCCTCTGACCTGCACTTACCTTGTGCGCCGGCCGTTGAGCTGTGGGCCCACGTGGTATTCCGATCCTGGGCCTCCTCCAACTGCCGGCGCACAGTGCTTGCGTGTCCCAGGGGTGCAGTTAGTTCGAAGCGTCCCCTGGGATCACGTGAGCCATGGAGAGCCAATGGTAGCAGGGAATGCTTCATTCATAAATTTGACAGGAAGGGCTGTCAAACCTATAAATACTATAAGCCCCAAAACATAACTAAAACTTCAAATAATTTTTTTTAAAACACATTTTAAAAATAACTATGAATGACATGAAATAACTATTTTAAACAATAATTTAAATTTTTGAAAAAATTAATTACATTTTCTAACGGGGCTAAAAATAAACTTACCTTTCTTTAAAGTATTTAAAAATAATAAACCTGTGGAAAAAATGTTTTAATTTTAATTAATTCACCACTTACCTTGTTAAAAGCATGCACGAAATCGGCACTTTCGTTGGGCCTACGCGTGAGTACCCAGTGCGTACTCACACGTGGGGACCCAAATTTCTGGGCCATTATGGTATAAAAAGTCATCTGGCCATCTTGCAAAGTGGACCAAATATAACCAACCATGCCTTTGAATCCACGTTCACAGAATCACAGAATCTACAGTGCAGATAGAGGCCATTTCAGCCCATCGAGCCTGCACCGACACATATCCCACCCTATCCCCGTAACTATGCTACTTAGTTTACTTGCATTTAAAAAAAATAAAATCAACAACTACATAAAGCATCCATTTAACAATCACTCAATACTGCTCAGAAACAGTCTGATAAAATGGTAGTAAACTCCCATTTTCAACCTGAATGACTCCATTGAGCAGGAATTGCTCAAATCATGTCTGAATGAAGGTCAATGATGACATAAGTTATTTAATGTACAAATTATAAAAAGCAGTTTAGAGATGAACATCAAATGCCTGTTCCAAAACTGAAATAATGATTAACTTTACAAACAATGAAAGATTCAGCAGATGATGTAAAACAAGAAGAGGCCTGCCATAAACCTGATTACTAGATATGGAGCATTAGCAACTATAGTTAAGAATGACCTTTAACATACTGTTGCGAATTAAGGAAATATATTTTGTGTAATTTCCTTGCTTTTCTAAGGGACAGTACTAAGTAATTTGTTTTGACAAGTACAGAGTTTAAAGTATTTAAATATGAAACAACAGAAAATGCTGGAAAAGCTCAGCAGGCCAGGCAACATCCGCGGAGAGAGAAATAGAGTCAACGTTTCGGGTCGAAACCCTTCTACAGAACTACAGTAGGCCCAACGAAAGTGCCGGTTTCGTGCATGCACTGCGCATGTGCGGGAAACCGGAACTTCCGTTCCCTTAAAGGAAGGGGTTCACAGGTCGAACGCATGCGCCGGAGAGGCAGCGCGTACGCCTGGAACTTCTGTTTTTTTTGCAGGTTTCTTCGAGAGGGTAAGTCTCCAGCAGCTACGCTTCTAAAAAGCAGATGTAAGAAATCACACAACACCAGGTTATAGTCCAACAGCTTTATTTGAAATCACAAGCTTTCGGAGCGCTGCTCCTTCGTCAGGTAAAGTGGAGAGATGCATAAAAACACAGCTTATATAGTCAGGAGAATAATGTCAGATGTTTACAGGTAATCTTTCTAACTGCCATTTATCACACCTCGGCAGAGAGGTGTGATAAATGGCAGTTAGAAAGATTACCTGTAAACATCTGACATTATTCTCCTGACTATATAAGCTGTGTTTTTATGCATCTCTCCACTTCACCTGACGAAGGAGCAGTGCTCCGAAAGCTTGTGATTTCAATTAAAGCTGTTGGACTATAACCTGGTGTTGTGATTTCTTATATTTGTCCACCCCAGTCCAACACCGTCATCTCCACACCATGTCTAAAAAGCAGTCGCAAGGCCGGCTTTTAACAAGGTAAGTGGTGAATTAAGTAAAATTAAAACATTTTTCCACAGGTTTATTATTTTTAAATACTTTAAAGAAAGGTAAGTTTATTTTTAGCCCCGTTAGAAACTGTAATTAATTTTTTCAAAAATTTAAATTATTGTTTAACATAGTTATTTTATGTAATTTATAGTTATTTTAAAAATGTGATTTTTTTTTAATGTATTTGAAGTTTTAGTTATGTTTTGGGGCTGAATTGTATTCATAGATTTGACAGCTCTTCCTGTCAAATTTATGAAAGGGCATTCCCTGCTACCATTGGCTCTCCATGGCCTACGTGATCCCAGGGGACGCTTCGAACTAACTGCGCCCCTGGGATACACAAGCACTGTGCGCAGGCAGTTGGAGCAGGCCCAGGATCGGAATCCCACGCGGGCCCACAGCACAACGGCCAGCGCGCTAGGTAAGTGCAGGTCGGAGGCTTGCACCCGCGGGAAGCCTCCGACCCAAATTTCTGGGCCAATGAGATCCCCTCTCATTCTTCTAAACTCTAGCGAATATAAGCCTAATCGACCCAATCTCTCCTCATGCGTCATTCCTGCCATCCCAGGTATCAGTCTGGTGAATATTCGCTGCACTCTCTCCATGGCAAGAACATCCTTCCTCAGATAAGGTGACCAAAACTGCACACAATACTCAAGGTGTGGTCTTGCCAAGGCCCTGTACAACTGCAGCAAGACATCCTTGCTCCAGTACTCGAATCCTCTCGCTATGAAGGCCAACATGCCATGTGCCTTCTTAATCGTCTGCTGCACCTGCATGCTTACCTTCAGCGACTGGTGCACAAGGACACCCAGGTCTCGTTGCACTTCCCCTTTTCCCAATCTATTGCCATTCAGGTAATAATCTGTCTTCCTGTTTTTGCCACTAAAGTGGATAACCTCGCATTTATCCACATTATACTGCATTTGCCATGCATCTGCCCAATCACCCAACCTGTCCAAATCATACTGGAGTTTCTCTGCATCCTCCTCACAGCATATACGCCCACCCAGCTTTGTGTCATCTGCAAACTTGGAGCTATTACATCTAGTTCCCTCGTCTAGATCATTAATATATATTATGAACAGCTGGGGTCCTAGCACCGATCCCGGCGGTACCCCACTAGTCACTGCCTGCCACTCAGAAAAAGACCCGTTTATTCCAACTCTTTGCTTCCTGTCTGCCAACCAGTTCTCTATCCAAGACAGTACCTTACCCCCAATCCCATGTGCTTTAACTTTGCACACTAATCTCTTATGCGGGACCTTATCGAAAGCCTTCTGAAAGTCCAAATACACCACATCCACTGGTTCTCCCTTATCTATTCTACCAGTTGCATCCTCAGAAAATTCCAGTAGATTAGTCAAGCATGATTTACCTTTCGTAAATCCATGTTGACTTTGTCCGATCCTGTCACTGTTTTCCAAGTGCTTGGACTCTAGCATTTTCCCCACTACCGATGTCAGGCTTACTGGTCTATAATTCCCCGTTTTCTCTCTACCGCCTTTTTTAAATAGTGGGGTTACATTAGCTATCCTCCAATCCATGGGAACTGTTCCAGAGTCTATAGAATTTTGGAAGATGACCAGCAATGCATCTACTATTTCTAGGGCCACTTCCTTAAGTACCCTAGGATGTAGATTATCAGGCCCTGGGGATTTATCGGCCTTCAATCCCGTCAATTTCCCTAACACCATTTCCCTACAAATACTGATTTCATTCAATTCCTCCCTCTCATTAGACCCTATGTTCCCCAACATCTCTGGGAAGTTATTTGTGTCCTTCTTTGGGCAGATTGGTCGACTGACCCTCGTCCTGCCTCTATTGAAAACGGAAATAAGCCGGTTCGACACAGATTTGGTTCAGATTAGAAATTTTTTAAATTTTAACTTCCCACTTGATCCAAATCCATCTGAATTTGGGGGTTAAAATTACCCCCATGGTTCCCAAAGCTCTCCACCACAGGAGGTTTCGTCAACCCATATCTGGGTCAGTTGTGGTCCAATTGGTAGAGATTGATTGCCATGATTAGTCAAAAAAACTCCATTGTATCATGTGACTACTGGGATGGTAGAAGGTGAACTAAATGGACCTTTTTTTTGGTCTAGCAATTCCTATGTTCTTCTCCACCTTTGTTATATAGGATCTTGGGTTATGAACAAAAAGCGGGGGTATGGGACTGAGCCGACTGCTCTTTGAAACAGCCAGCACGGGCACGACAGGCCGAATGGCCCCCTTCTGTGCTATAAGTTCCTATGATTCTATGACCTCAATTCTGAACCCTGCCTTGGCTATTTGTTCAGGAAATACAGTGGGAAGAAACAGTTGCAACAATGACCAAATAAGACGCATAAAACACAAGCAGCTCCAAGCTGTTACAGGTTTCAAACTATACCCCAGGCTTCTTATTCGTCCAAGCCATCTTCAAAAAGCCCATCTTTCCCATTCTTAGAGTGTAATTTTCTAAAATACCCATCTCTAGTCAGTGCTGTCCAAACGTGCTAAGTTATCTTTCTCGGATATCTCTGATGATAGATCCTCCCCGACTCATTTCTTACTCCAGTGCCATTATCTTCATCATTACCACTGCTATGGGAAAGAAATCTACTCAAAATACATCTCACTGGCTTGGAACAAAGATAGGCAAAATTCTGACTTTTACAGCATAATTTTCCCTTTGAGGTTATTGGCATCTTAAACATGCAGGTTTCGTAAAGCCCTGAAATAAAGAGCACCTAGAAACCTTGTTTTGTTATTCTGGAATATTTCCCATTTTTGTGAAAGTGAAAAGAACGAAAATTAAATTAAAAGAGAAGATGCATTTATTTTAAACCCCTTGTAAAAACCAAAAGTGAGGAAATGTTGTGGCCTGCTAACCTTCACAGCTATAAACCCAGAGTTCATGGCTGCGCCACTCCTTACCACAGTCACGGGTTTGTTCACCTGGCTGCTTTATACTTCAAACTATTTGCATTAATTTGCTCATTTAACCACAAGATGGAGCACTACTTTGAGCGTGACAGGGCAAAAACAATGGTCCATAACATGCTATGGCAGGGCATCCAACAGCTTCTGCTGCTAGTTAGACTTGCCCTTGCATGTTTAGGTTTTTAACATTCTTGATTGGCAAGTTGCTGAAAGTGCTAGCTGATAACGTTGCAGCGAGGGAAACCGAGCATCTAGGATTTAAGTGAACAGGGCAAGCAACTGTGCATCTCCTTAACCAATCAGATTCAAGGATTGTGAAATAAACAGCACAAGGATAGAGAAGAAAGTGTAAGTTAAGAGTGGGTGAATGCAATGTCAAATCAGGTACAGAAGGAGAAAGAGAGGGAAAGAAAGACTGGATTAAGAGAGAGAAGAAAAAAAGACAGAAAGGAAAAAGTAAATTTAATCATTTAAAATTTTTAATTTTTAAAATCTCCGACAATTAAAACCTGAAGACTCCACACTTTTAATAGTTAATTTTCAATGCTAGAGAGGTTGACTGGCAGTAATTAACACTTACCACGTCGTTAAAAGGGTACTTAGACTGAAATGGACAAGATTTAACTTTCTGTAGCGAGGTTGGTTCCTATCTACCGTGCAAGTACAGCAACTTAACACCGTTCAATGCATTTCAATGGTGAGGCAGGCAGCCTCACCATTTTCGCAAAGCTAACGGCTCATCGCTGACAGCAACTTTTGGATTTCCACATTAAACCTCATACCTGCCCTACCCTGAAGTTGCACATATATAAGGTTGAGCGCTATTAGCCTCACTGTTAATTTGACAGCAAATTATGAGCTGTGTTTTTTGTAAATTAACAGTTCCTTTTTTTAAATCTATATCTTTGAAAGTATAGGCTTGTATTTCAAAATGGCAGGTGGGTGCTTTGAAGTCTAGTGTTGGCACACATTTGTAATTTATTGCTTGGAGAGACTATAAGCAGCGTTCAACTGATATGAATTTGAAAAGTGTGGGAAAGAATAAGCTATCTACTCAAAGAAGTAATAAAAAGAAGCGCAAATTGATACAATAGCCTTTAAGCTACAATGGCCCATAAATCCCGTTCCCTACGGGTGTGTACGGGCTGTGTACTCACCCGTAGGGCCAACGGGAGTGCCAGTTTCACGCGTGCACTGTGCTGGAAACCGGAACTTCCGTTCTCTGAAGAAAGGGGTTCGCAGGTCAAACGCCTGCGCCGGAGAGGCAGCGCGCACGCCTGGAACTTCCGTTTTTTTCGAGGTTGATGCAGTCCGGGTAAGTCGGTAGCAGCTGCGCCTGGAAAAGCAGGCGCAAGGCCTGCTTTTAACAAGGTAAGAGGTGATATCAATAAAAGAAAAAAAAAATTAACACTTATTTATCATTTTAAAATACTTTAAAGGTAAGTTTATTTGTAGCCCCGTTAAAAACTTTAATTTTTCTTTCAAAAATTTAAATTGTTTAAAATAGTTAATTTATGTAATTTATATAGTCATTTTAAAAATGTGATTTTTAAAAAATTTATTTGAACTTTTACTTATGTTGTGAGGGTGATCTCTATTCATAGATTTGACAGGTCTTCCTGTCAAATCTATGAATGTAGATTCCCTGCTCCGAATGGCTCCCCATGGCCCACGTGATCTCAGGGATGCTGCGAACTAGCTGCGCCCCTGGGATACGCGAGCCCTGCACACCGGCAGTTTGAGGAGGCACATCAACGGAATTCTATGCCGGCCCAGAGCATTACGGTCGGCGCAGCTCGTTTGTGCAGTTCGGGGGCTTACGCCTGCGGGAAGCCTCCGACCGGAATTTCTGGGCCATTACTTATGATCTATATTTCTATTTGCAATCCTTGATGGTTGTCATAACCATGGGGTTCAATCCTGCATATCCAAGACACCAAAAAGGTAAGTTTTTAAAAAAACACTTACCTGAATGTGGAACCGGGAGATGCAGGAGTGTACGGCCCAGCTCAACATTAAAACCACAATCCGCTGCCGGCCACTGGTCACCAACCTCCCAACCGCTGCCTCGACCCCCCCCTCCAGACCGCTGCCTCGACCCCCCCCTCCAGACCGCTGCCTCGACCCCCGCCTCCAGACCGCTGCCTCGACCCCCGCCTCCAGACCGCTGCCTCGACCCCCCCCTCCAGACCGCTGCCTCGACCCCCCCCTCCAGACCGCTGCCTCGACCCCCCCCTCCAGACCGCTGCCTCGACCCCCCCCTCCAGACCGCTGCCTCGACCCCCCCTCCAGACCGCTGCCTCGACCCCCCCCTCCAGACCGCTGCCTCGACCCCCCCTCCAGACCGCTGCCTCGACCCCCCCCTCCAGACCGCTGCCTCGACCCCCCCCTCCAGACCGCTGCCTCGACCCCCCCTCCAGACCGCTGCCTCGACCCCCCCCTCCAGACCGCTGCCTCGACCCCCCCCCTCCAGACCGCTGCCTCGACCCCCCCCTCCAGACCGCTGCCTCGACCCCCCCTCCAGACCGCTGCCTCGACCCCCCCTCCAGACCGCTGCCTCGACCCCCCCTCCAGACCGCTGCCTCGACCCCCCCTCCAGACCGCTGCCTCGACCCCCCCTCCAGACCGCTGCCTCGACCCCCCCTCCAGACCGCTGCCTCGACCCCCCCTCCAGACCGCTGCCTCGACCCCCCCTCCAGATCTAATTTAATGGTGGAACGGGCTCGAGGGGCTGAATCACCTACTCCTGTTGTATGTTTCAATTTTTCTTAATCTGCATCTCCACTTCTAGGTGTTATAGTTCCATTGCACAGCATTGCCATCTGAGGCTGTGACTTAACGGAGAGCCTCTGAAGGACCATTGCTCTTCTACTGGAACACAGGTGCACCTCCTCATATGTTTATTGAAGAACTAAAATTTTAAACTTTGATTGCCATCTGGCTTACGTTTGGCTACAAGATCCAGCTCCACATTTATACCTAGCTGCAAAGACCGTGGGAAAATATATCTACAATATTCAAAATAGCATGTAACACTATGAATTTTTCCAATAAAATTATGTCTCACCATAGGCCATTTGCTGGACTGATAGGGGTGACATTCCATCTTCACTTAGTGCTGCTAAGCCTTCATTCGCCTTTCTAAAGGGATAAAAATATTACTTATATTAGTAGTCCACGTCTTTAAAAAAGTTTATGCTCATTAGGGGAGGATGACTAACAAATATAACATTTCATTCTATTTTCATTAACAGTGCTCAGCTTTCTTAGGTCAAATGCTGTATGGAGCAGACAAAATTCAAGTAACTTAAAATTTGAATTAATTTTCTTATATTTTGCTGCCTAATACAATATTTCTAGAGAGATAATAAAGTAACTTATAAAGCAGATGACCGAAGCAAGATCAAAAAATTTACACGTGAAATAAAATATATAACTGATTTGCAAAGTAATTACAATCAAGTCTTTGCCATAATCAAACATTTAATACTATTTTTTGCAATGATAACAATTTTCCCTTAATCCTCTTCTCCTGAAAGTGGTGATGTGCTGGGGTACAGTCCCAAGGGCTTTAGTGGTGGTCAATTACCTCACTCAAGTAGGCAGTTTCCATGCATGAGCCGGGACAGAAAGTGCCAGCAGGTTACTTGACCACAGGGAGCACAATAGCTGCCATACCTAACATCTGTATATGCAGGTTTGCAGCATTAGCCATTGGACAGCAATCAAAAGTAGGAGTCATGGCTGAATATGCAGTGGTAGTGGTGCGGTCCTGAAGGATGAACGCTGATTTTGTTGCATGATCTTCAGGTATACAGCATCATGTGACAGAATATGTAGCGTTTTACTGCTGTCTACACTATGTAGTGAGCAATGTTGCTTTACAAATGCAACATTGAAACAATCTCAAGGTTATGTAGCTGTGTGTCACTAACGATGGATCACATCTCTTAAGATTTTGTAGATATGTATGAAATTCCAGGTCTATAGAACTTCAAAGTTTTTATTTCTTGCATGGCATTCCTTTAGTCTAGGTGGAACGACGGAGAAGTTTAGGAAGGGAAATAGAGAGATTAAAACCAAGGCAGCCCTGCCACAAATGGTGAGACGGAAGGAGGGCGGGATGCACAAAACACCAGAATTGGAAGTGTGCAGAGGGGGTTAGGATACAAGACTGGAGGAGTTTGCAGAAATAGGGTGGGGTGAGGCTGTGGAATGATCTGAAAATGAGTTTAGGGATTTTAAATTCAACACACTGGAGGAAAGGGAGCCACTGAAGGTCTGCGAGGATGGGGATGATGGGCAACGACTTTGTTTCGGACAGCAAACAGGCAGCTGGATTTTAGACAAACTTGAGTTTATGGAGATAGCAAAATACTGCAGATGCTGGAAATGTGAAAAAGGGTTAGGCCCGAAACGTCACTCTAATTTCTCTCCACGGATGTTGCCTGGCCTGCTGAGTTTTTCCAGCATTTTCTGTTGTTATTTTGAGTTTATGGAGGTTGGCGAACGAGAGGTTGGCTGGAGGACATTGGAGAATTGAAGGCTAGAGGTAACAAAGTCCTGGATAAGGTTTTTCAGCAGCAATGGGATTGAGGTTGGGGTAGATGCAGGTAAAATTTCAGAAGTGGAAGTAAGCAATCTTGGTGATATAGATAGGATGTGGAGCATAGCTCAGGGTTAAACAGAATGGCAAGATTTCACACAGTCTGCTTCAGCCTGAGCAAGTACCATGGGAGCGGATTTTATGGTGGCTTCAGTCTCCTTGATATTTTGTTCAAGGAAACTTTGACATTCATAACCTGATGCTAAACAGGCAGCCTCGAGGGCTACAGAGTTCAGGAAAGTGGTGGAAAGAGTGTCATCAGCATACACGATAGCTGACCCCATGCCTGCGCACGATGTCATCGAAGGCCGGCACATGGTGAAACAAGAGGGCCAACGATATATTGTTGGAGGCTCTGAAAGTGGCTTTGCGGGACAGGAAGAGAAGCCTTTGCTGGAAAAACGCTGGCTGCATTCGGACAAGTAGCAATGGAACCAGACGAGGGCAGTCACATGGAAATGGACAACAGCTGAGAAGACGCTGTGGTAAACGGTATCAAACACTGCGGAGAAGGTAAGGAGGGCAGGAGGCATAAGATACCACAAACACAGAGGATATCATTTGTGGTTTTGATGAGGGCAGCCTGGTGATGTTAGTAGGGTAGAAGGGATTCAACAGGATTGTTATAAATCTCATCATCATAAAGAAACTACTCATGAAATAACACGGAACGGCCAGCTGGTGGCGCCGTCCAAAGAGTATAAATACTCGGGCATGGGCCCAGTTTGCCCAGGGACATGTTGTAAGACAGGAACTAGTGAAGTACAACTAGACCTCCATGTTCTGAAACAAGTTGATTAAAGCCTTGCTTTATACTCAAACCAAGTGCGTAGTGAGTTTTATTATGTCAATTTAATCAACTTGATATCGACTCCACGCTCCGAGTGATTTCGGGAACAGCCAGCACTTCAACTGCAGAAGGGAACTCCAGCATAGTAATCAATCCATCATGGACAAACTACTCAGACCCGCCCATCTTGACCTGGACCCGAATTCACCTACAACTGCTAAGGTATGGAAACACTGATATCGTACCTTCAGCAACTTCCTCAGGGTGTGTGGTGAGAATGTTCCTGATAAATTAGAGATACTTGCCAATTATGTATCTCCTCATGTGTTTGACTATATCGAAGACTGTGTAAACTATGACTCCGCTATCCTAATATTACAGCGACTATATGTTAAGGCCACAAACGAAATTTTTGCTCAGCATCTACTGGCCACAACTCGACAACAACCCGGGGAATCACTTGACGAATTCCTTCAAAAACTTCGCAGGCTCAGCAAGGAATGTAATCTTAAAGCTGTCACAGCTGAGCAGTACCAGGAGGAGTTAAATCGTGATTCCTTTATTAATGGGATTGCGTCTCCCTTCATACCCCAGCGTCTGTTGGAGAATAAAACCCTCGAGTTACAGGCTGCCTATGACCAGGCATGTTCCCTGGACTTAGCAAAGAGGAATGTAGATACCTATCTTTTACCTCGTGCACGGGCTGCTGCTATCACTTTTAATGACTCCTTCGATAGGTTAGAGTCATCATCAGTGAGGGCTTCCGCCTGAGACCTAACGGATGACAACCCTACCCTAGAAGCCTTCACTGATGATGACCCTGCCCTAGCGGCATCTTGGCAATCTGGAAGGAAGTGTTTCTTCTGTGGAGGTGCGTTCCATTATAGGAAATTTTGTCCTGCTCGTAATGCAACCTGCAATCATTGCAGCAAGGTCACTTTTCTAAGGTATGCCAGTCAAGAGCCTCTGTTAGTAAGAAGGGCCACTTTTCTAATGTATACCGGTCGAGAGCTCCTGTTAGTTTTGCAGCTGCTATCTATGAAACTGCTCCTCCCCCAAGAGCCACTACTAAGGTTACAGCTGCTATCTATGAAACTGCTCCACCCCCAAGAGCCACTACTAAGGTTACAGCGGTCAAGGGTAAAACTGCCCCTCCTCCCATCACAGCTGTTTTTCCCCAAAGTCTGTCCCATGCAGCCACGAAGGTTTCGGTATATGGACACATTTTGAGTGCACTAATCGACTCATGCAGCTCTGACAGCTTCATTAGTGAGCGGGCTGTCAGTAAGTTAAAACTGCGTATTTACCCCTCAGACAGGGAAATTGCAATGGCTCTGACGACACTGACCACCAATTCTTCCGGCTTTTGTCTTGTCGACCTTATTCTCAATGGCTGCACTTATTTCTCCACCCGGCTCAGGGTGCTCAAAAACCTATGCAGTGATGTGCTCCTGGGACAGGATTTCCAGAAACAACACAAAAGACTCACTTTCGAGTTTAGAGGGTCAAAGCCGGAGCTTATTATTTCCAAAGTACCATTTTGTGTGCTTTCGGCGGCTTCGCTCAACGAGCCCTCCTTGTTTGCCAATCTTTCCCCCCGATGTAAGCACACAGTCACTAAATCACGACGTTTCAGCCAAGATGATCAATCCTTTATCGAGGCAGAAATCTCTCGCCTTCCAGCTGACGGTATCATTGAGCCATGTTCATCTTCCTGGCGGGCTCAAGTCGTCGTTGTTAAAAATCCTCTGAAGCAACACAAGAAACGTCTTTGCATCGATTACTCGCAAACTATTAACCAGTATACCGACCTGGATGCCTACCCACTGCCACGCATCAATGACATGGTCAATAACCTTGCCAACAAGGTATTTTCAACTTTTGATTTAAAGAGCGCATATCATCAAGTACCATTAAAGGAATCTGACAAAAAGTATACGGCCTTTGAGGCCAATGGTCGGCTTTACCAGTTTTGTCGACTTCCATTTGGGGTCACCAATGGGGTGGCTGTCTTTCAACGGGCAATAGATAGCCTAGTCAAACAGGAGAACTTAACGGACACTTTTCCATATCTGGATAATATCACCATTGCTGGTCATGACCAGAAGGAGCATGATGCCAATCTCCAGAAATTTTTTGACGTTCTCCGTCGTCGTAACTTAACCTTAAATGAGTCCAAATCTGTGAAATCAGTACCATCAGTCAACATCCTTGGCTACTGGGTGGGCAACGGTGTCATCAAACCGGATCCGGAGTGACTTCGTCCACTTCAGGAGCTCCCTCCCCCTACGAATCTCAGCTCTCTTCATCGGGCACTCGGCATGTTCGCTTATTATGCGAAATGGATACCCCACTTCTCCGACAAGATCCAGCCCCTGCTTCACAAAGTCATTTCCATTGGAGGCAACGGCTATTTCAGCTTTCAACCTCCTCAAGCGACAACTGGAAAAAGCCACATTTCGTTCCAGTGATGAAAATCTTCCTTTCGTGGTCGAGTGCGATGCATCGGATGTGGTGATCTCTGCTACCTTGAATCAAGGTGGTCGACCCGTTGCATTTATGTCCAGAACTTTGCAGGGTAGCGAGCTCCATTATCCCCCTGTCGAGAAGGAGGCTACGGCCATCATCGAAGCGGTACATAAATGGAGTCATTTTTTCGCTCGTCGCCATTTCACACTTATACCCTATCTGCGCTCCGTGGCCTTTATGCTGGATAACCAGAAACGCACTAAGATCAAGAATAACAAAATACAACTCTGGAGGATGGAATTGGCCGCCTTTGGATACACCATACATTATCGACCCGGCAAAGAGAATGTGGCCCCGGATACCCTCACGCGGGCATTCTGCTCTTCTATGTCAACTTCGACTCTTGCGGATCTTCATACTGACTTATGCCATCCTGGCATGACCCGTATGTTGCACTTTGCGCGATCTAAAAATCTCCCATTTTCTACGGAAGATGTGAAAAGAACATGCTCCTCCTGTAGAATTTGTGCGTAATTAAAATCGCAATTCTTCCATCTATCGGATGGTTCGCTCATACACGCTATGCAGCGACTCAGCATTGACTTTAAAGGGCCACTGCCTTCCTCAACGTGAAACTCCTACTTACTTACTATGGTGGACGAATATTCACGCTTTCCCCTGTCCCAATATGCTTACTTCCACAGTGATCAAATGCCTTGATCAAGTCTTTTCCCTTTGCGGTACGGCCAATTTCATCCACTCTGATCGGGGTCCCTCCTACATGTCAAGCGAACTCAAAAGTTATCTTTCCCAACGGGGAATCGCCACATGTAAAACGACACCGTACCATCCCATTGGAAACAGACAGGTTGAGAGATACAACGCTATCATTTGGAACACTGTTCGTCTTGCACTAAGGTCACGCAACCTACCAGACCAGCAGTGAGAAACTATGCTCCCTGACATGTTGCATTCCATCAGGTCTCTTCTTTCTACGTCCACCAATGTCACGCCTCACGAGCGATTCTTCAGGTTCGAGCATCACTCCACTCATGGGACGTCCCTACCGTCATGGTTGGCAGCTCCCGGCCCCGTGTTGATCCGAAGATTCCTCAGATCTTCTAAAAACGATCCCCTCGTCGACGAGGTAGAACTCACGGACGTTAATCCCACGTACGTGCACGTGCGGTACCCTGATGGCCGGGAGTTCACCGTTTTGCTCCGGGACCTGGCTCCCTGTCCAGCCGGTCCCAACTGATAGAGGGACCCACGGTGATGATGCCGACACTCTGCGCTCCCTTGAAGATGACGCCCTACCTGGGACATTGAGAGATCAGCCGGCTGCCCCACCGGATCCACTCGGGTAGCCAAGCGCTTCCCCTGGGATGGCCACCCGAGGCCAGAACGCCGGTCAATCCCCGGCTGTCAATCAGGATGAAGCCAGTTCTGCGCCTGTGGGGACCTGCACCCGGAGTCACGATCTCCCCAGCCTCCCTCGGGTCGATCAGGGCAACACGGGCCGTGTCGATCCACCGGTACGGATCAAGCGGCCCAGGGACCAAGACACAGTCCGGGGAGACGTGCCTTCCAGCCATAAACAAAGATCTAAAAGACTGCAGCTATTCGTGGTCCGCCTAATCCGTTAGGAGGAAGTCGTCGGACTTCCAAATCTTTTAGGCAGGAAGAATGTTATAAATCTCATCATCATTAAGAAACTACTCATGAAATAACACTGGACGGCCAGCTGGTGGCGCCGTCCAAGGAATATAAATACTCGGGCATGGGCCCAGCTTGCCCAGGGACATTTTGTAAGACAGGAACTAGTGAAGTACAACTAGACCTCCATGTTGTGAAAAACGTTGATTAAAGCCTTACTTTATACTCAAACCAAGTGCGTAGTGAGTTTTATTACATCAAGGATGTTTTGAGAAAAATTGGCCTGGAGCAGAAGGTGACAACATGATTGCGGACCCTTAGAGAGAAAATGGCAGTGAGAGATGGGAAAGGGGTAGTTGCAGTAGATAGTGGAGGGCAACGTTCCCCCTAATTTTTTTAGGCCGCGCGACCCCTTCAACTGGCTGCGCGGCCGTGTGGCTTAAAATGAACGTTGGTTGAGGGTAGATCTTTGTGGAGGGAGTGACAGACCACGATACATCACTTCTCAAACACAGTATTCAGGTTTCATATCCACAACTCAAAATTTTGCAGGAGGTGGACAGAGAGACAGATAGCATTAAAGTAATAACTATTAGGTATGGTCAGACTAAGAGAGAGCACAGGATGGTCTAAGATAGGTTTACAGTGTATGTATGTGAACGCACGAAGCGCAGTAAACAAGGTTGGTGAGCTGCAGGCGCAAATAGCCACATGGGAACATGATGGCAAGGCAATAACGGAAACCTGGCTCAAAAAAGGGCAGGATTGGGTATTAAATATTCCTGGTTATAAGGTGTTGAGGAAAGATAGGAGGTGGTGTGGCAGTATCGGTTAAGGAGAATGTTACAGTGCTGGTTTTAAACAGCCAGAGAGCAACATTTCAGCGTCGGTGATGTATTACGCGCAAAGACCGAAAAATTTGCCAATTATTACCTGAAACTGAGAATCTTTTTAGACTGGTGAACAAGATAGAAACAGTGTGCATTGAGAAAAGCATAAATAATTAGAAGCAATCTCTGCTGTATAGTTAACAGAATAAAATGATGTCCAATTCAAATTGGTCATTTCTTCATTTTTCTAATGCAGCAACACCCTCATATAACGATTGTTTCCGTCGGTCCCAAGAGGGTTTGTTATAGTGAGGCTTGACTGTATACATAAGGCAACCTAATAACAAAGATTAATAATAACCTGACTAGAATAATATTCCTGCACTTTACTGGCAGTTTGATGAAAAACTGCGATGTGCATGATTGCAACTTCATCAAGTGTCAACAATTAACCATGGCAACCAACAGCATATAACTTCTGTTTTTGCAACACCAATACTACATAAAAAGATTCTCACTAGATGGATGACAACATAACAATCAAGCACCCTCAGGCTGACACTCAGTATCCACAAATGTCTGTTACCATAGCAATCATCTACTATATCATTCCTTACTGCTATTTAATTAAAAGGCATGCTATTAATGCTGAAAACAAACTGCCATACAAAATAAAACCATGCATACCACCCAGTAAATAAATACACACAGCCAGCTGATGAATATACCTTTTTTAAATATAGAAGATAGCAACAGAGTTGGGAGATAGACTTCAGAGACTTGCTCCACAGGGCCACTTGTGGTCAATGCTCGTTAACAACATCAGGACAGTGGAGAGCGCAAAATTGCATGGTAAATGTTGACATTGTAATTTACAATGATAAATGATCACTAAGAAACAAGACAAAAAACCAAGCGCATTTTGGGTTTTATAAATCGAGGCATAGAGTACAAAAATAAAAAGGTAATGATAAATTTGTACAAGGAAATGGTTAGGCCATAGACAGTTAGAGTACTATGTGCAGTTGTTGGCATTGCATTGTAGAAAGGATATAAAAGCCACAAAGAATGCACAATGTAGATTTACTACGATAATACCAGTGTTGAAAAACTATGGTCATGGAAATAGACTTAAAATATTGGGACCATTGCCACTGAAGCAGAGAATGCCAAGAGGAAATTTAATAGAGGTTGTTAAAATTATGAACAATTTCATCTGGTTGGGAAGTAGGTGATGAAGGATTATCAATTTAATACTGTCTTTAAGATGATGAGGAGTGAGGTTAGGAGACATTTCTTTGCCCAGAGCGAGCATGGCATGCTTGCTACAGTAAACACTTGAAGTAACAGAAAACACTGGGCTGCATGGAGAAAGTGGGGTAGTGGGATTAGTTTTGGATTGCTCTAGGAAAGAACCGACACAAACACAATGGCCCCGATATTAATTTGAAGGCGGCTTCCGATGGGTGGGGGAGAGGGGTGGAACTGCGTGGGAGAAACCCTGAAACAACTGAGCGGGTCCGAATTTGCGATCGTTACTGAATTGTACCAATTAATTTGGACTTCCAGGTTTCGCGTCTCAAGCTGCACAGCGGGCGCAGTGCACACCCACATGATGCAATCTCAGCTCTATTTAAAGGGACAGTGCACAAATGGAAGTTGGTGGTGTTCAGGATGGATGGTGGACATAGAGCAAAAACAGCACCCAGATTTAATCATGCATTGCTGGAATTACTGCTGGGTGCAGTCAGGAGGAGGGGGGACATACTGTTCCCCAGCAATGGGAGGAAGAAACCTGCTGCTCTCACCAAGAAGGCGTGGTTGGAGGTAGCTGAGGAGGTGAGCAGGAGTATTGTGCCCAGGTCATAGATGCAATGTAGGAAGCAGTTTAATGACCGAACCAGGTCAGGAAAAGTGAGTACATTTGCTGATTCAACTACATCCTGTGCTTTAATCTCACCACCGCCACCACACCCCACACCGCCCCCCCTGCCCCTTTCACCTGTCTTGCTAAGCATTCTCCATCACATCACTCCTCACACCCACTTAACTTTCTGCTGCAGCCAACCTTCACTTTCTATGCACTTGATCACCTTCCCATTTATTCATCCACTGCTGACACTCACTCTAATCCTTATGCAATGTGATGCATGTGTCTCATAGTCACCCTCACCGAATGCACTGCAGCCATCGGGTGAATACCTAACCTCACTCACATGTCTGTTTTTCAGCACTTGTAGAAGAGGGTGCTAAATGCAAGGGAGAGGACTGGAGGTGGAGCACCACAAATAGTCCAGCTCAATGATGTAGAGGAGGATGTTTTGGAGATAAGTGGCACATCTGCATCTCTCAGTCGGAGATGGAGAGACAGGGAGCTCGCAGATAGCTGGTGACAGAACTACAAATATCTCTGACACACATATGCTGACTTTATTTCATCAATGACTGAAATATGAGAAGACCGAATATGTTGATTGTCAAGATTATGACTTTGCCACGACTAAATCATATCGCTTTCTTTAGTCTTCCAGGGCCTTTACGCATACAGCAAGTATCGCAGGTCATCCACAAGGACGATTCCTCAGAGGAACGAATTCTAGGTGCACCATCACAGGACATACAGCCATGCACCAGCGCAGATACTCGCACTTCAGTGGGTCAAACCCAGACATTCATTGCGTTTTCACCTGGTGATTCACACCTCACAAATGAGCACGAGCAGACACTGGGGGCAGAGACAGCTGTGGAGAGACCGCGTCCAATCTTTTAACCATGTGATGTTACTCTAACTCTTAAAAATTTTTAAACTTCCTTTCAAAGCTCAGAGTTCAGCAAGTGACATGTGATAATTTCCACATTATACATACCTTAATAGTTTGTAGTAAGCAAACCGAAAGACTTCCTGCAGTACTACGGAGAACATCGCACCAAAGATAATGAGGGATTTCTGTAGTTCTGCATCCTTCTCGTTGCTAACCTTTACAGCAATAAACCACACTAATGAAGACAGCAGCAAGGAGAGTAACCAGAAAAATGCCCTGTAACACAGATATCATTCAATTATTAAGTTGGCATAAATTAACAAATGTAGTAATAGTACTTTAGCTCGCATGCAGTGATTTTGCCTGTATTCCACACCAGGTAGTGGTGTCTACTCAATGAACCAATCGAGCTCTTCTTAAAAAACAAAAAATATCCTTCTACAATAGCAAAATACTGCGGATGCTGGAAATCTGAAATAACAACAGAAAACGCTGGAAAAACTCAGCAGGCCAGGCAACATCTGTGGAGAGAGAAACCGAGTTAACGTTTCAGGTCTGGGACTCTTCATCAGAACTGGAAAAAGCTGGAGATGTAACAGATATTAAGCAGGTGCAGAGACAAGGGTGGTGGAGAGGAATTGAAGGAACAATCTGTGCTTTTGTAAGAGGCAGGAAAGATAAAATGTTGCAAATGGGAATGGCAAAAATCATACAGCATGAAAAATGGGGGCAGGGGTTATAGTTTGAAATTATTGAACTCAATGTTGAGTCCAGAGGGCTGTAAAGTGCCTAATCGAAAGATGAGGTGCTGTTCCTCGAGCTTACGTTGAGCTGCACTGGAACAATGTAATAGGCCGAGGACAGAGAGATCAGAGTGGGAGTGACGCGGTGAATTAAAGTGACAGGCGACCGGAAGCTCAGGATCACCCTTACGGAATGAACGGAGGTGTTCCGCAAAGCAGTCACCCAATCTGCGTTTGGTCTCCCCAGTGTAGAGGAAACCGCATCGTGAGCAGCGAATACAGTATACTAAATTGCAAGAAGTGCAAGTAAATCGCTGTTTCACCTGGAAGGGGTGTTTGGGGCCCTGGCAGTGGGAAGGGAGGAGGTAAAAGGGCATGTGTTGCATCTCCTGCGCTTGCACGGGAAGGTGCCGGGCGAAGGGGAAGGACTGATTGAGGAGTGGACCAGGGTGTCGCGGAGGCAGTGGTCCCTTCGGAATACTGAAAGGGGAGGTGAGGGGAAGATGCGCTTGGTGGTGGGATCACGTTGGAGGTGGTGGAAATGTCGGAGGATGATCCATTGAATGTGGAGGCTGTCTCTGCAGCTGCTTAATATCTGTTACATCTCCAGCTTTTTCCAGTTCTGATGAAGGGTCCCAGACCTAAAACGTTAACTCTGTTTCTCTCTCCACAGATGCTGCCTGGCCTGCTTAGTTTTTCCAGCATTTTCTGTTGTTATTTTATAAAAAAATATCCTTCACTTATTTTATTATGTAAAAGAGTCAAGGCTCTAGGAAGTGCTTTAAGATTACAGTATAGGCAGCAACAGAAAGCTGCATGATGGCACGTAAAATCAGGTTGGCAGTGACTTTGGATGTTGCAGACAGCACTTTCATTTCTACACTGTATACCGTCAGGAAAGCAAAGCCAAATTACTACAGGTGCTGCTGCTGAACTTTTAGAAAAAGATGATCTCAATTTGGATTTCTGCATTTTCTAGCTTCTCTGAGAATATTTCCCACTAATTCAAAATAACTACACTGCTACTGTACCAACTAATGCCATGAATAACTGTTTAGCTCCACCATGCCATTATTTGCTTATGCATATTTATAGCTATTTAGCCATCTGCTGACCATTCCATCTCCCAGTTGGAGTTTGGACTAAGTTTAGGAGGAAAAGTTCCCCAGATCAAGTGTTGAATTTGCTTCTTTATTTACATTCCTATTTTGATACTAGAAAACAAATGCCACATTATAATCAATCTGCAGTACACTAAGCTGCAGTACTGCCACACATCTCAAACATTAAGCTGTTAAAAAGCTTGATCTGTTATTAAAGAAACCACTATTCACAAATCACGAGATAGGCATGGATGAGAAAGCCCATTCAGCCCAACTTAGCGTATCCATCCAGAACAACCTACAGTCCCCTCCCCTCCAATCCAGCATTGATTTTTTTTTTATGATTTCAGGCTTTTTCCACCTACCAGTAGTTATCATATGTTGATCATTTTCTGTGCGAAAAATAACTATTGTTAAATTTGAACCTAAAATAGGATTCAAAAAAATGTTATATATACAGTTTTTTTTTTAAAAAGATAGTTAGAAATTAGAGGTACCTAAAATATATATGGTTATGCGAATGAAATTGTGACGCGAATAATACTATGTTTAAATGATTGTATTAGAGCTCGAGACAAGTAAGGGGTTAATGTATAAGTTGTGTTTTACTGGAACTGCTCAAGTCTCGGCTCCTGGAAACTCGTATTAGAGCTTGAGACAAAGGTGTCTTCAGTTAATTAGATTAGATGATGTATAACATTCCACACAGGGGCCCCACAGCATGACCTTGCCTCCCAAGCTAGCTGTCTGTTGTTTGTAAGTTTGCATTTTGACTTTGTTTAATGTATCTTTAACTTGGCCAATGAAAGCCCAACCTATGTTTCTTCCTTTATTACTAATAACCATATTATAATGCTAAGGTAGGAATTGGAGTTTGTTTAACAGAATTGTTTGCGAAGATATGCAAAAGTTAATTAGTATAAAGCTCATACAATAGAAGGAATTTATGGGAGTCAAGGTATCATCTCAGGATGGAATAGTCCGTTAGATTAAGGGGAGATAGTTTGGATAGTGGCTGGTTGAGTAAGACAGCTCTAGCTTAGGCCTCTGATTAAATGGCCCAAAGCTGTGCCTGGTACACGCACTGGCTGCACCAGGGAGGACAGGACGGACGAGATAAGAGGAATTCAGATGGATTGGCCTTCAAAATGTAGGGAGGGTCTTCATCTGTAAGTTTAGACAAAGAACTCGGCATGCCATTGGGCACCTTGTTTTAAGGGGCCCTCTATAGGTTAAATGGTCCTGTCCATATTCTACCCCAGACCCACCCCTAAAAAGAGAATAAATGGAAGAGCTAATGAGCCCTTAGCTCAGACAGGGGAGCAGAGAGCTCCCGAGGGTGGATCCATGCGGACTTCGGTCTAACATTCTTGGGCAGTTCAGGAAGAGAGAGGAATAAGAGTTGTTCGTGCACCGGGTGTGGTAATGAATTAATTAGCTACTTGTCACAGTCGTATGTTTTTGCTGTATAACTAGTGTGTTATATTCCATCCTAAACTCCGATTAAACACAATGGGAGAGAAATTGAGTATAGCCCTGTTAGGGGCGACAGCCTCGCCAGGGCGCTAAAAGTAGCACCCCGGAAACATTCGCGCCCCCGCACCGGAAATTGAGTGGTTGCGCCCCAAAGGGAAGCGCGGTGCTACTGGAGGCGCCCCTCATCCCTCTTGGGGCGCTGCGAGCGAATATCGTGGCGCAACGTGCCACAGTGCCACACGCTGCGGCACGTTGCGCTGCGGTATTGCAGGCCTTCCTCCCCTTCTTAAAGGGGAGGGGCCTCGTGCAGCATGATCTGGGGCCCAGCTGGGCCCCCGAGGATCGGGAGTGCAGGCAAAAGAGCCCGGCACTGAGAAGAAGTGCCGGGCTCTTGGAGCGCAGCCGGCACTCCGCGGGGGGGGGGGGGCATTCAGGAGGCCGGGGACAGGAGCGCAGGCAGGTGCTGGCAGGCGACCAACAACAAAAATGGCCGCCCGGCACCTCGCCATTAATTTGCGCCTCCCCGGCCGCAGGTACGCCACCCTGACCCTGTCGGACATAGCGTCCGGCGGTAAATCAGGGGGCGCTGCCGAATTTCGCGGCCGGGGCGTCAGCGGGGCGCTGCGCACTCCGATGAAGTCATCGGCAGCGGCGCAGCGCTAACAGTTAGCACCACCACTAACGTCCCGTGGAATTTAGCGGGAGGCGTGGGCAGTGCCACGCCCGGGCGCCAGTTGGCTTGCAACCCACTTAGCGCCCTCTTAAGGCGCTAACGGGTGGCGCAACCAACTCAATTTCTCCCCCAATATACCCACCATATTGGCTTGCACTCAATCCTGTTTATTTGAAGTACCAGTGATAAGTTAATCTCTCTACAATACATTAAAACATAATGTTGGCTGTGCAACGCCAACTACCAGAAACTCCTTTCATGTGAAAGCTGGAGGTGAATATGAGGAAAGAACCTCGGGAAGCAGACAGTGCTAGTGGCCAGTCTCATTTCTGTGGCCAGTCAGAAAAGAATTTATCCAGTCAAGAATGATGGAAAACATATATACTTTTTAAAAAATCAGCACTTATATGGTAATTACAATATAGGAGTGGAAGGAGTGCAGCGAAGATTCACCAGGCTGATACCTGGGATGGCAGGAATGACGTATGAGGAGAGATTGGGTCGATTGGGCTTATACTCGCTGGAGTTTAGAAGAATGAGAGGGGATCTCATTGAAACTTATAAAATTCTAACAGGACTGGACAGACTAGATGCTGGAAGGATGTTCCTGATGGCGGGGAGTCCAGAACCAGGGGTCACAGTCTAAGGATAAGGGGTAAGCCATTTAGGACAGAGATGAGGAGGAATTTCTTCACCCAGAGAGTGGTGAACCTGTGGAATTTTCTAGCACAGAAAGCAGTAGAGGCCAATTCATTAAATATATTCAAGAAGGAGTTGGATATATTTCGTAAGGCTAAAGGGATCAAGGGATATGGGGAGAAAGCAGGGACAGGGTACTGAATTTGGATGATCAGCCATGATCACATTGTACGGCGGAGCAGGCTCGAGGGGCCGAATGGCCTACTCCTGCTCCTATCTTCTATGTTTCTATGTTTCCAATATATTCAACCAGTAAAAAACTATTCACTAAATCACGAGCTGCAATTGGATTATAAAATTTAGTGGCAGTTGGAAAGTTCAATGATTTTTAGTTAGGATTACACCAGAACACAGGAATGTGCTGGACCAGCAAATACTTGGCTGGTCCCAAAGTTCAAATAAATACCATATTGTATCTCATATCTCTTAATCGCTCCCTTTGCCAAAGTCCCTCCTAAATTCATCGACGCTATCCGACTTCATCGTTTCCTGGGACAGTCTGTTCCATACATTCAGTACCCTGTGTGTGAAGTAGTTGAGTCTAAACTGTCTGATCACCTTCCAACTTTCCAATAAATTACTAAAGCTTTAGTCGTTTATCTTGCAGTATACTACTATTCTGTGAAGCACAGGGGGCAACTTCTAGCATCAAAAAGAGCATTAAACTCCTCAACGAGCATAACACTTAGCATCCTGAAGTTACAGAAATTGGAAAGATTGACGTTTCTGTGTTTGTTCATTATGGTGGATTCAGTTTCTGTCACTTCATGGACTAAGGCAGGCTAGGGCTCCAGGCAAAGATGTGAAAAGGGCTTCAACTACACAATATAAAATGAAAACGAAGCAAAAGAAAAAAGAAATATGCCATCAATAGCAATGCCCCAAACCACTGACTTCCTGCCTCAGTCAGATGCCTTTAATTCCCCATCACATACAGCAAGTAAATCCTGTAGGCTGCTCAGCCTAGAGGCCTTGACCCTAGGTGCTTCAAAATCTTCCCTCTCAACAGATTCCTACATACACAAATAAACAACGGGCAGACTGTCACAACAAGTCACCCTGGGAATAACTGATGCAGGCAAACAATGAAATCTGTTAGAAACAACTTACTAGAGGCAGTAAGCAAGCAGAAGTGTGGGGGAAAAGCTATAGGCAGTGGGATGGGGTAAGGGAAGAACGTGACCTTTAGATACAAAATAAACCCTACTAGGGAAAAACTACATATCCCAGGGTCCCATGAGGCCAGTCACACATGCAAACACTCCATATGTGGAATCCTGTAGTACATATTCTTTCAATATAACAGCTTTTTAAAAAATTTTGTTGTAAAAATGGATGTTCTTTATCAAAATTATATGCATTTTGTAAATCTGATTTAAAGATGAGTTCTTTTCATTCACAGTAAACTTCAACTTTCAGCTAGAAGTTTAATTACCTTACTTTACAATGTTGGCTCCCAATGGGAGGTCTTAAATTATTAAAAACCTATTTTGCTTAATTAAATACTGAGTATTTCTTGCCAGTTGTATATATACTCCTTTTAAAAATTAAAGAATTATGATTAATTGCATTTTTTGTATCTCAGCTAATTGAATACTTTTCATTAAATAGTAACAGCTCATGACACGGACAGGGTAATGGGCTACTTACTATCTGCCCACCATGTGGGTAAAGGCATTATTTTATCTTATTACTGACTGTTTCAGAAGGTTGGTCAGAAATCTCTGGATATTTAGACGTACTAAATATGTTGCTCTGTGAAATACTACTAATTACATAAGAGAGGGTGGGAAATCCAATGTAGTGGTTTACACTTCCTTCCCATGCGTAACCATTAGAATTGTGTTTTAAATGACATTTATCATGTGGCAACAAAGACTCGCTGAAAGTACCGTAAACAATCTTGTGTAAGATTCCTTTCAAAATTCCACCCAAATTATTAGGGTCAATATTACAAAGCTTGCGTCTACCAAACTTTCCACCTTCATGCCAGCTGCAATCTTCTCTCTGTTCATTTGCATTTAAATCATAGCTCCCTATATAAATCCATAGGGTTATCTCCCAGTTGGAGTTTGGGGTAAGTTTAGGAGGGAGAGTTGGCATTTAGCATCACAGCCCTGAAGACTGGAACAATAGGAATAGTTTTCTATGAACCCACACCCAGCCATTAGGCACCCCCCCTACTGTGCTCCTGGCCATCAGCCCAAACCACAGCACAAAGTTGGTTATTAAAGTGCACTTTGTACCAATAATGTAGGCAAACATACAGTCAGAAATACAACAGAAGGCAAACAGTACTAAAAACAAGCTTGAAGCCAACATCTGGGCTGATGGCCCAAGAACACAGAGGGTAAACCTGATGGTTGGGAACAGGTTGCAGTAGGTGAGAGTGGGCCTTGAACGCGAGGTCCAGGCCCCTGAGAGAGGTTAGGCATCAGGCTACGAAACTTAATAGATACATGGGTTTATGGGCCAGTTAAAATATTTTTTGCAATTTCTTTTTACATTATGTGGGGTTATAAATTGTACTTTTTACCTGGATAGAATCATAGAATCATGGCCGTGCCTTTTGTTGCTTAGGCCCTAAGCTCTGGAATTCATTCCCTGCCTAAACCTCCCCGCCTCTCTACCTCTCTTTCCTCCTTTAAGTTGCGCCTTAAAACCTACCTCTTTGACCAAGCTTTTGGTCATCTGCCCTAATTTCTCCTTATGTGGCTCGGTGTCAAATGTTTTGTCTTATAATACTCCTGTGAAGCGCTTGGGACGTTTTACTATGTTAAAGGCGCTATGTAAATACAAGTTGTTGTTGTAGAATGGTTACAGCGCAGGAGGCCATTCGGCCCATCGAGCCCTTGCCGGCTCTCTGCAAGAGCATTTCAGCTAGTCCCACTCCCCCACCCGCTCCCCGTAGCCCTGCAAATTATTTTCCTTCAGGTACTTATCCAATTCCCTTTTGAAAGCCGCGATTGAATCTGCCTCCACCACCCATTCCAGATCCTAACCACTCGCTGCATAAAAAACGTTTTTCCTCATGTCGCCTTTGGTTCTTCTGCCAATCACCTTAAATCTGTGTTCTCTGGTTCTCGACCCTTCCGCCAATGGGAACAGCTTCTCTCTCTACTCTGTCCAGACCCCTCATGATTTTGAACACCTCCATCAAATCTCCTCTCAACCTTCTCCGCTCTAAGGAGAACAACCCCAGCTTCTCCAGTCTATCAATGTAACTATAGTCCCTCATCCCTGGAACCATTCTTGTAAATCTTTTCTGCACCCTCTCTAAGGCCTTCACATCCTTCCTAAAGTGCGGTGCCCAGAATTGGACACAATACTCCAGTTGAGGTCGAACCAGTGTTTTATAAAGCTTCATCATAACTTCTTTGCTTTTATACTCTATGCCTCTATTTATGAAACCCAGGATCCCGTATGCTTTTTCTACCTCTTTCTCAACCTGCCCTGCCACCTTCAATGATTTGTACACATACACCCCCGGGTCTTTCTGTTCACGCACCCCCTTTAGAATTGCTCCCTTTAGTTTATATTGCCTCTCCTCGTGTTTCCTACCAAAATGTATCATTTTGCACTTTTCTGTGTTAAATTTCATCTGCCACGTGTCCGCCCATTCCACCAGCCTGTCTATGTCCGCTTGAAGTCTATCACTATCCTCCTCACTGTTCACTATACATCCAAGTTTTGTGTCATCTGCAAATTTTGAAATTGTGCCGAAGTCAAAGTCATTGGCCCAGAAATTCAGGTCTCCACGGGTGAGTACGCGCTGGGTACTCACCCGTAGGCCCAATGGAAGTGCCGGTTTCGTGCATGCACTGCGCATGCGCGGGAAACCGGTACTTCCATTCCCCTGAAAAGGGGTTCAGAGGTGGAACGTGTGCGCCGGAGAGTCTGCGCGTGCGCCTGGAACTTACGGTTTTTTTTGCAGGGTTCTCCGGGAGGTTAAGTCTCCAGGAGTTACACTTTTAAAAAGCAGGCGCAAGGCCTGCTTTTAACAAGGTAAGTGGTGAATTAATTAAAATTAAAACATTTTTTCCACAGGTTTATTATTTTTAAATACTTTATTTTTAGCCCCGTTAGAAAATGTAATTAATTTTTTCAAAAATTTAAATTATTGTTTAAAATAGTTATTTCATGTAATTTATAGTTATTTTTAAAATGTGATTTTTTTTTTAATTTATAGAAACATAGAAGATAGGAGCAGGAGTAGGCCATTCGGCCCCTCGAGCTTGCTCCGCCATTCAATGAGATCATGGCTGATCATCCAAATTCAGTACCCTGTTCCTGCCTCCTCTCCATATCCCTTGATCCCTTTAGCCTTAAGAAATATATCCAACTCCTTCTTGAATATATTTAATAAACTGGCCTCTACTGCCTTCTTTGGCAGAGAATTCCACAGGTTCACCACTCTCTGGGTGAAGAAATTTCTCCTCATCTCTGTCCTAAATGGCTTACCCCTTATCCTTAGACTGTGACCCCTGGTTCTGGACTCCCCGACCATCGGGAACAGCCTTCCAGCATCTAGTCCTGTTAGAATTTTATAATGAAGTTTTAGTGATGTTTTGGGGCTTATAGTATTTATAGGTTTGACAGCTCTTCCTGTCAAACTTATGAATGAAGCATTCCCTGCTACCATTGGCTCTCCATGGCCCACGTGATCCCAGGGGACGCATCGAACTAACTGCGCCCCTGGGATACACAAGCACTGCGCGCCGGCAGTTGGAGCAGGCCCAGGATCGGAATCCCACGCGGGCCCACAGCTCAACGGCTGGCGCGCTAGGTAAGTGCAGGTCGGGGGCTTGCACCCGCGGGAAGCCCCCGACCCAAATTTCAAGAAAATATATATCAAGAAAAGCAGTGGTTATGGTACCGACCCCTGGGGAACACCACTGTGTACCTTCCTCCGGTCCGAAAAACAACCGTTCACCACTACTCTGTTTCCTGTCGCTTAGCCAATTTCGTATCCATGCTGACACTGTCCCTTTTATTCCATGGGCTTCAACTTTACTGGCAAGCCTATTATGCGGCACTTTATCAAACGCCTTTTGGTAGTCTATGTACACCACATCAACTGCATTGCCCTCATTAGCCCTCTCTGTTACCTCATCAAAAAGCTCGATCAAGTTAGGTAAACACAATTTGCCTTTAACAAATCCATGTTGGCTTTCCTTAATTAATCCACACTTATCCAAGTGACTTTTAATTTTGTCCCGGATTATCATTTCTAAAAACTTCCCCACTACCGAGGTTAAATTGACTGGCCTGTAGTTGCTGGGTTTATCCTTACACTGGAGTCAACAGCTTGTGGGGAAATAATGGCAAGTCAAACTTTTTTCAAATCATTTTAGTATCAAAACTACTAAAATCACTAAGAATATATCACATAACATTTATTTAAAAAATACATCCCCACAATGCCAAAGGAACTAAAGAAAAATAAATGCCAATGGAACATAAAACTGTGTACCGAGTGAAGCATTTAGTTACTAAGTTCGAAACTGAAATGTGCAAGTTCAACAGAATATCTAGGTCAGGCCTGTGGCCATGCATGATCAAGCCCGTGGCCATGCATGATCAAGCCCAATGAAACAAAATAAAAAATCTCCACAAAAATTATTTAACTGGTAACCATACAAAACATGCACAAACATAATCAACAAAAATGTAAAGGTGGGTAAATGCAGTTGAGATGCAGATCAACCATGATCTAATTCAATGGCAGAACAGGTTCGAGGGGCTGAATGACCTACTCCTATTCCTATGCACCACAGGTGCATGCAAAAGATCCTATGGCACTATTCAAAGTCCTGGCCAATATTTATCCCTCAACCAACATCACTAAAGCAGATTATCTAATCATTGGGCTGGATTTTCCAAGCCCTGAAGAGGCGGGCACGGAGGTGGGACTGCCGGTAAAGTAGCAGAAAGTGGGGGCGGATGGCAAACCTGCGCCCATCCCGCCTCCGTACCCTTTTGCCAGGAAGCGGGAAGATGTGTTGCTTCGGGTCCTGTCTCCTGGAGGCGGGAAAGGGATTAAATCCTTTTAACTGCCTGTTAACAGGTAGTTAACAGGCAGGAAAAAGGATTCGTGCCATTTTGCCTTCTCAGGTGAAGGCTTCCCGACCTCGGAGAACCCCACCGGGTTGGAGGAGACGTGGAGGAGGTCTGCGGCGGTCGGAGGCACCTGGAAGTAAGATGTAGAGGTGAGTGATGGGTGCAAGTGTGGAGTGGTAAGTATGTAAGGTGAGTGATAAGTGTTTAAAAATGTTCACTTACCTTGTTTTCTTCCTATAGCCTTCATCCACCCTGGATCAGGAGACCCGACATCTTCTTTGTCGAATTTACAAACTGGCTGTTGGATCTTCCGAACCAACAGTCATCAGAAATCTACAAAATTGAAAGGTTTGATGAGTCCTGAACACAAGGGCTCATCAAACTAGAGAATGTCTGTATTTGACAGCTTCACAGAGCTATCAAACACTGACATTTCTTCTTTCAAGAAGTCTTGACAGATGGCACGTCAGACGTTGACGTGCTCTGTCAGTGACTTCCCCCTAATTGGCCTGCTGAGCCCAATCAGGGAAAATCCCTCTGGATGATCAGACAATGACGGAGGCGGGACATTGACACGACAAGCAGCAGTGACGCCTCCAACTCATCTCCATTGAGAAAATCCAGCCCATTATCTCTGTGGTGTTTGTGGACTTCATTGTGTCCAAATTGGCTACCACATTTCAGAACATTACAACAGTGACTACATTTGAAAAGTACCTCATTGACTGCAAACGCTTTAGGGTGTCGTGAAAGGCGCTATTTTCTTTCTTTCCATCTACTAAGAAGCTCAATACATATATTTATGTGAAACTTCTGGGTCAGCATTTGTGGTTTGGGCTCCTTATGGCCACAAAGGGGGAAGTCATGAGGTGAAATAGCATTGCTGAGGCAACTGTGTTGCATTACAGCTATCACAAGACCATGGTAAACATCAAGAAGTGCATTCCAAGTATAACATGAAGGAGATCTACTCAAAAATATTGTAAGATCAAATTGATGAAAGCTCCTGCTTCTCCTGCACCCACAGGAATAAAAACAGATTTTTTTTTGAGCCTTTAAGGAATGCTGGTTAAGCCACTCAAGACCTGGTACAACTAGGTGGCACATGCGTGGGCAAGCTCCGCCTATTTTTAACCTGAATTTCACGTGCGAGGTCCTTCAACTAGCGTACAACTAGAATTTGCGTACTTAAGAAGCCTGTTTCAGGCAGGTGCCCTGGACAACTAAAAATCGCCCAAGTCAATATGGCGTTTGACGCACTTCTGGTCCTGATCAGGTGCGACAGATCTCAATGAAATTCAGAGGCATAACGCCCATTTTACAGGCACAAAACGGGTGGCTGTAAGCTGAATTTTCCTCCATTACTTTTTGTCCTCAATTAATCCTTGTAGAATTTACTTCTTTCATCTGACTACATTAATGGCAATTTTCAGGGGCAAGTGTGAATATGTTGGACATTGTACATGAAGGTTAAAAAGTCTTGGATTCAGAAACTCCTCCACTTATCTTGTAGAAAGTGGTAAGTGGTTTGCTGTGCCAAATGTAATTCCCACTGCTACTGAAAGTATTCCAGGGTAGTTTCCATGGCACCAGATCTATACTTAAACTATTCACCAGCAAGCACGCTCATTCGAAAGATACCGTTCACTACTTTTGTTGCAGCCAAAACAGCCCCAGAACCAATACCTTCCCCAAAGGCCAGTACGGAGTAAGTAAAAGTTCAGCCTGATGTAGTGAAAAACAGCGTCACCTCTGCCTGCAAATGTTTATGTTGCTTTCGAAGATAGTGTTGGTGTCACTTCTTTAAGTGGTGCAAACACCAGCCTCCAATGGCACTAACACTTTGCCACTTTACAGACGGCAGCAAAGTTAATGGGTATAAAATTAACCTGGATTTTTTAAAAGCATGTTAAAAAATATATATATATCCGGGTCTTGTGATGGTTCTGGATGCAGTGATAGGTGTCAAGTTTGCCAATGAATCCCCACACGATAAGTTGCTGATACTGTCAGGAGGAGGTAAAGAGCAGCAAATAGGCACTTCCCTGCAAGGAGAAGAAACAACAAATAGTGCAGCAAGACACCCCACCCACGGTCACTGTCACATATTGCCTAGCGACTAAATCATAAAAACTTACAGCACAGAAGGAGGCCATTTGGCCCGCCGTACCTGTGCTGGCTCTTTGAAAGAGCAGTTGTGCTTAGTCCCACATCCCCACTTTTTGTCCGTAACCCTGTAAGTTCCTCATCCTCAAAGTGTCCAACTCACTTTTAAAAATATTTATGGAATCAGCTTCCACCACCTTTTTAGGTAGAGTGTTCCAGAGCCCAACAACTCTGAGAAAAATGTTCTCCTCATCTCCCCTCTATATCTTTTGCCAATGATTTTTGAATCTATGATCGCCAGAGGGAATATTTTTCCCTATTTACTCTATCAAAACCTCTCATCATCTTGAAAACCTCTAGTAGGTCACGTCTTAACCTTCTCTGTTCCAAGGAGAACACTCCTAACTTTTCCAACCTCTCCTCGTAACTGAAGTCCCTCACCCTTGGTAACATTCTGGTAAACCTCCTCTATATCCTTTCTAAGGCCTTTACTGATGTGTGGTGCCCAGAATTATCCACAATACTCTGGCTGAGGCCTAACCAGTGATTTATAAAGTTCTAGCTGACCTCTTTGCTTCTATATTCTATTCCTCTATTTATAAACCCAAGTAGCCCATATGCTTTTTAACCACCTTATCAACTTGCCCTGGCACATTTAAGGATTTGTGTATGTGGACAACAAGGTCTCTCTGCTCATCTACACTTTCCAAAATTGTGCCATTTATTGTATACTGTCTTTCCATATTAGCCCTCCCAAAGTGCATCACTTCACACTTCTCAACATTGAACTCCATCTGCCATGCTTCTGCCCATTTCATCATCCTGTCTATGTCATCCTGAAGCCTCTAACTATCCTCATCACTATCTACTATGTTGCCAAGTTTCGTATCATCTGCAAACTTTATAATGCTGCTCCCTACACCCAAGTCTAGGTCGTTTATAAAATCTCCTTGATTAACCCATGCCTTTCCAAATGAAAGTTTATTTTGTCCCCGATAATAGTTCCCAATAACTTCCCCACCACCAATGTTAGGCTGATTGGCCTGTAGTTTCCTGCTTTATCTCTCTCCCCTTTCTTAAATAGTGATATAACATTAGCAACCCTCCAGTACTACTTCTGTATCCAATGAAGATTGAAAGATTGTGACCAATACCTTTGCTTCTTTCAGCAACCTAGGATGCAACCTTCACATCATCAGCTTCCTTTGTGAAGACAGATGCAAAGTACTCGTTTAATACTTTTGCCATGTCCTCTGCCGCTACATGATGATTTCTCTTTGGGTCATTAATAGGCCCAACTTTTTTTCCTAGCTAACCTCTTACATTTTATATTTTGTTTTAGGGTTCAATTTAATGTTGCCTGCTAATCTTTTCTTGTAAATCAAGGCAGATATCTAGGGATAGGTTACCGGCCTACCCTCTCAGTCGGCAACTATGTATGTGACAGCTTTGAAGTGGGTGGAGGAATGCTACTTGAAAAGGACAAAAATAAGAATGCGGTACAGTAATTGTTACTTAAGGTAATCACATCTACAACTATGACTGCAGAGCTGGTTGCTATGAACAGATGGTCAATGACATTTGCCAGTATGACCAGAAGAGACTCAACATACTGGCCATCACTAAGACCCATGAGACTAACTGAATAATAGAATGTTTTAACTGTTTTCAGCCATCCTAGCTAATGTAGTTTATCCAGGCTACAATCCCACAAAATATACAAGCCACTAGCCTGATTATAGTGATAGTGCCCATTGCAATAACAATTTTTCCTCTGATCAGTCCACAAGATCAAAGTAACACTGCAATTCTGCATGCAGTAGTGCTTCTGCAGAGGCATGCCTACACAATATTTATTCTAAGCATGTGCCGCAGCAATTTGACATACAGGGAAAAGGGTATCTGGGGAGGTTTCTAATGTGCTTAATTCTGAAGAAATTTGCATTTTAATGGCACTGTTACTGTAAGGTTGCACAATTTAAATTGAATACCTGCTAAACCACTTATTTGAATAACCCTAGCTTTGTTTCCATATTGTACACTCAATCTTTGTCAGAGATGGTTGAATCAGGGTTCCACACAACCGTGCTTCCATGATATTGGTATCACCTCAATTGATAAAAAGTGCTTTCGTGGATAGTGAATCTATTAACCCCAGCTCCAGCTCTCTCACTTACCCTTCATTATTCATTTCCTATTTCCAAGAATGTTAAAGCAGACATTTAAATGCAATTTTTACTTTATATGTCCTTCAGTTGGGCAATAAAAATCTTATTTATTTTTAATTCTTCAAAGATTAAGCTTGTGTTTTTTTGTTAAAATAAAATATTAGCAAAAGTGTTAGTTAATTTTCCTGTAAGTATGTTTTTTTATTCATTCATGGGATGTAGGCATCACTGGCAATGCCAGCATTTATTGCCCATCCCTAATTGCCCTTTTATACAACTGAGTAACTTGCTGGGCCATTTCAGAGGGCAGTTAAGAGTCAACCACATTTCTGTGGGTCCCTGGAGTCACATATAGGCCAGACCAGGTAAGGTCGGCAGATTTCCTTCCCTAAAGGACATTAGTGAACCAGCTGGGTTTTTACGACAATCCGGTAGTTTCATTATTGAGACTAGCTTTTTATTCCAAATTGAGAATTTAAATTTCCCAGCTGCTGTGGTGGGATTTCTCCGAATTATTAGTCCAGGCCTGTGGATTACTAGTCCAGTAACATAACTACTATGCTAGGGATGGACCACGACACCCACATCCCATGAACGAATAAAAGAAAATGCTACCGTACCCGATAGTGAAACAATGGAAGTAAATGATTTAATTTCAGATGCAAATATACTTTGTGTCTCTGCAAATCTAACCAACAGATACTTGTGTTCTTAACTTTGACAGCTCTGTGATAGATCAGAATTATAATTGACTATTTTTAAAATATTTTTTAAGTGTATTTTTTGTAGCTAGACAACTGGTGTCCATTTTAAGATGTTTACTGCTGGTTAGAAACAGACTGCCTGGATGAATACCTAGAATACACTTTGCTGCACATGTTAACGTCACGGGGGGGTGGCGGGGTGGGGAAGACGACTCACTTCTGTCTAAGTGGATGACTTAATGAAGGCTAATTGTTAAATCCACATAGATGAGAAAAAAATGTAATATTGTTTATCTGGCTGTGAGGAGACAGAGTTAATCAGGAGTGACTAGCCCATGAGGAAACCTGCCTGATGCTTTTGATCATACTGTACCATCTGCTGTAATCAATTGTAGAAGATATCCTTTTGATATTCTTTTGTTTCAATTCAAACTTCAAAGAAACAACTGCTGTTGCCATTTTACTTACTCAATATTAATTAAAACAAGTATTAGTTTATTCTGAAGCCTGCACTTCACCTCTCTATGGGTCGGCCATTTCACATGACTGCTTGCCAATGAAACGGAAGTATTTTCACTTGGATTATATCAATTAATATTCACTTCACGAAAATCAATGGGGATTATAGTCATTACTAACATCACATACACCATTAATCTCAGAAAACAAACAGCAAATCTAGCATCCTGGAACATCGCCAGGAACTATAAAAAAGCTGGAAACCCTCAGTAAGCCAGGTAGCATCTGTGGAGAGAGAAACAAAGTCGACGCTTCAGGTCAATGACCTTTAACCATTTATGGCAACCGTGAGATAAGGCCAAGAATATTCTTTTATGGTTGCACTGCTGCATGTTTGCTGTGTCCTTTTTTCAAACAAATAAACTATATATTTGACTGTGGTATAAAATATGTTAGGTCAGCTATTTCAGTTCCCCTCTTTCGTATTTTAACTTTCCTTATTATACATGCACAAGCATCAGAACATAACATCATTGTTCATGCAATGTATTTGAAAACTACTACTGCCAATTATTTGAAAGTGTAGCAGGCTGCTTTCATAACATTTAAATATCACAATCAACACAAATAAAAGAGTGCTCTTGCTCTGAAGTAAATTTGAGCTGAAAGTACTGACTATTCCCACCCCATTTCTCCATATAGACTGTAGTTAAGGACTGAACCACAGTGACAGAAACATTCAAAGACCGCATGGATGAACTACAGAAGTTGTTCATCCCAGTTTGGGATAAGAATAAAACAAAAAGGGTGACTCAACCATGGCTAACAAGGGAAATTAGGGATAGCATAAGATCCAAGGAGAGGGCATATAAATTGGCCAGAAAAAGCAGTAACCCTGAGGATTGGGATCAGTTTAGGATTCAACAAAGGAGGACAAAGGGATTAATTAAGAAGGGGAAAATAGAATATGAAAGTAAGCTTGCAGGGAACATAAAAACTGACTAAGAGTTTTTATAGATATGTGAAGAGAAAAAGATTAGTGAAATCAAGTGTAGGTCCCTTGCAGTCAGAAGCAGGGAAAGTTATAATGGGGAACAAAGAAATGGCAGACCAATTAAATGCATATTTTGGTTCTGTCTTCACAAAGGAGGACACAAGTAACCTCCCAGAGATGTTGGAGAACGTAGGGTCTAATGAGAGGGAGGAACTGAAAGAAATCAGTATTTGTAGGGAAATGGTGTTAGGGAAATTGACGGGATTGAAGGCCGATAAATCCCCAGGGCCTGATAATCTACATCCTAGGGTACTTAAGGAGGTGGCCCTAGAAATAGTAGATGCATTGCTGATCATCTTCCAAAATTCACTGGAATCTAGAACTGTACCCATGGATTGGAGGGTAGCTAATGTTACCCCACTATTCAAAAAGGGTGGTAGAGAGAAAGCGGGGAATTACAGACCGGTAAGCCTGACATCGGTAGTGGGGAAAATGCTAGAGTCCATTATAAAGGATGTAATAGCTGAGCACTTGGAAAACAGTGACAGGACCGGACAAAGTCAACATGGATTTACAAAAGGTAAATCGTGCTTGACTAATCTACTGGAATTTTTTGAGGATGTAACTGGGAAAATAGATAAGGGAGAACCAGTAGATGTGGTGTATTTGGACTTTCAAAAGGCTTTCGATAAGGTCCCGCATAAGAGATTAGCGTGTAAAGTTAAGGCACATGGGATTGGGGGCAAGGTATTGACTTGGATAGAGAACTGGTTGGCGGACAGAAAGCAGAGAGTAGGAATTAACGGGTCTTTTTCCGAGTGGCAGGCAGTGACTAGTGGGGTACCGCAGGGATCGGTCCTTGGACCCCAGCTATTCACAATATACTTTAATGATCTAGATAAGGGAACTAGATGTAATATCTCCAAGTTTGCAGACGACACAAAGCTGGGTGGGCGTGTGTGCTGCGAGGAGGATACCGAGAAACTCCAGGATGATTGGGACAGGTTGGGTGATTGGGCAGAAGCGTGGCAGATGCAATATAACGTGGATAAATGCGAGGTTATCCACTTTGGTGTCAAAAACAGAAAGGCAGACTATTATCTGAATGGGAGAAGGGGAAGTGCAACGAGACCTGGGTGTCCTTGTGCACCAGTCGCTGAAGGTAAGCATGCAGGTGCAGCAGGCGGTGAAGAAGGCAAATGGTATGTTGGCCTTCATAGCGAAAGGGTTTGAGTACAGGAGTAAGGATGTCCTGCAGCAGTTGTACAGGGCCTTGGTGAGACCACACCTTGAGTACTGTGTGCAGTTTTGGTCGCCTTATCTGAGGAAGGATGTTCTTGCCATGGAAGGAGTTCAGCGAAGATTCACAAGGCTGATCCCTGGGATGGCAGGAATGACGTATGAGAGGAGATTGGGTCGATTGGGCTTATACTCGCTGGAGTTTAGAAGAATGAGAGGGGATCTCATCGAAATTTGTAAAACTAGATGCAGGTAGAATGTTCCCGATGGTTGGAGAGTCCAGAACCAGGGGTCATAGTCTAAGGATAAGGGGTAAGCCATTTAGGACAGAGGTGAGGAAGAATTTCTTCACCCAGAGAGTGGTGAACCTGTGGAATTCTCTACCACAGAAGGCGGTTGAGGCAAAGTCTTTAAATATATTCAAGAAGGAGTTAGATATATTTCTTAGAGCTAAAGGTATCAAGGGATATGGGGAGAAGGCAGGTACAGGGTACTGAGTTTGGATGATCAGCCATGATCTCATCGAATGGCGGAGCAGGCTCGAGGGGCCGAATGGCCTACTCCTGCTCCTATCTTCTATGTTTCTATGTTTCATGCTGTAACACTTGCTGCACATCCTATGTGCTGAGTTCCCAGAGCCTTTATTGAAGTAGAGAGCTCATCACACAAAGCACACCCTGTTGCAGCTCTTGACACAGGATTTTTTTTGTTTGCTGATCCAAACAAGCAGTCATTTTCTACAATGATTCCATACAATTCCATATGCTCTAATCAATGGGCACAAAATTAGCAAGCTTTTGAGTCTTCTCTCTTCAACACACCACAGACAAGCTGGATTTAACTGGGGAAGTATCACATTGTGGGTGACACCCATTAGGAAACATAGAAGATAGGAGCAGGAGTAGGCCATTCGGCCCCTCGAGCCTGTTCCGCCATATAATGAGATTATGGCTGATCATCCAAATTCAGTACCCTGTCCCTGCTTTCTCCCCATATCCCTTGATCCCTTTAACCTTAAGAAATATATCTAACTCCTTCTTGAATATATTTAATGAATTACATAGAATGGCAGAGCAGGTGATGTGTTACTGCTGCAATATGTGGGAGCTGGTGGACACCATTGATGTTCACAGTGATCACATTTGCAGTAAGTGTTGGCTGCTCGAGGAACTCCGGCTCCGTGTTGATGAGCTGGGGTCCGAGCTTCAAACACTGCGACACATCAGGGAGGGGGAGAGTTACCTGGACTCTGTGTTCCAGGAAGTAGTCACACCAATTAGATTAACTAATTCAGATGTAGTCCGTGGCCAGGGTCAGGATGGTGTGACTAGGAATGAGGCAGGTACGGGGATCCAGGAGGTAGTGTTGGAGGAGCCGCAGCCCTTGCTCTTGTCCAACAGGTTTGAGGCTCTTACTCCCTGTGAGGATGGGAACGGGGACTGCAGGGAGGATGAGCAATCCGGCCACAGCACCATGGAATGGGGGGCCATTCAAGTGGGGGGAGTAAAAAGAAATGTTGTAGTGGTAGGGGATAGTATCATTAGGGGGATAGATAGGGTTCTTTGCAGCCGAGAGCGAGAGTCCTGAAGGCTGTGTTGCCTGCCCGGTGTCAGGGTTAAGGACATCTCCTCTGGGCTGGAGAGAAACTTGGAGTGGGAGGGGGAGGATCCAGTTGTCATGGTCCATGTTGGTACCAACGACATAGATAGGACAAGGAAGGAGGTTCTGCTGAGGGAGTATGAGCAGCTAGGGGCCAAATTAAAAAACAGAACCACAAGGGTAATAATCTCTGGATTACTACCTGAGCCACGAGCAAATTTGGCTAGCGTAAAAAAATCAGAGAGTTAAATGTGTGGCTCAAAGACTGGTGTGGGAGAAATGGGTTTTGCTTCTTGGGACACTGGCACCAGTACTGGGACAAGAGAGAGCTGTTCCGTTGGGACGGACTTCACTTGGCCAGTGCTGGGACTAGAATCCTGGCGAATCGAATAACTAGGGCTGTAGAGAGGGCTTTAAACTAATTAGTGGGGGAGAGGTTTCAAGAGAGCGAAAAATAAAACTGTCAGCGGCGAAGGCAATAGAGCAAGGTAGCAGTGGGGGAATTAAAAACCAGAGCGTGTCAGGAAGGGACAGAATGTATAATGATAAGGGTAAAGTAGTAAAGGGGGTAAAAGCAGGAATAAATTGTCACAAAACATATTTAAAAGTTCTTTGTCTGAATGCACGCAGCATTCGTAACGAAATAGACGAGTTGGCGGTACAAATAACTACACATGGTTATGATCTGGTGGCCATTACGGAAACATGGCTGCAAGGTGACCATGACTGGGAACGAAACATACAAGGGTATTTGACAATTAGGAAGGACAGACGGGAAGGAAAGGGAGGTGGGGTTGCTATGTTAATAAAGGGTGGAATCACTGCAATAGTGAGAAATGATATTGGGTCAAAGGATCAGGATAGTGAAACAGTTTGGGTGGAGATAAGGAATAATAAGGGGAAAAAGTCACGAGTGGGCGTAGTCTATAGACCTCCTAACAGTTGCAACTCGATTGGTCGGAGTATAAATCAGGAAATAGTTGGGGCTTGTAATAAGGGAACAGCTATAATCATGGGGGATTTTAACTTTCATATTGACTGGACAAATCAAATTGGGCAGGGCAGCCGAGGAAGAGTTCATAGAGTGCATTAGGGACGGGTTCCTTGAACAGTATGTTACTGAACCAACCAGGAGGCAGGCAATCTTAGATCTGGTCCTGTGTAATGAGACAGGATTAATAAAAAATGTCCTAGTAAAGGATCCCCTTGGAATGAGTGACCATAACATGGTTGAATTCCAAATTCAGTTGGAGGGTGAGAGAGTTGGATCTCAAACCAGCGTACTAAGCTTAAATAAAGGAGACTATGAAGGTATGAGAGCAGTTGACTAAAGTGGACTGGGGAAATAGATTAAGGTGTAAGATGGTACATGAGCAGTGGTGTACATTCAAGGAGCTATTTCACAACTTTCAAGAAAAATATATTCCACTGAGGAAAAAGGGGCGTAAAAGAAAAGACAGCCATCCGTGGCTAAGTAAAGTAATAAAGGATAGTATCCGACTGAAAACAAGGACATATAAAGTAGCCAAATCTAGTGGGAGGATAGAAGATTGGGAAGCATTTAAAAGCCAGCAAAGAATAACTAAAAGATTAATTAAGAAAGGGAAGATAGATTATGAAAGTAAACTAGCAAAAAATATAAAAACAGATAGCAAGAGTTTCTACAGTTATATAAAAAGAAAAAGGGTGGCTAAAGTGAATGTTGGTCCCTTAGAGGACGAGACTGGGAAATTAGTGGTGGGGACCATGGAGATGGCAAAAACACTGAACAAATATTTTGTATCAGTCTTTACAGTAGAGGGCACTAAAAATATCCCAACACTGTACAAACAGGGGGCTATGAGGGGGAGGAGCTAAACACGATTAAAATAACTAAGGAGGTGGTACTCGGTAAGATAATGGGATTAAAGGCGGATAAATCCCCTGGACCTGATGGCTTACATCCTAGGGTCTTGAGAGAAGTAGCGGTAGGGATTGCGGATGCATTGGTGGTAATTTTCCAAAACTCCCTGGATTCAGGAAAGGTCCCAGCAGATTGGAAAACTGCTAATGTAATGCCCTTATTTAAAAAGGGAGGTAGACAAAAGGCTGGAAACTATAGACCAGTTAGCCTAACATCTGTGGTTGGTAAAATGTTGGGAGTCCATTATTAAGGAAGCAGTAACAGGACATTTGGATAAGCATAATTTAATTTGACAGAGTCAGCATGGTTTTATGAAGGGGAAGTCATGTTTGACAAATTTGCTCGAATTCTTTGAGGACATAACAAACAGGGTGGATAAAGGGGAACCAGTGGATGTGGTGTATTTGGACTTCCAAAAGGCATTTGACAAGGTGCCACACAAAAGATTATTGCACAAGATAAAAAATCACGGGATTGGCGGTGATATACTGGCATGGGTGGAAGATTGGCTATCTAACAGGAAACAGAGAGTTGGGATAAATGGTTCATTCTCGGGTTGGCAATCAGTAACTAGTGGTGTTCCGCAGGGGTCAGTGCTGGGACCCCAACTCTTTACAATCTATATTAACGATTTGGAGGAAGGGACCAAGTGCAACATATCCAAGTTTGCTGACGATACAAAGATGGGAGGGAAAGCAGTGAGTGAGGAGGACATAAAAAACCTGCAAAAGGACATAGACAGGCTAAGTGAGTGGGCAGAAATTTGGCAGATGGAATATAATGTTGGAAAGTGTGAGGTTATGCACTTTGGCAGAAAAAAATCAAAGAGCAAGTTATTATCTAAATGGAGAGAAACTGCAAAGTGCTACAGTACAAAGGGATCTGGAGGTCCTGGTGCATGAAACACAGAAGGTTAGTATGCAGGTACAGCAGGTGATCAGGAAGGCCAATGGAATCTTGGCTTTTATTGCAAGGGGGATGGAGTATAAAAACAGGGAAGTCTTGCTTCAGTTATACAGGGTACTGGTGAGGCCACACCTGGAATACTGCGTGCAGTTTTGGTTTCCATATTTAAGAAAAGATATACTTGCTCTCGAGGCAGTTCAAAGAAGGTTCACTCGGTTGATTCCGGGGATGAGGGGGTTGACTTATGAGGAAAGGTTGAGTAGGTTGGGCCTCTACTCATTGGAATTCAGAAGAATGAGAGGCGATCTTATCGAAACATATAAGATTGTGAGGGGGCTTGATCGGGTGGATGCGGTGAGGATGTTTCCACTGATGGGTGAGACGAGAACTAGGGGGCATAATCTTAGAATAAGATTCAAAACTGAGATGAGGAGAAACTTCTTCAATCAGAGGGTAGTAAATCTATGGAATTTGCTACCTCAGAGAGCTGTGGAAGCTGCGACATTAAATAAATTCAAAATGGAGATAGGCAGTTTCCTAGCTGATAAGGGAATTAGGGGTTACAGGGAGCGGGCAGGGAAGTGAACGTGAGTCTAGGTTCGGATCAGCCATGATCCTATTGAATGGCGGAGCAGGCCCGAGGGGCCGTATGGCCTACTCCTGCTCCTACTTCCTATGTTCTTATGTTAATTAGCCTCAACTGCCTTCTGTGGTAGAGAATTCCACAGGTTCACCACTCTCTGGGTGAAGAAATTCCTCCTCATCTCAGTCCTAAATGGCTTAACCCTTATCCTTAGACTGTGACCCCTGATTCTGGACTCCCCCGCCATTGGGAAGATCCTTCCTGCATCTAGTCTGTCTAGTCCTGTTAGAATTTTATAAGTTTCAATGAGATCCCCTCTCATTCTTCTAAACTCTAGCGAATACAAGCCCAATCGACCCAATCTCTCTTCATACGTCATTCCTGCCATCCCAGGTATCATCTGGTGAATCTTCGCTGCACTCCCTCCATGGCAAGATCATCCTTCCTCAGATAAGGCAACCAAAACTGCACACAAATACTCAATAGTGTGGTCTCACCAAGGCCCTGTACAACTGCAGCACGACATTCTTGCTCCTGTACTCGAATCCTCTCGCTATGAAGGCCAACATACCATTTGCCTTCTTAACTGCCTGCTGCACCTGAATGCTTATTGGTGCATACCAACAACAGGTGCCGAGGCAATTTCGCTGGAGGACCAGAAAAGAGGAAACTTGGGAACTGGGGGGGGCACAGCTTTTTTAAGATGACGAGGGTAGTGGGACTGTAGGAAGGCAGGGACATGTTGGCATTGAGACACACAAGGAAGTGGTCAAAAAGTAGCCTTCACAGAATCACAGAAACCCCACAGTGCAGATAGAGGCCATTTCGGCCCATCGAGCCTGCACCGACACATATCCCACCTGATCCCCGCAACCCCCTCACCAACACACATCCCACCCTATCCCCGTAACCCCACATATTTTAATCCCCCTAACACTAAGGGTCAATTTATCATAGCCAATCAACCTAACCCGCACATCTTTGGACTGTGGGAGGAAACCGGAGCACCCGGAGAAAACCCACGCAAACACGGGGAGAATGTGCAAACTCCACACAGTCACCCGAGGACGGATTCGAACCCGGGTCCCTGGTGCTGTGAGGCAACAGTGCTAACCACTATGCCACCGTGCTGCCCTTGTCAGTGATCAAGGCCTCAGAAACAGAGAAACCACAAGAAACAGCAAGCTCAAAGGGTTGGCATGGGTGAAGCAGCTTACGTGAAGCATGACAAATCAGAGGAGACGGGACCCTCTACCTGTAATAGTATCTCTGCTGCTCTGGACCCGCTTAACTGTTCCCTCACTTTTTTTTTCGACATTCTCGTTTCCACTATATCATTCAAGGTCTCCTATCCTACGTAGAATCATAGAATGGTTACAGCACAGAAGGAGGCCATTCGCCTCTACAAGAACACTTCAGCTAGTCCCAACTCCCCCGCCCTTTCCCCGTAGCTCTGCAAATTATTTTCCTTCAGGTACTTATCCAATTCCCTTTTGAAAGCCACAATTGAATCTGCCTCCACCACCCTGAGGCAGTGAATTCCAGATCCTAACCACTCGCTGCATAAAAAAGTGTTTCCTCATGTCACCTTTGGTTCTTCTGCCAATCACCTTAAATCTGTGTTCTCTGGTTCTCGACCCTTCCGGCAATGGGAACAGTTTCTCTCTATCTAATCTGTCCAGACCCCTCATGATTTTGAACACCTCTATCAAATCTCCTCGCAACCTTCTCAGTTCTAAGGAGAACACCACCAGCTTCTTCAGTCTATCCACGTAACTGAAGTCCCTCATCCCTGGAACCATTCTTGTAAATCTTCTCTGCACCCTCTCTAAGGCCTTCACATCCTTCATAAAGTGCGGTGCCCATAATTCAATAACACAATATTCCAGTTGAGTCCAAACCAGTGTTTTATAAAGCTTCATCATAACTTCCTTGCTTTTGTACTCTATGCCTCTATTTATGAAGGCAAGAGTATGGAGTTTGTGCCGGAAGCTAAAGACGATGGTTTCGTTCTTTGCAGTGTTTAGCTAGAAGAAATTGCAGCTTATCCAAGACAGGATGTTGGGCAAGCAGTCTCAAGAGAGGTGGTGGAGAAGTTGAGGAAGGGGGCCCTCCAGCTCCCTCTCTTCTGTTAACAGCCTCCTTAAAACCCACTATTTAGTCACTCCCTTCTACTATCTCTTTCTTTGGCTCAGCGTCAATTTTTTTCCTTACACCTCTGCAAAGTGCCTGGAGACATTTTTCCAGGTTAAAGGTGCTATACAAATGCAAGTTGTTGTAGCACCACCACTGGCAGGAGAGTGCAACTACACAGCGTGACAAGTTTACATACCCAGTTTTCATTACAAATATGAACACAGAAATTTATAACTGAAATAGAATTTATGATTTTTAAAGGAGGACTAAATAACATCTATGTCACCTGGTCCAATTATCCCCATATTCTAACCAAGCGTCACCTGAACACTACACTCGATCTCGACTCCCTTGTGTAATGCAACAGGAAATCAAGTCGTAGCAGAAAAGAAAGGTAAGTATTTTGAACAAAAACAATCTTGCTTAGACTTTCTTTCTCCTTTAAATTTTCTAACTTGGTCGAATGTGTTTAAATGAAAAAAAAAACAATAGTGGAGTTTGTTTTAAATTTGTTTCTGGTCAGAGAATGTACATACTGATTCCTGGGATGTGGGGGATTGTCCTATGAGGAAAGACTGAGTAGACTATATTCCCTAACGTTTAGAAGAATGAGAGGTGATCTCATTGAAATGTATAAAATTCTTAAGGGACTTTACAGGGTAGATGCAGGGAGGATGTTTCCCCTGGCTGGGGAGTCTAGAACTAGGGGTCACAGTCTCAGATTAAGGGGTCGGCCATTTAGGACTGAGATGAGGAGAAATTTCTTCACTCAAAGGGTGGTGAATCTTTGGAATTCTCTACTCCAGAGGGCTGTGGAGGCTTGGTCATTGAGTATATTCAAGACAGAGATTGATAGGTTTTTGAATATTAAGGGAACCAAGGGATATGGGATAGTGAGGGAAGGTGGAGTTGAGGTAGAAGATCAGCCATGATCTTATTGAATGGCGGAGCAGGCTCAAAGGGCCGAATGGCCTACTCCTGCTCCTATTTCTTATGTTCTTATGCTGGTGCCAAATCTTACGAATTCAAGTATTCAAAGTTAGATTAGGAAGAAACACAATAACAAGCACAGGAAGGGGCCAATGAGAGGCTGACATGAAACAACAGATAGTAACCGACCAGTCAACAATAAGCTTCCTGGGAAAAAACATTTCTTATGCCAAGCTCTATGGGTTAAAACTGAACAATGGGGAAAAAAAAGCATATGCTTGCTTTAATCTGCCCAATTTCCTGTGTCATACTTGGCATTCTGACCTTCTCAGTATTTTGGCTTGTTAAATCTCTATTTTGGTTGCAGTATCACTATTTCCTAGTTAAACACGATCATAGATTTCTTTGAAATGAAACTATTTTCCAACTTGCTCTACCGCAGTGGTAGAAAATTGTTTGATTTGTTGCCATGTCCCTCCATTCAGCAAGTTCCAATCTCAGGTGGACACCAGGCAGCAAGTTGAATCTAGGTACAGGAAACTTGACCTTAAGGGGTAAACAAAAAGGGTAAATGACGCCCAGATTTCATAGCTCCTACCAGTTACAAAGTGACAACGATTCTGATGCAGTTCTGCCCCCAAATATTAATCTATTTTCCCCCTTTCAGATGCTGAAGAGCCTACTCTGTACTTCCATAATTTTCTAATAATACATTTTAATAGCCAGGAAAACAATCTTGGGCAGGTTGTAGAGAAGTAGGAGCAACTCTGATTTAAAAAGCACAAAAAAATCATTTTTAAAAAAGGACAGGAAAATGATGAAAGAAGACTGCTGCACGTTCAAATGCAGTTTGTATTCGCTGTCATTCGTCGCGATGCCAGACATCTGAAGACTGAGATTGGTGCAGGTCAAAACAAACACTCGTGGTTCTGCAGACAAAGTAACCCCGCTCGCTGGCAGCGGCTGACTATACATCATTTAAAATCGTCCTAATGGAGATTTTAATAAATAATAAAATGATTTTCGTTTCGTTTCTCTAAATACGGGCTCGGCTTGAGCGAACAAAGAGAACAAACGCCTCAGCCAGCCGGGCGGGCGGGGGTCTGCGGGCTGGAGCAGCCTTACCCTGCGATCAGCACAATCACTCGCAGCGGGTCTTTGGCGATGGTGAAGACAAACAGAGCCAAGGCGGGGCCGAAGGCGATGAAAGTGCAGCCGAAGAAGACAGCCACGGTCATCTCGTCAGCAGCGAGCCCCGGCGCAGATCCGTCCGAGTCCCCAGTCCGCCCGGGACATGACTTGACGACAGCCAACCGCTCGGACCGGACGGGCTCGGCACCACCAGTGGGTGGCGAGGGTGTCGCGGTCACACTTTCCTTCCTCCGTCCCAGGAGGGATGACACGGCCGACTCAGTGCGAGCAGAAGGCCCCTGATTTCGGTCGCTGATGGCCGATCCTGCTTGGAATGATGGCAATCCTGAAAGATTTCTTTTTTCAAAAACGCGAATCCGCACAAGGCGACGGACGGCTGGGCCACCGTAACCCCGCGGCGGCCGCTGCCTCCGCCCTAATCTCGCGCGCACTCGCTCTCCTGGCGCGTCACCAGCGGCGGGGTCAGAGGTCAAGGCGCCTCTTCAAAGATTGAGTGGGGAGATGGGGACTCGCCCTTCCTGTCCCGTTTCTGCTGACTGCTCACGATATAGTTTTATATGAGCCGCAACTTCCTCCAGTTAAAAATTGGGAAGCCATTGTTTTCTCTCCCTATCCCTCCCCTCCCCACTGATTCCATCCCTCTCCCCGCCACTGTCTCAGGTTGAACCAATACTGTTTGAAACCTCTGCCTCCTACTTGACCCCGAGATGAGCTTCTGACCCCATATTCTCTCCATCACTAAGACTGCCTACTTCCATAACATCGCCCATCTCCGCCTCAGCTCATCTGCTGCTGGAACCCTCATCCATGCCTTTGTTAACCTCCAGACTAGGCTATTCTAATAACCCTTTGGCCCTCCACTCTCTAAACTTCAGCTCATCCAAATTCTGATGCCTGTAGACATTTTACAGCATACTGGCTCACTCATCGGCCCAGATATTCCGACCCCTATAGGTGGGTACGCATTGTGTACCCACCCGTAGGGACATCAGAAATACCGGTTTCAGGCATACGCTGAAAACTGGCATTTCCGATCTGTCAAGAATCCTCTTAGCAGATCCTCCGGCTGCCCTGGAGAAGGGCCTCTGCGGGCAGATAGTTCTGCTTTTTGGAGACCCTCCGCCCGCAGAAAACCCTTACAATTCTTACGCCTGGTAAAAGCAGGCCCAGGATAAGAGTTCAAAAAAGTTTTTTTTTTAATTTCACTGATTTATCACTTAAAAATACTTTTAAAAAAGGTACGTTTATTTTTAGCCCCGTAAAAAACTTTAAATTATTTTTTTCAAAAAATTAAATTTTTGTTTAAAATAACTAATTTATTGTAATTTCAAGTCTATTTAAAAATGTGATTTTTTAAAATTTATTTAAAGTTTTACTATGTTTTTGGGGTGATCTCCATTCATATATTTGACAGGCTCCCCATGGCCCACGTGATCCCAGGGACACTGCGAACTACATGCACCCCTGGGATACGTGGACCCTGCACACTTCAAGTTTGGAGAGGCCCAGGAGCGGAAGCGTGTGCGTCCCAGGAGCCCTCGGGTAAGGGCGTAGATTTTTCCAGATCGCAGGCCTCCACACATGGGAGGCCTGTGATCGGAAAATACAGGCCATCATTCCTGTCTTCGCTGATCTCCATTGGTTCTCAGTCTCCCAACACCATACATTGAAATTTTGATTGTATTTTAAATCCCTTCATGGCCTCATGCCCCCTACCTCTATACCCTACTCCAGCCCTACACCTAACACACCACCCCCCCAAACTCTCTGTTCCTTTGACTCTGGCCTCTTGTGCATCCCCTCTCCGTTTGCCCCACATTGCCTCACATTTGGAATTTCCTTCTTAAACTTCCCTCTTTTCCTTTAAGATTGTCCTTAAAACCCACCTCTTCAACTAACCTTTTGGTCACCCTTGCTTCTTTGGCTTGGTGTCCCTTTTTTTCCCTTACGCCTCTGTGACGCGCTTTGTGACATTTTCTCTGCGTAAAAAGTGTTCTATAAATAAATGCAAGTTGTTGTAGCAGATATCCTCAAGTTTACTTCTGGCAATCAATTCCATTATTTTATATAGAATGGAATGAAAATAAGGCTAAGGTGTGACCATTAATCTTACTTTCATTCAATTTCATACCTTCTCAAGCAGAAGGTTATGGGTTCTCCAGAGACTTGAGCACATAACCTAGGCTGACACTCCTGAGATAACTGAGTGCTTTACGGGGGGTACCATATCTTGGATGAGGTGTTTAACGTGAGGCCTTGTCTGCTGTCCCAGGTGAATTTAAAAGATCCTATGGTACTTTTTGAAGAACGGGAGTTTTCATGATGTCCTGACCAACTGTATTCTTCAACCAATGCCGCCAAAAACAGATTATCCAGTCATTTCCCTCATTGCTGTTTGTGATACCTTGTTATGTGCAAATTGGCTGTCATGGTTCCCTATATTGCAACAATGACTACACTTCAAAAATACATAATTGGTTGTGGGACGTCCTGAAGTCATGAAAGGTTCTTTCATTCTTTAATAGGTCTTGAGTTGCCTGTGTATGTTTTGTCACCCTTTTTGAATATGGGACCATATTAGTCTGCTTCCAATCATCATCATAGAAACATAGAAATTTACAGCACAGAAGGAGGCCATTTGGCCCATCTTGTCTGTGCTGGCCGACAAAGAGCTATCCACCCTAATCCCACTTTCCAGCACTTGGTCCATAGCCTTGTAGGTTACGGCACTTCAAGTGCATATCCAAGTACTTTTTAAATGTGATGAGGGTTTCTGTCTCTACCACCCTTTCAGGCAGTTAGTTCCAGACCTGCACCACCCTCTTGGTGAAAGAAATCTCCTCAAATCCCCTCTAAACCTCCTAACAATTACTTTAAATCTATGCCCCCTGGTTATTGACCCTTCTGCTACGGGAAATAGGTCCTTCCTATCCACTCTATCTAGGCCCCTCATAATTTTATACATCTCAATTAGGTCGCCCCTCAGCCTCCTCTGTTCCACAGAAAACAACCCCAGCCTATCCAATCTTTCCTCATAGCTAAAATTCCCCAGCCCAGGCAACATCCTCATAAATATCCTCTGCAACCCCTCTAGTGCAATCACATCCTTCCTGTAATGTGGTGACCAGAACTGCACGCAGTATTCTAGCTGTGGCCTAACTAGTGTTTTATACATTTCAAGCATAACCTCCCTGCTCTTATATTCTATGCCTTGGCTAATAAAGGCAAGTATCCCGTATGCCTTCTTAACCACCTTATCTACCTGTCCTGCTACCTTCAGGGATCTGTGGACATGCACTCCAAGGTTCCTCTGATCCTCTGCACTTCTCAGTGTCCTACCATTTATTGTGCATTCCCTTGCCTTGTTAGCTCTCCCCAATTGCATTACCTCACACTTCTCCAGATTGAATTCCATTTACCACTGTTCTGCCCACCTGACCAGTCCATTGATATCTTCCTGCACTCTACAGCTTTCTTCTTCATTATCAACCACACGGCTAATTTTTGTATCATCTGCAAACTTCTTAATCATACTTCCTACATTCAAGTCCAAATCATTGATATATACCACAAAAAGCAACGGACACAGTACTGAGCCCTGCGGAACCCCACTGGAAACAGCCTTCCAGTCATAAAAACACCCTTTGACCATTACCCTTTATTTCCTCATACAATAGCAAAATACTGCGGATGCTGGAAATCTGAAATAACAACAGAAAGTGCTGGAAACACTCAGCAGGCCAGGCAGCATCGATGAGAGAGAAACAGAGTCAATGTTTCAGGTCGAACCCTTCGTCAGAACTGGAAAAGGTTAGGGAGGAGAGATTTTTAAGCAGGGGCAGGGAGGGGAGGAAAAAACAAAGGGAAGGTCTGTGATCGGATGGAAGGCAGGAGAGATTGAATGACAAAAGTGATGATAGTGCAAGGCAAAAGGAGAGTTAATGGGACAAATTAAGAAACAAAAGATGGCTCTAGATGATGTGTGAATGATGACGGCAGCAACACTAACAGCTGCCATGTGAGAAAACAAGAGAAAACATTTATATATAAAGAAATACAGGGGCCAATTTATAGTCTGATATTGTTGAACTCGATGTTAAGTCCAGAAGGCTGTAAAGTGCCTAATAGAAAGATGAGGTGCTGTTCCTCGAGCTTACGTTGAGCTTCGTTGGAACAATGTAAGAGGCCAAGGACGGAGAGATCAGAGTGAGAGTGGAGGGTAGAATTAAAGTGACAGACGACTGGAAGCTCGGGGTCACGCTTGCAGACTGAATGGAGGTGTTCCGCAAAGCGGTCACCCAATCTGCGTTTGGTCTCCCCAATGTAGAGGAGACCGCATCGTGAGCAGCGAATACAGTATATTAAATTGTAAGAAGTACAAAAGAAACCCTTTGTTTCCTGCCTCTGAGCAAATTTTGGATCCAACTTGCCACTTTGCCTTGGATCCCATGGGCCTTTACTTTCATGACCAGTCTGCCATGCGGGACCTTATCAAAAGCCTTGCTAAAATCTATATAGACTACATCAAACGCAATACCCTCATCGACCCTCCTAGTTACCTCCTCAAAAAATGTAATCAAGTTAGTCAGACACAACCTTCCCTTAACAAATCCACACTGACTCAATCTACTGCTACCTTACTAGTGTCCAGGGACTCCTTTATAATCGTCCCTCTTTAGTCTCTCAGCAGTCTGGAGTGACTACCCTCTGTCCCTGGGGATTTATTTGTTTCAGTCCATTTAGCCTTTATAGAGTCATAGTCATAGAGTTATACAGCACAGAAAGAGGCCCTTCGGCCCATCGCGTCCGCGCCGGCCATCAAGCCCTGTCTAATCTAATCCCATTTTCCAGCATTTGGTCCGTAGCCTTGTATGCTATGGCATTTCAAGTGCTCATCCAAATGCTTCTTGAATGTTGTGAGGGTTCCTGCCTCTACCACCCTTTCAGGCAGTGAGTTCCAGATTCCAACCAATTTCTGGGTGAAAAAGTTTTTCCTCAAATCCCCTCTAAACCTCCTGCCCCTTACCTTGAATCTATGCCCCCTTGTTACTAAGGGGAAAAGTTCCTTTCTATCTACCCTATCTATGCCCCTCATAATTTTGTATACCTCAATCAGGTCCCCCCTCAGCCTTCTCTGCTCCAAGGAAAACAACCCCAGCCTGTCCAGTCTTTCTTCATAGCTGAAGCGCTCCAGCCCAGGTAACATCCTGGTAAATCTCCTCTGCACCCTCTCCAAAGCAATCACATCCTTCCTATAGTGTGGTGACCAGAACTGCACACAGTACTCCAGCTGTGGCCTTACCAGTGTTTTGTACAGCTCCATCATAACCTCCCTGCTCTTATATTCTATGCCTCGGCTAATGAAGGCAAGTATCCCATATGCCTTTTTAACCACCTTCTCCACCTGTTCTGCTGCCTTCAGGGATCTATGTACATGCACACCAAGGTCCCTCCAATCCTCTGTCCTTCCTAGGGTCTTACCATTCATTGTGTATTCCCTTGCCTTGTTAGTCCATCCAAAATGCATCACCTCACACTTTTCAGGGTTAAATTCCATTTGCCACTGTTCCACCCATCTGACCAACCCATCTATATCGTCCTGTAGCCTGAGGCTTCCCTCCTCGCTATTTACCACCCCACCAATTTTCGTGTCATCTGCGAACTTACTGATCATACCTTTTACATTCACATCCAAATCATTAATGTAGACCACAAACAGCAAGGGACCCAGCACCGATCCCTGCGGTACCCCACTGGACACAGGCTTCCAGTCACAAAAACAACCTTCCACCATCACCCTCTGCCTTCTGCCACTAAGCCAGTTTTGGATCCAATGTGCCAAGGCACCCTGGATCCCATGGGCTCTTAGGTTCCTGACCAGTCTCCTATGCGGGACTTTATCAAAAGCCTTACTGAAATCCATGTAAACCACATCCACTGCACTACCCTCATCCACACACCTAGTCACCCCCTCAAAAAATTCAATCAAATTGGTCAGACATGATCTTCCCTTGACAAAGCCATGCTGGCTATCCCTAATTAATCCTTGCCTCTCCAAGTGGAGACTAATTCTGTCCCTCAGAATTTTTTCCAATAATTTCCCTACCACTGATGTTAGGCTCACTGGCCTGTAATTCCCTGGTTTATCCCTACTACCCTTCTTGAATAATGGTACTACGTTAGCTGTTCTCCAGTCTTCTGGCACATCCCCTGTGGCCAGAGAGGTTCTGAAAATTTGTGTCAGAGCCCCTGCAATCTCCTGCTTTGCCTCACATAGTAGCCTGGGATACATCTCGTCCGGGCCTGGGGATTTATCCACTTTTAAGCCTGCTAAAACTGCTAGTACCTCCTCCCTCTCGATGCTAATATGTTCAAGTATATCACAGTCCCCCTGCCCGATTTCTATGTCCACATCGTCCTTCTCCATAGTGAACACAGATGCAAAAAATTCATTTAAAACCCCACCTACATCCTCTGGCTCTACACACAGCTTGCCACTTTGGTCCCTAATGGGCCCTACTCTTTCCCTAGTTATCCTCTTGCCCTTAATATACTTATAAAACACCTTAGGATTTCCCTTTATTTTGCTCGCCAGTGTTATTTCATGGCCCCTCCTCGCTCTCCTAATTTATTTTTTAAGTATCCCCCTGCACTTTTTATACTCCTCTAGGGCTTCCTCTGTCTTTAGTCCTTTGTATCTGCCAAAAGCCCCCCTTTTTTTCCTAATCCATTCTTGTATATCCCTTGACATCCAAGGTTCGCTGGGCTTGTTGGTCCCACCCTTGACCTTTACGGGAACATGTTGCCATTGTACTCTCTCAATTTCTTTTCTGAAAGACTCCCATTGCTCCGATGTGGATTTTCCTTCAAGTAGCTGATCCCAGTCCACATTGGCCAGATCCTGCCTTATCATATTAAAATCGGCCCTCCCCCAATTTAGAACCTTTATTTCCGGTCCATCCTTGTCCTTTTCCATGACTACCTTAAATCTCACCGAATTATGGTCACTGTCACCAAAGTGCTCACCTACTAACACTTCTACCACTTGCCCAGCCACATTCCCTAGAATTAGGTCCAGTGCCACCCCCTCTCTTGTAGGACTTTCTACATGCTGGCTCAAAAAGCTCTCCTGGATGCAGTTTAAGAATTCTGCACCCTCTAAGCCTTTCACACTCTGACTATCCCAGTTAATATTGGGGAAGTTGAAATCCCCCACTATAATTACCCTATTATTTGCACACTTCTCTGAGATTTGCCTACATATCTGTTCCTCTATCTCCCCCTGGCTGTTTGGGGGCCTATAGTACACTCCCAGCAAAGTGCTAGCCCCCTTTTTGTTTTTAAGTTCAACCCATATGGCCTCATTAGAGGAACCTGTTAATATCTCATCCCTCCTTACAGCAGTAATTGTCTCCTTAATTAATATTGCGACACCCCCTCCTCTTTTACCCCCCCCCCCCTCTGTCTCGCCTGAAGATTCTATACCCTGGAATATTGAGCTGCCAGTCTTGCCCCTCCCTCAACCATGTCTCCGTGATAGCAACAATATCATACTCCCATGTGTTCATCAACAACTCCAGTTCATCCACCTTATTCGTAAGACTCCTTGCATTAAAATAAATGCCATTTAGCCTTGCCCTACTCCCTTGTGCCGTTACATATTTGCTCTGCCTTCCAGTCTGACTTATTTTTTCCTCTATATTTGGCTGTACAACACCCCCTATTATAGCTCCACTCTGTATTCCATCCCCCTGCCAAGTTAGTTTAACCCCCCCCCTACAGTGCTAGCAAACCTCCCCGCAAGGATATTTGTCCCATTCTGGTTCAGGTGCAACCCATCTGACTTGTACAAGTCCCACCTTCCCCAGAAGCAGGCCCAGTGATCCAGGCAACTAAAGCCCTCCCTCCTGCACCAACTCTTTAGCCACGCATTCATCTGCTCTATCCTCCTATTCCTATACTCACTAGCACGTGGCACCGGGAGTAATCCAGAGATTACAACCTTTGAGGTCCTGCTCTTTCATCTGCTACCTAGCTCCCTAAATTCTTGCTGCAGGACCTCATCCCTCTTCCTACCCATGTCATTGGTCCCAATGTGAACCATGACCTCTGACTGTTCACCCTCCCCCTTCAGAATGCCCTGCAGCCGTTCAGTGACATCCTTGACCCTGGCACCAGGGAGGCAACAAACCATCCTGGAGTCACGTCTATGGCCACAGAAACGCCTATCTGTTCCCCTTACGATAGAATCCCCTACCACTATTGCTCTCCCACTCTTTTTCCTCCCTTCCTGAACAGCAGAAGCACCCCTGGTGCCAGGAAGTTGGCTGCTCTGGTACGTCATCCCCCTCAACAGTATCCAAATCAGTATACCTGTTTGAGAGGGGGATGGCCACAGGGGTCCCCTGCACTACCTGCCTGTTTCTACTGCTCCGCCTGATGGTCACCCATTTCCCTTCTGCCTGTGCAGCACTTACCTGCAGTGTGACCAACTCATTAAACGTGTTATTCACGACCCTCTCAGCATCGTGAATGCTCCAAAACTCATCCATCCACAGCTCCACCGCCGCAATGCGGTCTACTAGTAGCTGCAGCTGGATACATTTCTGGCACACATGGTCATCAGGGACACAGGCAGCGTCCCTGAATTCCCACATAGAGCAAGAGGAGCATAACACGGGGCTGGGCTGTCCTGACATGACTTACCCTTTAATTAATTTAAATTAATTCAATACCACCAATTAAAGATATACACTAGGGCGCTTGTATGGTTTACCAACAGTCCCCGCTACACCAGAAAGACCTTAGCAACTATAAACCATAGAGTTAAAGTTTAAAAAATAGAGAAATAATCACCAACCAATCACTTACCTGCTCCCTGGTGACGTCACACTCTGATTACTTTTTACCTCTCTCCCCGCTGCTGAGTTGGTGTGCCTCGCTGCTGCTGCCGCTTTTATACCTCACCAGTCGCTGCTCTCCCTCAGGTCCAGCCACTGTGGTCGGGCCTCGCTGCTGCCGCCGCTTTTATACCTCGCCGGTCGCTGCTCTCCCCCAGGTCCAGCCGCTGTGATGTAGAACTTCTAGAACTTCCATCTCATTTATAAAAAATTATTAATTTTACTTGAAATGTTTTTTAAGAGGAAAGGAATGTTGTTCACATCTTCCCTATGAATACTTGGAGGGATTAGTCAGATTATTTACTACATGGGCAGTTGTAATACTTTAGGTAACAGCCTTGGTTCATTGGCAGCGCACTTGCTTCTGAGTCAGAAGTTGGTGAGTTCAATCCTCATTACAGAGACTTAAGCACATAATCTAGGCTGAAACTTCAGTGAGGTACAGAGTGAGTGCTACATTGTTGGAGGTGCTGGCTTTCAGATTTTGACATGTCAATTCCTTTGATGAAGGATCTGCTCCAAACAATCTCTAAAGGAAACTAGCAGCAGATATATGCTTAGAGGTGCAGGGCAAGGCTAGAATACTCAATGAGTACTTTGTATCGGTGTTTACTAAGGAGGTGGATGCTGACAAAATATCGGTAGAAGTGGAAAAGGTAGAAGCAATGGAAGGGGTGAAAATTGATAGACAGAATGTACTAGAAAGGCTGGGTATGCTTAGAGTGGATAAGTCGCCTGGTCCAGGTGGCTTGCATCCCAGGTTGGTAAGGGAATTGGGGGAGGAGATAGTGGAAGGGCTCGCCATAATTTTCCAATCTTCCCTAGATGCGGGGGAGGTGCCTGAGGATTGGAAAGTGGCAAATGTGACACCATTGTTCAAGAAAGGGTGTAAGGACAATCCTAGTAACTACAGGCCGGTCAGTTTAACATCAGTGGTGGGTAAAGTTTTAGAAACAATAATCAAGGAAAAAGTTAACGGGCACTTGGAGAGGTTTAAGCTAATTAAGGAGAGCCAACACGGATTTGTAAAAGGCAGATCGTGTTTGACTAATCTAATTGAATTTTTTGATGAAGTAACAGGGAGGATTGCGGAAGGGAATGCAATGGATGTTGTTTACATGGATTTTCGGAAGGCGATTGACAAAGTACCACATAGAAGGCTGGTCTTATGTTCTTAACAAAATTGAGGCTCATGGAATAGGTGGGTCAGTGACAGCTTGGATAAGAAATTGGCTTAAGGATAGAAATCAGCGAATTGTGGTAAATGGCTGCTTTTCAGACTAGAGGAAGGTAGACAGTGGTGTTCCCCAAGGGTCAGTGCTGGGGCCACTGCTTTTTTGATATCTATAAATGACCTGGATAATGGAGTACAGAGTAGAATTTCTAAATTTGCTGATGACACCAAACTTGGGGGGGGGTGGGGGGGGTTGGCAAACAGTGAGGATGATACCAATCGACTGCAACAGGACATAGAAAGGCTAGCAGAATAGGCAGACAAGTGGCAGATGGAATTTAATACAGAGAAGTGTGAGGTAATGCATTTTGGCAGAAGGAACAGGGAGAGACAATATACACTTAATGGCACAGTTTTAAAGAATGTGCAGGGACAGAGGGACCTGGGAGTTAATGTGATTATGTCCCTGAAGGTGGCAGGACATATTTAGAGAGTGGTTAGCAAAGCATATGGGATCTTGGGCTTCATAAATAGAGGTATTGAGTACAAAAGTAGAGAAGTTATGCTGAACCTTTATAAAGCGCTGGTTAGGCCACAACTGGTGTATTGTGTCCAGTTCTGGTCACCACACTTTAGGAAGGATGTGAAGGCCCTTGAGAGGGTGCAGAGGAGATTTACCAGAATGGTTCTGGGGATGGGGGATCTTAGTTACAAGGACAGGTTGGAGAAGCTGGATTTGTTTTCATTAGAGCAAAGGAGGTTGAGGGGTGATTTGATAGAGGTGTACAAGATTATGATGGGTTTGGATAGGCTCGGTGGGGAAAGGCTGTTCCCACTAGTTGGTGGTACAAGGACTAAGGGACACAGATTTAAGGTTTTGGGCAAGAGATACAGGGGGATGGAAGGAAAAACTTTTTTACGCAGCGAGTTGTGAGGACCTGGAACTTGCTGCCGACTAAAGTGGTGAAAGTGGAGACACTCAATGTTTTCAAGGGGAGACTGGATAGGCACTTGAGGGAAATAAACTTACAGGACTATGGGGATAGAGTGGGGGAATGGGACTGACTGGATTGCTCTGCAGAGAGCCGGCACGGACTCGATGGGCCGAATGGCCTCCTTCTGTGCCATTATGACTCTGACAGTGGCTGGAACTCAATTTACCTGGGTTCCAGATGAACTTTCACCCTCCACTACATGTCCACTGGACTTAAGCCAGGAGTGCACTGCATGTTTTCAGAGCTGATAGTTTTTAAAACTTACTTGAAATGAGGATAAAGCAACGGTGTGGTGCAAAAGGGAAACTCAACAGCTCCACCAGCTGTATAGCATGTAGCCGCTGGCGTGACTGGAGGGTCATGCCAACTAGCTGCTCACCTAATAATGGCAATTCTATCGAGAAGCCACCTAGAGGCATGACAGGGAACGGTGATGCCCAAAATAAGGGGTGTGTGAAGTGCGTACTGAATTCCAATCAAACATCTTTCTCTAGTTTAGCAAACAAAGTGGCATAATTGAAAACTGGGATGACCTGCAACAGCCAAGCATAAAATTGAGTTTAATCCTCTGTGTGAGAGTGTCAACAACTTTTGAGTCTAACAGTGCTTGAAGTTTGTTGCCATTAGAACCTGCCAACCAAAAGCAGATTAGTATGCATTGTGTATTAAATTGCTGTTACACATCCTCCTATATGCCTATCAATAGAACAAGGTTGCTTCACAGATGTGCGTTGGGTAAACAACAGTTCACTGCCAATTATCTGCCACACCCTATTTAGCAAGTTTTGACAAAGCTAGATTAAGTTATTAGGTCTTGACTTTTTGGCATTCCAAACGTTAACAAAGATTCTCACTGTCAGAACTTAGTTATATTTACGATGCCAGTGAGTCATGAAAATAGAAATTTGGACTAGTACTGTGTAAATGATTAAATATAGGGTATAGATTTTCATCATCGCTCCCTGGGCAGTAAACTAGCGGAGCAATTCAATGGAATGAAAATAGGGTGGGTCCTATAAAGGGTGGACAATTTGCTCTGCCAGATTACTGCCCAGGCAGCAAAGATGAAAATTTATCCCATCTTATTTTCAAAGTAGAATATTATTCCAGTCTGCACACCTGAATAAAATTTGCCCAAGACACTGTTGAATTTTCAAATCTTGTTCAATAGTCCACACCCCTACTCTGATAGAATATACTTTAGCTATTAGATACGACTAATATCCTACTTATAGCAGTGCAGTGGTTATGTTACTGGATTAGTAATTCAGGGGCCTGGACTAATCACATCATGGTAGTTAGAGAATTTGAATTCAGTTTTTAAAAATCTGGAAATAAAAAGCAGGTATCAGCAAAAGTGGCCAAGAAACTGTCGGATTGTCATAAAAACCCAACGGGTTCACTACTGCCCTTCAGTGAAAGCTGCTGTCCTTACCCGGTCTGGCCTATATGTGACTCCAGTCCCACACCAACGTGATTGACTCTTAACTGCCATCTGAAGTGGCCTAGCAGCCACTCAGTTGTATCAAATGATGACAATGGACTAGAGCAGTTCAAGAAGGCGGCCCACCACCACCACCTTTTCATGGCAACTAGGGTTAGGCAATAAATGTTGGCCTTGCCAGCGATGCCCACATCCCGAGAATGAATTTAAAAAAAAATTGTGCTGACTGATAATTGTGATGAAGAAAAATTATACAAATCTTTATGTAAATAATTGCAGCTAAAATGGTAATGCTGGATGTAAATGTTAATTGCCTTAACTGCTTGGGCAGTATACAAGTGGAGTGGATCGCCACCCGTTCTAGAACCTGCCTGATTTTCAGTTCCATTGATTTTCCTGGTCAAAAGGGCAGGTGGGAAACCTGCATTGTTCAGCAGCAATGTAGTTTGATTTACCTTAGCATCTTCCTTTCTTTGCTGTTGTGGTTTGCGAATTTAATGAGTGGGGAATTCTGGCCACAAAGCCGCATTATGTACCCTTGTGACGGTGTGTGTTTTGCCATCGTTGCCATCTTGTTTTACTTCATTTAATCTTTTACAAGACATGTAAAATCAGTAATTAGCATCACTCTCACCTCAGACAGTGTGGCTTCAAATCCCACTTCAAACTTGGGCGCATAATCTAAATTGACACTCCAGGGCAGTACTGTGGGAGTGCTGCTTTGCCAAAGTGGAGTCCTTTGGATGAGCGATCAAACCTGTTTGTATGATTTTTGTTGGCACAAGATGAGCAAGAATGTAACTAATTATGCAACTCCACCCAATAGTGATAAGTACAGAACTGTAAAAATATGTATGAAAAATATGAAACATGTTTCTTATTAGTACCTTCTGTACATGGTATATGAACTTTATTAATTACTTCTGCTGTACTCCTTCATTTTATAATTCACTATTTAATTAAGAAATTGCTTCAGAAGAACAAATACCATCAATAGTTATGTTCTATCATCAAGTCCCAATGTAATCCCAATCATAGCAAACTCAGCAAATACACAGTGCCAGATATGACCAGAAAATGTCAAAGTGGTTTATCGGTATGTGTAAGTAATGCACTGACAGAATAGAGCCCTTAAATAGAATTATGCCCTTAATGCCAAAGTATGGAGCACAGTGGAAGCACCTATTGGAATAGAATTTGTTTTTAATTTTTTTTCAATTTTCTTTCTTCCCTTTGTGATGGTGCTGAGCTTTGGTTGGGTACAGTCCATGGGCACCAGTGCCTTCTTTGCCCAAGTCATCATTGTTCACATGTGGGCCTAGAGAGTGTACATCAGCAGCCTATCCAACCAGAGAGGGCAGTAGGGATTCTTATCTTGTCCTAGACAGACATCCAGCAAGGGTCACTGGATAGTAGTCAAGGACACCGAGGCCAATTGTAGCACCCCTATCATTGCCCCTGCTGAGACCAGCCACCTCAGCTCAGACTAGGGATCAAACCTTTAGACTATCCTGATTTGTATGACTCAACAATAACAACAACTTGCAATTAAATAGTACCTTTAAGGTAGAAAAACCATCCCAAGGCACTTCACAGAGGCGCAATCAGACAAAAATGAATGCTGAGCCCAAGAAAGAAATATTACAAAGGGTAACCAAGAGCTTGGTCAAAGAGATGAGTTTCAAAGGAGATGGAGATGTGGCGGAGTTTAGGGAGGGAACTTCAGAGTGTGAGGCTTAGGCAGCTGGTGACACAGCTGCCAATGGTGGGGCAAAGAGAGGGTAATTCACAAGAGGCCAGAGTCGGAGGCAGGGAGACTTTGTTAGGGTGGAGTTTAGAAGGTTACAGACATGGTGAGGGCAAGGCCATGAAGGGAGTTAAACACAAGAACGGGAAGTTTAAATTCGAGGCGTGGGGGATTGGGGGCCAATGTAGGTCAGTGAGGACAGGGGTGATGTGTGAGCAGAAAAGGACACACAGACAATGCATTTACTAATTTAAACCTGGAGTAGAATTTAATAGGAGAAAAATCTTGCATTTATATAGCACCTCTCATCCTCAAAACACCCCAAAGAGCTTCACAGCCAAGAAAGTACTTTTGAAGTGTAGTCGTTGTTGCAATGAAAAGAAAAGTGGAAGTTAATTTGCACACAGCAAGGTCCCACAAACAGTAATGAGAGAAATTACCAGATAATCTGATTTTCGTGATGTTAGTTGAGTGCAAAATGTTGGCCAGGACACTAGGAGAACTCTCCTGCTTTTCTGCATCTGACAGGGCGTCATCCAAAAGACAGCACTTTCAAAAGTGCAGCACCCCCTCAGTACTGCACTGATGTGATAGGTTATGTGCTCAAGTTTCTTGAGTGGAGCTCAAACCCACAACCTTCTGACTCAGAGGCATGAGTGCTGCCACTGAGCAAAAGCTGACACTAGCAAGAAAGCAAACAAAGTAAAAGTAAGTAATGGAACAAAGGAAAGAATAAGCAAAAAAGGATGAAAATTAAGACAATAAATGGACGAGAAATCAGAAACAGCTGTAAAAGAAGGAAATGGGCAATGTGATATTACACAAAAGAAGGAGGCCCAAACTAAGAGGGCCATTAAATCTATGGGTTCCCTCCTTCTTAATCTCTGCATAGTATTAATATGCAAATGTTTTTGTTTCAGATGCAGAAAAGAGCAAAAGTTCTTTAAGCAATGTTTACGTATTTAACAAACATTATGTGCCAGGAACCGAGTCTCACAATTTTGAGGTTTATTAATTACAATGCCTTGATCATGGAAGATAAATTGAGAAAAGAACAGGTGGCGCTGAGCTGTCGAAGCTGCAGTATTTTCCTTTATAATATCTCTCTCCACATTCCCCCTTTCCCAAAATTGTCTCTACATTGTAGCTCTCTCCTTTAAATGTTCTGACCACCATCTCTGATCTCTCTCTCTCTCACATACACAGACACTCACAAATTATAGAATTAGAGAAGTGCATCATAAGATAAAAAATATTAAGAAAAGTCATTTCTGGGGCTGGCGCAGATTTTGGATTTCTTCTGATTGGCATCTAGGACCATCATGAATGCCATTCTGGTGCTGGTCATACAGTGATCATAGTATCATAAGGTTTAGACATCGGTAGTGGGGAAAATGCTAGAGTCCATTATAAAGGATGTAATAGCAGAGCACTTGGGAAAAAAGTGACCGGATCGGACAAAGTCAACATGGATTTACAAAAGGTAAATCGTGCTTGACTAATCTACTGGAATTTTTTGAGGATGTAACTGGTAAAATAGATAAGGGAGAACCAGTGGATGTGGTGTATTTGGATTTTCAAAAGGCTTTCGATAAGGTCCCGCATAAGAGATTAGCATGTAAAGTTAAGGCACATGGGATTGGGGGCAAGGTATTGACTTGGATAGAGAACTGGTTGGCAGACAAAAAGCAAAGAGTTGGAATAAACGGCTCTTTTTCCGAGTGGCAGGCAGTGACTAGTGGGGTACCGCAGGGATCGGTCCTTGGACCCCAGCTATTCACAATATATATTAATGATCTGGACGAGGGAACTAGATGTAATATCTCCAAGTTTGCAGACAACACAAAGCTGGGTGGGCATGTGTGCTGTGAGGAGGATGCCGAGAAACTCCAGGATGATTTGGACAGGTTGGGTGATTGGGCAGAAGCATGGCAGATGCAATATAATGTGGATAAATGTGAGGTTATCCACTTTGGTGTCAAAAACAGGAAGGCAGATTATTATCTGAATGGCAATAGATTGGGAGAAGGGGAAGTGCAACAAGACCTGGGCGTCCTTGTGCACCAGTCTCTGAAAGTAAGCATGCAGGTGCAGCAGGCGGTTAAGAAGGCAAATGGTATGTTGGCCTTCATAGCGAGAGGGTTTGAGTACAGGAACAAGGATGTCTTGCTGCAGCTGTACAGGGCCTTGGTGAGACCACATCTTGAGTATTGTGTGCAGTTTTGGTCACCTTATCTGAGGAAGGATGTTCTTGCCATGGAAGGAGTGCAGCGAAGATTCACCAGGCTGATACTTGGGATGGCAGGACTGATGTATGAGGAGAGATTGGGTCGATTGGGCTTGTACTCACTGGAGTTTAGAAGAATGAGAGGGGATCTCATTGAAACTTATAAAATTCTAACAGGACTAGACAGACTAGATGCTGGAAGGATGTTCCCGATGGTCGGGGAGTCCAGAACCAGGGGTCACAGTCTTAGGATAAGGGGTAAGCCATTTAGGACAAAGATGAGGAGGAATTTCTTCACCCAGAGAGTGGTGAACCTGTGGAATTCTCTACCAAAGAAGACAGTAGAGGCCAATTCATTAAATATATTCAAGAAGGAGTTAGATATATTTCTTAAGGCTAAAGGGATAGAGGGATATGGAGAGAAGGCAGGAACAGGGTACTGAATTTGGATGATCAGCCATGATCTCATTGAATGGCAGAGTAGGCTCGAGGGGCCGAATGGCCTACTCCTGCTCCTATCTTCTATGTTTCTAGATTAGCTCTGGAAAAGGACAGGGAGCAATCTAGAGTAAAAAATACTTAATTGGAGGAGGGCCAATTTCAATGGATTGAGAACAGATCTGGCCTGGGTAAATTGGAATCCAAGGTTAGCAGGCAAAACTGTAATCAAACAGTGGGCTGCCTTTAAAGAGATGATTCGGGTGCAGTCGCGCTGCATTTCCACGAGGGAGAAAGGTAGGGCAACCAAAGTCAGAGCTCCTTGGATGACGAAAGAGATAGCGAGTAAGATGAAGCAGAAAAAGGGGGCATATGACAGATGTCAGGTCAAGACTATAAGTGAGAACCAGGCTGAATATAGAAAGTTCAGAGGGGAAGTGAAAATGGAAATAAGAGGGGCAAAGAGAGAATATGAGAATAGATTGGCAGCTAACATAAAAGAGAATCCAAAAGTCTTCTATAGGCAAATAAATAGTAAACAGGTAGGAAGAGGGGTGGGGCCAATTAGGGACCAAATTGGAGACCTCCGCATGGAGGCAGAGAGCATGGCTGAAGTACTAAATGAGTACTTTGCACCTGCCTTTACCAAGGAAGAGGATGCTGCCAAAGTCATAGTGAAAGAGGAGGTAGTTGAGATACTGGATGAGATAAAAATTGATAAAGAGGAGGTACTAGAAACGCTGGCTGTACTTAAAGTAGATAAGTCCCCAGGACCGGATGGGATGCATCCTAGGATGCTGAGGGAAGTATAGGTGGAAATTGCGGAGGTACTGGCCATAATCTCAAATCCTCCTTAGATACAGGGGGTAGTCCAGAGGACTGGAGAATTGCAAATGTTACATCCTTGTTCAAAAAAGGGTATAAGGATACACCTAGCAACTACAGTTTAACCTCGGTAGTGGGGAAGCTTTTAGAAACGATAATCCACAACAAAATTAACAGTCATTTGGACAAGTGTAGGTTAATTAAGGAAAGTCAGCATGGCTTTGTTAAAGGCAAATTGTGTTTAACTAACTTGATCGAGTTTTTTGATGAGGTAACAGAGAGGGTTGATGAGGGCAATGCAGTTGATGTGGTGTACATGGACTTCCAAAAGGCGTTTGATAAAGTGCCACATAATAGGCTTGCCAGCAAAGTTGAAGCCCATGGAATAAAAGGGACAGTGGCAGCATGGATACGAAATTGGCTAAGTGACATGAAACAGAGAGCAGTGGTGAACGGTTGTTTATCGAACTGGAGGAAGATACACAGTGGTATTCCCCAGGGGTCAGTACTAGGACCACTGCTTTTCTTGATATATATTAATGACTTGGACTTGGGTGTACAGGGCACAATTTCAAAATTTGTAGGTGACACAAAACTTGGAAGTATAGTGAACAGTGAGGAGGATAGTGATAGACTTCAAGAGGACATAAACAACTGGTGGAATGGGCAGACACGTGGCAGATGAAATTTAACGCAGAAAAGTGTGACGTGATAATTTAGTAGGAAGAACAAGGAGAGGCAATATAAATTAAAGGGTACAATTCTAAAGGGGGTGTATGAACAGACAGACCTGGGGGTATATGTGCACAAATCATTGAAGGTGGCAGGGCAGGTTGAGAAAGCGGTTAAAAAACATACGGGATCCTGGGCTTTATAAATAGAGGCATAGAGTACAAAGGCAAGGAAGTTATGATGAAACTTTATAAAACACTGGTTCGGCCTCAACTGGAGTATTGTGTCCAAATCTGGGCACCACACTTTAGGAAGGTTGTGAAGGCCTTAGAGATGGTGCAGAAAAGATTTACAAGAATGATTCCAGGGATGAGGGACTTCAGTTACGTGGATAGACTAGAGAAGCTGGGGTTGTTCTTGGAACAGAGAAGGTTGAGAGGAAATTTGATAGAGGTGATCAAAATCATGAGGGGTCTGGACAGGGTAGATAGAGAGGAATTGTTCCCATTGGTGGAAGGGTCGAGAACCAGAGGACACAGATTTAAGGTGATTGGCAGAAGAACCAAAGGCGACATGAGGAAAAAAAATGTTATGCAGCGAGTGGTTAGGATCTGGAATGCACTGCCTGAAAGGGTGGTGGAGGCAGATTCAATTGTGGCTTTCAAAAGGGAATTGGATAAATACCTGAAGGAAAAAATTGCAGGGCTACGGGGAAAGGGCGGGGGAGTGAGACTAGCTGAAATGCTCTTGCATTTTGCAAATGGCCTCCTCTGTGCTGTAACCATTCTATGACTCTCTGATTCTACGGTCATTGATGGGTCTATTTGCTTATGTCAGCAGGCAAACTCTCCAAGAGAAGGGAGACTAGAATTTTCAAAATTATCTTTTCGTATCTGACTTTTCTTATGTGGTGTAGCTACTAAGGAATTGTTACTACTTTCATACAATTTTGAAATTTACTTAAAGCCAGACAATGGGAAATATTTTCTACCTGTGCACAACTAAAATATTTTTTCCCAAAGATTCTTTCGTCAGGGAAGCATTAATTCAATATGAGTAACTGTTTTAATGGATTTTTACACTTTTTTGCTCATGCCTTAATTTTGTAAACGTCAAATAATATTGTTGTCAAACAACAACAACAACCTTATTATCACACCACGTAACAGAAGTACTTGCAAGGAATCAAAACTATTTGACTGAGGTTCAACCTCTTACACTGTAGTTCCCTCCAGTGGTAGAACTCATACATAAGAAACAGTGAACGGCCATGATTAAAAAAAACGAAAACTGACTCATTCTTTCATTCTAAATCTGAATCATTTCAATGGGTACCTATTATTGTTTGCTATTTTCAAAAATGAGCAGCAGTATAATCCTGGGTAACTACGGACCCATTAATCTTATGTCAATAGCTGGCAAAATATTGGAATTGGTCATTAGGAACAAACTTGAGGATTAACTATGTGAAAATACTTAGCAAGTGGCACGTAGATTGTGCCTGGCCAACCTCAACTGAACTTTGGAAAGCCCTAAAAAGCCGTTGATAAAGTCCCTCCTAAAAGGCTGCTACACAATCTTCAGGCAGTAGGATCCTTTGTAAATGCTCAAGTTGGATAAGAAATTGGCTGAAAGAGAGGAAGCATCAGATATTAGTTAGGGAGCTGCTGTCAGGGTTCGGAAATGTACTAAGTATCATGTCCCAATGAGTGGTGGTGGTGCTCCTACTGTTTCTAACCTAAATAAAAGAACTGGATTTAGAAATGTGAAAATTGGTCCAATTAGCAAATGATACTAAATTAGGGGGCACATAGGAAAGTACAGGATCTGAAAGCTCATCTGGCCGATTCCAAAACTAGTAGACCTCAATCGCCCATTCCCTCAAATACCTGTCAATATGGAACGTAGGAAGGAGGGAATGGCAGTTGAATCTGATGAAGCAACCAAGAAACAAAATTTGAAAGTAGGCAGAATTACAGCAGATAAAATTCAATACAGGTAAGTGCAAGGTGTCACACATTGGAAGAAAAAACAGGGGACGTATTTAATGAATGATGTTGAACTAGCCAGAGTTGAAGTTTAAAGGGATCTCGGGGTGATAGTAGACTTGGCGTTCACCATGTCCAGTCATTGCAAAGCGGCAATCAACAAAAGAAACAATGCTGAGTGAAACTGAGAGATCAAAGTCTAAGTGTGGAGCCATCGTGCTGGAATTGGGCCAGCTGGGACCCACCTCGAATATTGGATTCAATTCTGGTCACTGAAGAACGAGGGGAACATCCAAACCCTGAAAGTGGTGCAAAGAAGGGCCAAATTGACTTAGTTATGAAGAAATGTTAGAAAAATTCAGACTCCAGCCTTGAAAGAAGGCAAATGTAAGGGGATCTTATAGAGATATATAATATTGTTACGTTGTGGGAATTTTTGACCATTTGTTTACAGAAGGGTTTTGAGGGGAAAGGAGTTACATTTAAATGTTTTTAAAGTAAAGTGTTTTTTTTTTAATTCGTCTATGGCATGTGGGTGTGGCTGGCAAGGCCAACATTTATTGCCCATTCCTAGTTGCCCTTGAGAAGGTGGTGGTGAGCCGCCTTCTTGAGCCCCTGCAGCCCGTGTGGTGAAGGTACTCCCACAGTGCTGTTAGGGAGGGAGTTCCAGGATTTTGACCCAGCGACGATGAAGGAGCGGCGATATACATCCAAGTTAGGATGGTGTGTGACTTGGAGGGGAGCTTAGAGGTGGTGGTGTTCCCATGCGCCTGCTGCCTTTGTCCTTCTAGGTGGAAGAGGTCGCGGGTTTGGGAGGTGCTGCAGTGCATCTTATAGATGGTACACACTGCAGCCACGGTACACCGGTGGTGGAGGGAGTGAATGTGGTGCCAATCAAGCAGGCTGCTTTGTCCTGGATGGTGTCGAGCTTCTTGAGCGTTGTTGGAGCTGCACTCATCCAGGCAAGTGGAGAGTATTCCATCACACTCCTTAATTGTGCCTTGTAGATGGTGGAAAGGCTTTGGGGAGTCAGGAGGTGAGACACTCGCCACAGAATACCCAGCGTCTGACCTGCTCTTGTTGCCACAGTATTTATGTGGTTGATCCAGTTAAGTTTCTGGTCAATGGTGACCCCCCAGGATGTTGATGGTGGGGGATTCACCGATGGTAATGCCATTGAATGTCAAGGGGAGGTGGTTAGACTCTCGCTTGTTGGAGATAGCCTGGCACTTCTGTGGCGTGAATGTTACCTGCCACTTATCAGCCCAAGCCTGAACATTGTCCAGGTCTTGTTGTATGCGGGCATGGACTGCTTCAGTATCGGAGGAGTTGTGAATGGCACTGAACACTGTGCAGTCATCAGCGAACATCCCCATTTCTGACCTTATGTTAGAGGGAAGGTCATTGATGAAGCAGCTGAAGATGGTTGGGTCTAGGACACCATTCACAACTGGGTGTGGCAGGGTTGCGGAGCTTTGATCTGATCCATTGATTGTGGGATCGCTTAGCCCTGTCTATAGCATGCTGCTTCCACTTTTTAGCGTTAATGTAGTCCTTTGTTGCAGCTTCCCCAGGTACACCTGGCGCTGCTCTTCTATACTCCTTATTGAACCAAGGTTGGTCCCCTGGCTTGATGGTAATGATAGAGCAAGGGATATGCCAGGCCATGAGGTTACAGTTCTGCTGCTGACAGCCCACAACGCCTCATAAATCTATCCCATTTAGCACAGTGGTAATGCCACGCAATATGATGATGTAGGGTGTCCTCAGTGTGAAGACGGGACTTTGTCTCCGCAATGGCTGTGCGGTGGTCACTGCCACCAATACTGTCATGGACAGATGCACCTGTGACAGGTGAGGACAAGGTCAAGTAAGTTTTTCCCCTCGTGTTGGTTCTCTCACCACCCGTCGCAGGCCCAGACTGACAGCTGTGTCCTTCAGGATTGGCCAGCTCAGTCAGTAGTGGTGCTACTGAGCCATTCTGAATACTTCTTTCAAGTGGTGTTCAACATGAAGAAGTACTGATTCATCAGCTGAGTGAGGGAGGGCAGTAGGTGGTAATCAGCAGATTTCCTTGCCTATGCTTGATCTGAAGCCATGAGACTTCATGGGGTCTGGAGTCAGTGTTGAGGGCCACTCCTTCCCAACTGTATACCACTGGTGGGTTTGTCCTGCCGGTGGGATGGCAGATTTTCTTCCCTAAAGGGCATTAGTAAACCAGATGGGATATTACAACAATCCAATAGTTTAATGGTTACCATTACTGATAATGGTCTTTTAGGTCAGATTTATTTAATTAACTGAATTAAAATTCCCCAGCTACCGTGGTGGGATTTGAACTCACGTCTCTGGATCATTAGTCCAGGTCTTTGGTTTACTAGCCCAGTGACATTACCACTTCACTACCATTCCCTTCTGCAAAGAGATATAGATAGATTAAGTGGATGGGCAGTAAGGTGGCAGATGGATTATAATGTAGGGAAATGTGAGATTCTTCACTTTGGTAGGAAGAATAGAAAAACAGAATATTTTTAAATGGTGAGAAATTTTCAAATGTTGGTTTTCAGAGAGATTTGGGTGTCCTCGTGCACGAAACACAGAAAGCTAACATGCAGGTACAGCAAGCAATAAGGAAGGCAAATGGCATGTTGGCATTTATTGTAAGAGGATTGGAGTATAAGAGTAAGGAAGTCTTACTGCAATTGTACAGGGTCTTGGTGAGACCACACCTGGAGTACTGTGCACAGTTTTGGTCTCATTATCTAAGGAAGGATATACTTGCCTTGGAGGCGGTGCAGCGAAGGTTCACTAGATTGATTCCTGCGATGAGAGGGCTGTCCTATGATGAGAGATTGTGTAGAATGGGCCTATACTCTCTGGAGTTTAGAAGAATGAGAGGTGATCTCATTGAAACATACAAGATTCTGAAGGGGATTGACAGGGTAAATGCTGAGAGGTTGTTTCCCCTGGCTGGAGTGTCTAGAACTAGGGGGCATAGTCTCAGGATAAGGGGTCGGCCATTTAAGACTGAGATGAGGAAGAATTTCTTTATTCAGAGGGTTGTGAATCTTTGGAATTCTCTGCCCCAGAGGGCTGTGAATGCTGAGTCTTTGAGTATATTCAAGGCTGGGATGGAGAGATTTTTGGACTCTAGGGGAATCGAGGGATATGGAGATCGGGCGGGAAAGTGGAGTTGAGGTTGATGATCAGCCATGATCTTATTGAATGGCGGAGCAGGCTCGAGGGGCCGTACGGCCTACTCCTGCTCTTATTTCTTATGTTCTTATTATCTCAAATCAATGAGAAATAAAGTCTTGAACTGACTGTAACCCAGTGTGTAAAAAGTCAATCTCTTAGATGCTGTGTGCCTGTTGAAAGATGCGAGGGATTCTTGTCAGTCAACAAACAATACAGCGTTGCTTCAAGAAATCTGGGGGGGGTTTATTGGTGGACGATGTGCAGGCGAAATTGTGGCAGATATTGACATTCTGACAGCCCCTCAGGGTGTCAGAAGAAGTCTCCATGGCGACCATGACACTCTGCCTGAAACTGACACTGATGATATAGAAGAGATGGTTGGTGCAGCGTGAGCCCAAGACGATGACAAGGGAGAACAGGACCTGGATTTTAAAAAAAGATTACGGTAGCACAATCAATGTTCACTCTGGGGTTCTCATATTGCCTTATGTTATGGAGCAGCACCTCGATATAGAGTCAGCCTGGGAGACCCTCAGAAAGGTGGACATAGTTTGGTGTCCCATCTGCTGGAGAAAGACAGTTCAGACTCAGATTCCAGCATTGTTTGGTGGAAACAAGTAGGACTGCTGTAGTGTAAACTGTAAAATTCAGTACAAATATAGCCTTTGTAATGTATGACGTAATAAAACTCACTACGCACTTGGTTTGAGCATAAAGCAAGGCTTTCATCAACTTGTTTCAGAACATGGAGGTCTAGTTGTGCTTCACTAGTTCCTTGTCTTACAAAATGTCCCTGAAAAGCTGGGCCCACGCCCGAGTATTTATACTCCTTGGACGGCGCCACCAGCTGGCCATCCAGCATTATTTCATGAATAGTTTCTTGATGATGAGATTTATAACAATGTATAATATGTTTTTTTCTAACTTTTTTGACTTTTTAGCAAGTGTGGCTTAAATAAAGTTTGTGGGACTGCATATAGTCTAGTTTACTTTGTTCACTGGTAATTTGGTGGCATTTTAAATGTGAAATTCTTAACCTGAAAAATGGGCAGCCAGTAGTTGGAAATACAAGGGAGCACCTCAGCCATCTCTTTTGACACCCAAAGCCTGCTGGAGGTTGTTCAAAGAATGGCCCAGGAAATTTTGAATTTTTACTTTTGCGGACCTAGGAGGAGCAGGAGTGTTGCCCCTGAGCCCACAAAAAAAAACCCAGCCTGCTGTGGCCTGTTCAAGGCACCCCCCACCCCCCACCCGTCCCCCTGCCCCCGACCCAGGATCGCCTGCCCCCACCCCAGACCAGACCTGCTAGTTGGATCAGCATGAAAACGGGCCGATTTCCCACCCATCCTTCCCACTGTCCAGGGCCCCAAACACCCCTTCCAGGTGAAACAGCAATTTACTTGTACTTCTTGCAATTTAGTATACTGTATTCGCTGCTCACGATGCGGTCTCCTCTACCTTGGGGAGACCAAACGCAGATTGGGTGATCGCTTTGCGGAACACCTCTGTTCAATCTGTAAGGGGGACCCTAAGCTTCTGGTCGCCTGTCATTTTAATTCTCCGCTCCACTCCCACTCTGACCTCTCTGTCCTCGGCCTCTTACACTGTTCCAATGAAGCTCAACGTAAGCTTGAGGAACAGCACCTCATCTTTCAATTAGGCACTTTACAGCCTTCTGGATTCAACATCGAGTTCAACAATTTCAGATCATAACCACTGCACCCATTTTTTCGGTAATGATTCTGCTATTCCCATTTACAGCTCCTCTAGATTCATCTTTTGTTTCTTTATTTGTCCCATTACCACCTCCTTTTGCCTTGCACCATCATCCCTTTTGTCATTTAATCACTCCTGCCTTCCTTCTCTTCTTCTTCTTAGGCAGTCCCTCGGAACTGAGGATGACTTGCTTCCACATTAAAAATGAGCTCACAGGTGACTGATGAGTCCAATGCGGGACCTACAGTCTCTGTCACAGGTGGGGCAGATGGTGGTTGAAGGGGCGGGTGGGTGGGGTGCTTGGGTTGACGTGCGCTCCTTGCACTGCTTGCGCTTGGCTTCCGCTTGCTCCCGGTGAAGAGACTCGAGGTGTTCGGCGCCTTCCCGGATGCTTCTCCTCCACTTTGTGCGGTCTTGGGCCAGGGATTCCCAGGTGTCGGTGGGGATGTTGCACTTTTTCAAGGAGGCTTTGAGGGTGTCCTTGAAGCGTTTCCTCTGCCCACCTGGGGATCTCTTGCCGTGCCGGAGCTCCGAGTAGAGCGCTTGTTTTGGGAGTCTCGTATTGGGCATGCGGACAATGTGACCCGTCCATCGGAGCTGATCGAGCGTGGTCAGAGCTTCGATGCTGGGAATGTTGGCCTGAGCAAGAACACTGACGTTGGTGCGCCTATCCTGCCAATGGATTTGCAGGATCTTGCGGAGGCAGCGTTGGTGGTACCTCTCCAGTGCTTTGAGGTGCCTGCTGTACATGGTCCACGTCTCTGAGGCATACAGCAGGGCAGGTATCACTGCTGCCCTGTAGACCATGAGCTTAGTGCCGGGTTTGAGGTCCTGGTCTTCAAACACTTTCTTCCTCAGGCGACCGAAGGCTGCACTGGCACACTGAAGGCAGTGTTGGACTTCGTCGTCGACGTCTGCCCTTGTTGACAGTAGGCTCCCGAGGTATGGAAAGTGGTCCACGTTGTCCAAGGCCTTGTCGTGGATTTTGATAATCGGGGGGCAGCACTGTGTGGCGGGGGCAGGTTGGTAGAGGACCTTTGTCTTACGGATGTTTAGTGTAAGGCCCATGCTCTCGTATGCTTCGGTGAAGGTGTTTACGATAGTTTGGAGTTCAACCTCCGAGTGAGCGCAGACACAAGCATCGTCTGCATACTGTAATTCGATGACAGAGGAAGCTGTTCAACCTCCGTCGCCTCCAGTCCCGATCCAAGGTCGTCCCATCCTCCTGCCTTCCACCCTATCACAGACCTTCCCTTTTGTTCTTTCCTCCCCTTCCCTCTTTCCCAGCCTCTGTACTTGCTTAAAACCTGTTACATCTGTAACTTTTTCCAGTTCTAATGAAAGGTCATCGACCTGAAACGTTAACTTTGTTTTTCTCTCCACAGATGCTGTGTGACCTGCTGAGTATTTTCAGCATTTTCTGTTTTTATGTCCCAAAGTTATGTCTGCTACACTTTTCACCAGTTCTCATTTAGGCCACTAGATGGAGCAGCACACACACGTTGTTCCACCTCTGAAACTGATGATTCAGTTTATCCAGTGTGTGTTGGTCTTCAACCAGCCAATCACAGAATGGCACTGGAGCCACGTACAGAATTCTGCAAGCAGCCTATTCCAATCTAGTAAATGGATGAAAATGTGGGGCAATGAGAAAATAAACCTATGAGGGAATGACATTCCCTTTATGAATTGCTAGAGTAATTAATATATCATGGATTAAATCATAAAAAGACATAGGTGTGGCGGAGCCACCAAAGGACTCAGAGCAGTTGTACATAATTCCTTTAACAGCAATGTAGTTACAGCCTGTGCCTGTACCTTTAATTACACTGTTTAACTGTAATATGTCTAGTTACCTTTACAGCGCAGTTTCAACGTGATGACGTCATGCCGTTCATCACGTGATCCCCCAATGGCGGGAATAACGTGATGACGTCATGACGTCAGCCTTCGGACCAGAGGATCAGTCCTCGTGGAGCCTTCAAAGAGAGCAGACCTGTATTCGATGTATTCCAGCAGTTTCCAGTTAAAACCTGTTTTGTTCCATTAAAGTTCGTTGTTTTGATTGCCTGAGTTGAACTCAGTCTTTTCGTTACATAGGGAGAAACAGACGCTTGTTTCCTAGCGCAACATCACCATTAGATCACTGAATTTCACATCGTGATCAGTCGTGCCTGATCAGGATTAACCACCATTTTGGCTCAGGTGATTTTTTTGTTGCCCAGGTCACCCGCCTGAGACAGGCAATAGGCTCTTAAATATGCAAATCAGGGTCCTATGCCAGTTGTAAGACCCCGAGTGCAAAATTCAGGTACAAATGAATGGAAATGCGCTGTGCATACGCCACCTAGTTGTATCAGGCATTGAGCAACCTAACCAGTGATCCATAAAGAAACCCGCTTAAGGCCACGCACAAAAAGGCCCAGCAAATTTTGAGTTTTTATTTCTGTGGGCCCAGGAGAAGCAGCAGTGTGCTTCCTGAGGCTAAAAAAAACTCCAGCCCGCTGCTAACACATTTGAAGCCCACTCCCCTACTGGATTGCCTCCCCATTCCCAGACCCAACCTGTAGGCCGGCTCAGTGTAGGAGCTGACCCATTTCCCGCCCTCCCCAAATGGCGACCTGCAGCGGTTTGCTCAGTTGGCTCCTGCGGATGGCTGGCAGCATTTAAATGAAGTACAAAGCCAAATTTGGCTCGGGTCTCAGACCAGTACGGACCAGGCCAGCCATCGCTCTGGCTGATTTAACCCCAGTTTTGAGCGCAAGTCAAATTTCCCGGCCATAATAAGCATTTGTGTGAAATTTGTGCTGATCAAGAACAAAGAAATAAAGAAAGGCTTGCATTTATATAGCACCTTTCACGACCACCCGACGTCCCAAAGCACTTTACAGCCAATTTTTGAAGTGGAGTCACTGTTGTAATGTCGGAAACGCGGCAGCCCATTTGCACACAGCAAGCTCCCACAAACAGCACTGTGATGATGACCAGATAATCTGTTTTTAGGTGTTAATTGAGGGATAAATATTGGCCAGGACACCGGGAATAACTCCCCTGCTCTTCTTCAAAATAGTATCATAGGATCTTTTACATCCACCTGAGAGAACAGATGGGGCCTCGGTTTAACGTCTCATCTGAAAGACGGCATCTCTGACAGTGCAGCACTCCCTCAGTACAGTACTGGAGTGTCAGCCTAGATAATAAAGGAATAATAATGCAGGGGAATGGAATCAATAACAGAATCAAACATTTCCAGATCAGTTCTAACACTGTAAAATATCCTATTATGCTGCCCTAACAATCTGTTTCGACCTCAGGACATGCTTTTCTGAACCTGTGCATTAATTCCGTTCCATTCCCCATTCAATATTTCTTTGCTCCCTAAGTAAGTTTACCTAATTGGTGCCAAATCACTTGGCAGCCAAACCAGCCATCATTAAAGGGACCACTTTCTGTCTATTAAAATTTGATCAACTGGCTCTAGTCTGTCAAGAGCATGCCCTGATTTTAACTCCTCCCTCCCCCCTCCCACCCCCACACCTGGCAGAAACAAGGGGGGGGGCAGTTAAAAAAGAATGGGGGACTTACCTGCTCTTTTCCCATCATTCTGCGGGCCCCACAAGAAAACCTTGGGCCTCCCTTGCCCTAGGATTACCCACGTCCCCTATCGCATCTGGAGCCCTCCCCCCTCGCCACTTACCTAACCGTCGGGGTCCTCCTGTTGCCCAAATTCCCGCTCCCGCAATGATTTCCAACGGGAATCAGGGCCTGAATATTAAAATGAGACCCAGGGGTTAAAATCTCTCCAAGTTTTGACATTCAAGCTAAGGCCGCTTGCACGGATCAATCCTGCCCCGACTTAAAACCGGGACCCATGAAGCAGCAGGAACTGAGTTCCATGTATCAGAAACTAGTTACACTATACAACATGGGCTCAGGCGTGTTCATAAAAATACACACAAACTGGAAAATGTTTTTCAATCAGTACCACACTAGGCAGTACATTCACAAACTGAGATACCCAGTGAACTAAAAAAGAATGTCGTTCTTATCTGAGGGAAACATATGGCTCGACTGAAAGAATAAATACATTTGTTCATATGCCTAGAAAACTTGCAGAACACAAGCCAACTTACTTTTTCAACCTTCATGTTTGCTTTTGGACTTGTCTCTATGAGCCTCATCCCATGTTTCTTTGCCAACTATATAATTATAAACAGACGAGTAAGTACATGTACACTGCACTCATTTCTTTCTACGTATTAGAGAAGAAAATGGCTTTAAAATTGCTTTAAACTGAAACTGTTCCGTTTGCAAAATTCGCAGGACCTAAACATTCCAAGCAACGTGAACAGTTAAAGGAGAATTCTGCCCTTCAGTTTTCTCCCCTTTTTCCTCTTCCCTGAAGGTAGTGACACATGCTGGAGTGATGTTCCACAGCAACAGTCAAACCCTCCAGTATCTCGTTCATGTGGCCATTCTTTATATGTAAGCCTGGACAGTGAGTGTCACAGGGAATCACAGCCAAGCCAACCTGGCATTTTTCCAATCATACCCAGCTGGAGGCACTGGACAGCAAGAAACAATAAAACCCTGGATGATTTTAACCTTTCTTATTCCAAGAATATTGGAACTAATTGTTACATGCACACAGCTACCACTGCTAAGATCAGTTAACGCAGCATTGACCAGGGTCAGGAACCTTCCTGTTTTGGCTCAATACCAATGGAAATAAAAATGGGGAGAGATGAAAAATCAGGCTGCTGATTCGCTATCACCTGTTCTACACCCTCGCACAAAGGCAGAATGACCTTAATTATGTTTTAAACCACATTTTTAAAGTAAGTGGTTGTTGTGTCGGTACCTTTCTACCTAGACACAATTTAGGACTCAGAACTCAGAGATTCAAACATGAAGTGCTTTATTGGAAGGAAAGGAAGTTCTGGAACGTTCCGAACAAAGAGAGCTAAAACTTAACAGAGAACACCCCACCATTTATCTCCTGTGACAGCGCCACCACAGGTGGGAGGAGAACACACAATAGAACACACAATACATAACATTTCCTCGCCTCTTAAATGGAAGGTCCACATTATTCCTCAACAGGTACGTTACTTCCAATGCACTCAACGAACCTAGGGTAGAGGTAGACTGCCTCAAACCCTGACTTTACCCTGGGGTTTATTCTGCCCCAGTCTTGTGGGTAAGTCACTAAGCCTACAGATCCAAGCGTCTTGGAGGCCGCCGCTCTCTGACAGGATACCGGCGGTCATCGCTGGCTTCCACAGCAGTAGGCATTGACACAGGCCTGGATGGAGAAGGTGCCTGTGTCAGTTGAAAGTCAGGAGTTTGCACAGGTGGAACCGTCTCTTTGACTTCCTGTGTTGGAGAAGAGCACTGTGGCAAAGGCTGCTGGTTTGCGGTATCATCCGGAAACAGTTCAGGCCAACCAGCCGTTGGAGCCTCTGTGGCTGTCTCTGCTCCTAGCAACAGTTGATCTGTGTGTCTTCTCCAGACGACGTCCTCAGCAGTCTCAACCGTTTAAGACACAGGGCCCGTCTGCGCGATCACCGTAGCCGGAACCCATTTCGGTCCAGTGTTGTAGTTTTGAGCTAGGACGTGCTCTCCCGGATGAAACCATCTCTCCTTGGCTCTTTTCTCTCTCTTTTCAACTTGAGCTTGTTGTTGTCAATGGACAACCTGTTCTGCCCTTGGAGGTTTGAGTAAGTCAAAACTTGTCCGCAACTGCCTCTTCATCATGAGCGAAGCGGGGGAAGTTTTGGTTGTGGCATGCGGCTCGTTCCTGTAGGACAACAGGAAGCTGTTCAGACGTTGGTGGATTGAGCCCTGACCTTGCGATGTCTTCAAGGCGTGCTTCAAAGTTTGCACAAACCTTTCTGCCTGGCTGTTAGTAGAGGGATGATAGGGCGCAGACCTGATGTGTTGGACACCATTCACATGCAGGAAGGTTGCAAACTCCTGTGATACAAATTGTGGACCGTTGTCACTTACGAGTTGTTCTGGTGAGCCATAACGGCTGAACATCTCACCAAGTTTCTCAATTGTTTTCTCTGCCGTGGTAGACCTCATCACAGCGACCTCCGGCCACTTGCTACGAGCATCCACAACCACCATAAACATCTTCCCTTTGAAAGGACCGGCGAAGTCCACATGTACTCGCTGCCACACTTCTGCAGGCCAATCCCAGGGGTGTAGGGTTGCCAGCTGTGGAACATTCCGGACCCTTTGACATGGGGAACATGTTTTGGCTTTCTCTTCAATATTCCCATCAAGACCTGGCCACCAGAAGTAGCTTCTTGCCATTTCCTTCATCCGAACCATCCCACTGTGGCCTGTATGAAGTTGTTGCAGTATAGGTTCCCTCAGAGGTGGCAGAATGATGACACGGCGTCCCCAAAGAAGACAACCTGCCTGGACGGAGAGCTCATTTCTTTTTGAAACGTAAGGTTTCAAACTAGGAGAATCTCCTATCGCTCTCCCTCGAATGACATCGTCCATTACCTCAGACAGGACTGGATCGTTGCGGGTGTACCTTCGCACCTGAACTGCAGTGACAGGTGCTCCCTCCACTTGTCTAAAGTAGAAGATGTCTATCTGACGAGGCTCTGGGGGAGTAACAGGCAAGGGTAGCCTCGAGAGACCGTCTGCGTTGCCGTGCAAGTCTGATTTGCGATATTTGATGTCGTATGTGTGTCGTGACAACAGTAAAGCCCACCTTTGCATCCTGCTTGCAGCGAGAGACGGAATTCCGGTGTGGGGCCCGAAGATTGAAGTCAATGGACGGTGGTCCGTCAGGAGTGTGAACCTTCTCCCAAACAGGTACTGATGAAATTTTCGAATTCCAAAAACGATTCCCAAGGCCTCGCGCTCGATCTGCGCATAGTTACTCTCGGCCTTGTTCAAGGTGCGTGATGCGAAGGTGATAGGTTTCTCCACCCGAAGACATGATGTGGGATATGACTGCTCCCACACCATATGGTGATGCATCACATGCTAGCTGCACAGGTAGCTTTGGGTCGAAGTGTGTCAGGACCTCCGAATTCAGCAATGCTTTCTTTGCTTGGGCGAAAGCTTCGTTGCACAGTTCAGTCCATTTCCATGTTTTGCCTTGACATAGCAACTGATGTAACGGCTTCAGCAATGTTGCTAAGTCTGGAATAAACTTCCCATAGTAGTTAAGTAGCCCCAGAAATGAACGTAACTGGCTCACATTCTGGGGTGCTGGGGCCTCCACGATCGCCTTGACCTTTGGCGGCGCCTTATGCAGGCCAGTAGCGTCAATCACATGCCCCAGGTACTCAACTGAAGACTGAAAGAATTCACATTTGTCTTTATGAACTCTGAGTCCGTACTCTTTCAGTCGTTGTAGTGTCGCATCCAAGTTCAGAAGATGATCCTCCTCATTTGTCCCAGTGACAAGGATGTCGTCCAGGTAGCACTGGACTCCTGGCAGTCCACTCAAAATCTGATCCATTGCCCTTTGGAATAGAGCAGGGGCCGACGTAATTCCAAACGGAAGGCGGCAGTACCTGTATAGCCCCTTGTGTGTCACAATTGTCAACAGCTCCTTTGATTTGTCATCGACATGCATTTGTAGATAAGCCTGGCATAAGTCTATTTTGCTGAACTTTTGCCCTCCGGCCAGGCCCGTAAAAAGATCATCAATGAGGGGAAGAGGGTACTGTTCCACAGACAGCACCGGGTTAATGGTCACTTTAAAATCCCCGCAGATTCGAACAGATCCATCCTTTTTCAGGACAGGAACAATGGGTGTGGCCCATTTGCTCACGCTCACAGGCTCCAGGACTCCATTCTCGACTAAAGCCTCCAAGTTAGCCTCAACTTTTGGCCTAATTGCATAGGGTACAGGTCGGGCTTTGTGAAACTTCGGCTTGCTGTCAGGTTTAATGTCCAGTCTCACGCTGATCTTTTTCATGCTCCCAAGTTCCCCATTGAAGAGTTCTGCATGTTTGTTTAACACTGCAGTCAGACCTGACTCCCCTTTTGACATCATGCGGACTGCAGGCCAGTCCAGTGTGATTTTCTCTAGCCACACACGTCCCAGTAGCGATGGGTAATTTCCCTTTACCACATATAGTGGCAGTTTTGCAGTCTGTCCGTTCAATTTAACTGTCACCTCAATGACGCCTCTCATGGCCACAGGTTCGCCGGTATACGTCTTTAGCACAATGTTTGTTGGCTGAAGGGTAAGATGCTTTAGCATTTTGTTGTAGACAGTGTCTGAAACAAGGGACACAGCCGCGCCTGTGTCCACCTCCATCTGCACTGATTGTCCCTCCACCAGTGGTGACACCCAGTAGCCATTTGAACCACCTGCAACCGTCAGTATGTGCACCTCTTCCTCCTCAGAGGTGTCGCTCCCCTCTGTTTTGCTTGTTCCATCATACTGCACTGAATGAACACTCTTTTTCCTCTCTTGTCCAAATACAGACATTTTGCTTCCATGCTTCCCAGCTCTGTCTGTTCTTTTTTTACCTCTACAGGCGCGTTCAATGTGACCCTTTTTGCCACAATTTCGGCATTCCAGCTCTGTACACCAGCAGTCATTAGCGTGATGGCCCGTTTTCCCGCAACGGTAACAGGTGCCGTTCCGCGCACCTTTAGGCTCAGATGACACCTTGTGAACTCTCCCTGTTGAACTCAACTGGTGAGCCTCCTTTTCCGCCATCTCCATGGAGACACTAACTTCAATGGCCTTTTCAAGAGTACGGTTGTCCTCAGTAAGAAGGCGCTTCTGTGTGGCTGCATTTTGTAGTCCACACACAAGTCTGTCTCTAATGGTGTCATTCAGCACCTCCTTGAACTGGCAGTGTTCCGACAACCTTTTTAAAGCAGCAATAAACATCGTCACTGATTCCCCCTCCTCTTGATTCCGTTTGTGAAATCTAAATCTCTCAGCAATAACCAGAGGTTTTGGTGAAAAATGTGATCCAAGAATTTCCACTAGTTGCTTATATGTTTTAGTTCCTGGCTTATCTGGCTGCACGAGGCTGCGAAGTAAATTGAAAGTCTTCGGCCCGATTACACTCAAAAAGGTAGGCACGACCTTTTCATTTGCCACCGCATTCGCCAATACAAAATAGTCAAAACGTTCCGTATATGCGCTCCATTGCTCCACATTTTCATCAAAATCACCGATGTTTCCTAATATAGTAGCCATCTCACGTTTCAAATTAAATTTTCTGTTTACTCACTGCACCCGTAACGTACGCAGATTCATCCGCTCCTCGTTGCCACTTGTTGTGTCGGTACCTTTCTACCTAGACACAATGTAGGACTCAGAACTCAGAGATTCAAACATGAAGTGCTTTATTGGAAGGAAAGGAAGTTCTGGAAAGTTCTGAACAAAGAGAGCTAAAACTTAACAGAGAACACCCAACCATTTATCTCCTGTGACAGCGCCACCACAGGTGGGAGGAGAACACACAATAGAACACACAATACATAACAGTGGTCAAGAGGGGAAAAGACAAAAACTGTAAAAAAAGAGTTTCTTTTATTCTGAGTGCAATTTTTCTGGTTCATTTTGTCTCATAAATGGTGATTCTATCAGTTTTTCTCAGCTTCCAGTTATTCTACTCTCTAGAAACCTCTAGGTCAGTGGTACTTTTTGAAACCATCTTCCTCCTTTTCTGCCTTCCTCTTACATATAAACATAGAAGATAGGAGCAGGAGTAGGCCACTCAGCCCCTCGAGCCTGCTCCGCCATTCAATGAGATCATGGCTGATCATCCAAATTCAGTACCCTGTCCCTGCCTTCTCCCCATACCCCTTGATCCCTTTAGCCTTAAGAAATATATCCAACTCTTTCTTGAATATATTTAATGAATTGGCCTCAACTGCCTTCTGTGGTAGAGAATTCCACAGGTTCACCACTCTCTGGGTGAAGAAATTCCTCCTCATCTCTGTCCTAAATGGCTTACCCCTTATTCTTAGACTGTGACCCCTGGTTCTGGACTCCCCGGCCATCGGGAACATCCTTCCTGCATCTAGTCTGTCTAGTCCTGTTAGAATTTTATAAGTTTCAATGAGATCCCCTCTCATTCTTCTAAATTCCAGTGAGTACAAGCCCAATCGACCCAATCTCTCCTCATACGTCATTCCTGCCATCCCAGGTATCAGTTTGGTGAATCTTCCCTGCACTCCCTCCATGGCAAGAACATCTTTACTCAGATAAGGCGCCCAAAACTGCACACAATACTCAAGATGTGGTCTCACCAAGGCCCTGTACAACTGCAGCAAGACATCCTTGTTCCTGTACTCGAACCCTCTCGCTACAAAGGCCAACATACCATTTGCCTTCTTAACCGCCTGCTGCACCTGCATGCTTACCTTCAGCGACTGGTGCACAAGGACACCCAGGTCTCGTTGCACTTCCCCTTCTCACAATCTATTGCCCTTCCCCTTCTTCTGAAGGCGTTGGCTCCTTACTGGGTACACCTCCCTGCCTCTCCTCCCCCACCACTACCTCCTTCTCTATGTAGCTCAGCTAATATAGTTGAGCCATATGAGCCACTGCAGGGCTTCTTTAACAGTGCATTTACTTTACAGCTCAATTTCGGCGACAGTTGTGTAAGATAAATCAGGTGACATAAGCGTCCTTCAGATGCACCTAGACGCACCTCAAGAGGTGATGCAACAGTATAAATGCTGTACAGAACAAGGGACCAATTTTCTGCCTGCTTGGCTAGGCCGGTGATGTTGTTTACCAGTCAGTGCCTTGCATGGACCTTCAGGGCAGCCCATAAATAAAACTGCAAATTAATTGCTTGTTGCTCCGGTGCCATGGAATCTGCCCTGCACTCTAAACCGGGTAAATTCCACAGCCCCAGGAACCTTGAAGCAATTCTAAATAATATAAATGTGCTGTGATATAATGGTTTCTCTCCTTTTAAAATTTCCCTACTGAAGAGAGGAATTTACTGTGATTGTCATAGGTTTTCCTTACAGGCAAATTTTACTCATTCTTATCCCTGCTGTCTGATACATCTGGTCTAATGGATTTAGCTGTTGTAAATGGAAAAGTTGTTGCTCACCTACATCATTCCAGTTCTTTGTAAGAATCACTGTGTATAATGATTTTGAGGAAGTGTTTGTACTTGGCAGACGTGAATTACCATTTTGTGTTGTTTGGGCATGTACAAATATGCAAAGTATGCTGCAAAACAGTTTTGAATCCAGAATTTACTATGACTAATGTTAGGAATTCACGTCAAAGTGTATTTAATGATATCAAGGCTCAATAGTAACGCTTAACTTGCCACTCACAAATTGTTTACGTTTTTAACTTGGCTGAACAGCAGGTATATCAGGAGAGAAATATCATTCACTTCTTGCTATTGAAAGACAAATAGTTGCCCATGTGAACTTCATTTAAGGTACACTGTCAGCTGTGGCTCAGTGGGTAGCACACTCGCCTCTGAGTCAGAAGGTTGTGGGTTCTAAGTCACACCGCAGGGACTTGAGCACATAAAGCTAGGCTGACACTCCAGTGCAGTGCTGAGGGAGTGCTGCACTGTCGGAGGTGTCGTCTTTTGGATGAGACGTTAAACCGAGGCACTGTTTGCTCTCTCAGGTGGATGTAAAAGATCCCACGGCACTATTTCGAAGAAGAGCAGGGGAGTTATCACCAGTGTCCTGGCCAATATTTATCCCTCAATCAATGTAACAAAAACAGATTATCTGGTCACATTGCTGTTTGTGGGAGCTTGCTGCCGCGAATTCCACATTGCAACACACTCCAAAAGTACTTAATTGGCTGTAAAGCACTTTGAGACATCTGGTGGTTGTGAAAGGCGCTATAGAAATGCAAGTCTTTCTTTCTTGTAAATTGCAGCAGAAATCAAATATGATTTGTTTACCAGTGTGGCACGTAACATGCTCATTGTGAGCTGAACCCACATTTATTTGAAATTTTTCAAAGACAATTTTTAGATGTTTCAAAATATTGTTTCATTTTTAACCTGATTCTATTTGTCATTCCCCTGTTTATATTTATGTTAAGTGCGTCAGGCTTTGTGCTGGGTACCTCCGTATCAAACCCGCTTTTCTCACGCCACCTATTCTTCATAATGTACTTCCCATGGCCAAGGTGAGGCAACTATTCACTCAAGAAAGATACTTCTATGATTGGAAGAAATGTGAAACTCACCAAAGGAGCTGTAAGATGATAAATACTTTATAGGACACATTTTCAATTTCTGTACATACACTTAGCCTGCTTGTACTGTACTATGTTTCTCGTGAGCTATTTTTTGGTTGTCATTAACCCACTTAAATAAGCCAATTAGTGCCTGCCTAAAAATAGTACACAAAGGGACGTAGTACAGTCATGTTAAGAGTTTGTTAGTGAACATCACTAATTGGAAAATATCCCCTTATTCTACTTGTATTTCTCACCATAGTAGACGAGCCCGATGTTGGAACATCATCACTGCTGCTGGGACCTTCTCATTTTGTGATGTTTATACTTTATTTACTCTGGGAATGTTTTGTCCATTTTACATAGACTGTTGTGACTACTTCAATTCTTACCTCTTCTCCCTCCTCCTTAGAAACTTGCCGCTCATTTTCTCCCTCACTGTTATTTCCAATGATAATCTCCCCTGCACTCAAAATAAGAGTAAATCAGAGATTAACTGGATGTGTATTGAGCCAAGTATAATCGCAGTCCCAACACAGACTTAAAGCTGCACAAAACTCCTTCAGTAAAAAAGAAAGACTTACATTTATAAAGCGCCTTTCACGACCACTGAACGTCCCAAAGCACTTTACAGCCAAAGAAGTACTTTTGGAGTGTAGTCACTGTTGTAATGTGGGAAATGCGGCAGCCAATTTGCGCACAGCAAGCTCCCACAAACAGCAATGTGATAATGACCAGATAATCTGTTTTGTTATGTTGATTGAAGGATAAATATTGGCCAGGACACCGGGGATAACTTCCTGCTCTTCTTCAAAATACTACCATGGGATCTTTTACGTCCACCTGAGCGAGCAGACGGGGCCTCGGTTTAACGTCTCATCCAAAAGGCAGCACCTCTGACAGTGCAGCACTCCCTCAGCACTGCACTGGAGTGTCAGCCTAGATTTCTGTGCTCGAGTCCCTGGAGTGGGACTTGAACCCACAACCAAGGTGCGTGTGCTACCCACTGAGCCACAGCTGACACTATAGTAGCCTACTCGGCTAAGGCATGATCAGACCAGAAGCTTCTAGGTCCCAGCACTGACATGAACTCAGCCAGAGCAGCAGTTGGGGTTCTACAATGGCCTCAGCACCTCTAGGCTAAGATGGAGGGAAAAGCCAACTAGTGACTCCTGCTGGAACCTGCCCATGAATCGATTTGCCTGCGATGCTTTCCATGAAGAAACAGTCTATTGACACTGACTGTCCAGGTGGATGTGTGAAGAATGACCAGTGAAGTGACAAAACCCATGGAGCCATACCACAGCAAAAGCCGGCATCTTCCTCAGAAAAGGAGGGGAGAAAATACATTTTTGAAAGAACTGCATCCTTTCTATTCGCTGACCCTAATCCATATTGGATGGCAAATCAATTATGTGTTTTTCAGAATTTAGCTGCACTAGAGAGCTTCTAGGGAAAGCCAAAATGAATTATGCAATATTAAATAGATTATGGGAGCGATTTTATCCCCACCTGCCCAGGGGAAACCAGGCAGGTGAGCAGTTAAAATTGTCCCGGTTATTTACCTGCCCTGGAGCCACCAGAAGTTGATCGTTCCCAATCTCATCTATTGAGCAGGCAGCAAGGACACCTGCCCAAAGCCGGCGGGGTCCTTTTTTTACATATGCATGTTGGGTCCCGATGACAGGATCGGGACACATTTGTAATTTTAACTGGACAGACTGAGCGGGAAGCACCAGTGCCTTTCCCACCAGGTGAAGAGGATCAGGGCCAGAAGAGGCCCAAGCAGATAAGTTTTTGCTCTTTCTTTGTGGGGCCAGGAGGAGCAGGAGCCTGGTGCCCCCGGGCCACGCGATTTTCCATTGCTTCCTAGAACAGATGGGAAGTTGGCTGGAGGGATTTAAATGAGGCCTGAATTAAAATAGCCTGGAGCAGGAAGTTAGTCAGGGAGCAGCTATGGGGATAAGGAGACACAATGACTAGAGGACAGCAGAGAAACAAGAGAACAAATATTACAGAAACTGCAAACAGAAAGAGGGAACAAGGGAGGGGGAAATAACAAATAGTGAAGAAACTGGAGGGAGATATAGACAGACACAAACACAAATAGATAGGAACAGATGTCCAGAGAAATATTGACAGAATGAGAGAGAGAAAATAATACAGAAACTACAGGGAGATATAGAAACAGACACCCAGAAATAAAGAGAAAAAAGGACAAAAAATATACACGATAAAATACTGAAATCAGAAAAAATGCATTTTAATGACAATTGAACTATAAACGTCCTGACAATCTTCCAACACATGTTTTGTCCATTTTACATAGACTGTTGTGACTAATCCAATTCTTACCTCTTCTCCCTCCTCCTTAGAAACTTGCCGCTCACTTTCTCTCCCACAGTTATTTCCAATACTGTAATAACTTCTTAGATTTCCAATGATAATTTCTTAGATTGCAATACTTTTGGAATCAAAGACACGGATGATGCTGAGGAAAAATGAGAGTGAAAGAGACCCTTCTGGGGAAGGGAGAGGGAGAGAGATTTGCTTGGGGGAAAGGAAGAGGGACAGAATGGGACTCTTGTGAAAGGAGAGAGAGAGAGATGTTGAGAAGAAAATGAGGAGAGGTGGCGAACAAGGGAGAGACTGTTACAGGAAAACCCTGCTGAAAGGGAGATAGTGTAAATGAGATAGACACCCTGCTAAGTGAGGAAGAACTAGAGCGATAGAGAGAGAGAGAATACAGTGGTCTTGAAAGAGAGAAAAGATACAGAAATCATTTGCTGGGAATTTCTCTAATGCTGAGCGATCTGGATACTGGGGAGGAACCAAGTGTCCAGTTCCTTTGAGCGATGGAGAAGTCAGGGGGGGCTGGGCCCAAACCTGGATCCCCAACTAAATATGTTGTTTGGCGATTGAAATTGCCCCCTTTATAAATAGGGTTGTTAGAGCTTTGTAAAAATAATTAATCCTGCCAGTGACACACCAACTACACTAGGAGCTTTCCACCATCACTTTTCCCATGGCCCAGGCCCCCAAAGAAAGCCCAGAAAATATTTAAATGTTGTTCGCTGAAAAAGGTTGGCGCATCTCGGCATTTACGGCAGGATGCACCGTTGCAAAATTTTGGACCTGTGACTCTTTTCCCAGAACATCCATTTTCATCCCTTATTAAAGAGACACTCAGGGCTGCTAGGAAGCAGCCCATAGCCAGAAGTAGATGAAAGGCCACCATTATAAATAACTGTGTTTTGCTAGCGAACACTTTCTTAATATTTTTCTTTCTCCCTTACTGATAGCCGCAGTAGTTGTTCCTGTTATACTTTGACATTCCTGACTTTTGTACCTCAGGAAACAATGGCGTTTCCCTTAAGTTTGCCGCATGCACTGATGGCAATGCCTCCATCAATCTGCTGAACAACTGCCAACATCTCCATCTGTGATGAATCATGATCGAAAACTATTTTCCCTCCTCTGGTATCTCCATGGTTTCAAGTCCATAGATCAGAGGTTAAAGTGCACACAGCATGTGACTGGTCGGGCTTTTCAGTGCCATATCTGACTTCAGCATCTCAAGTGGTGCCATGGCTTTCTGCAGCCAAACCATTTCAATTACAGTACTTGGTCTGAGATGTTCTTCTATGTGAGAGGCGTTACATAAATAATCGTTGTTCAGCAGAGCTCAACTTCAGTTGGGTGCATCCCTGGCAATTGGGCATAGAATCTCTATTTTTGTTTTAACTTGCAGGTCGCCTTTACTTCACCACTGTGCAATAAAATCATAACCCAGTTTATGAAAATGAATTCACGATTTCATCACAAAAAGGAAATCTGCCCCCCTCCATGTTGGTTAAGTGGAACAAGAGATAACCACAGCATTAGAATAGGCCATTAAATAGCACAACAATGCAAAAGATTAATGAGTTTAGAATATTACTGCTTATCTGCTTGCCTTAGATGTAAGATTTATGCCAGTTTGTTATTTAACAATGCTTGAAGTGCTATCTGTGATTGCATCTGCAAAATACCACAGCAGCTTAGCCTTTCCAACTCCTTGAGGATAATATGGGACATATAATCATGGTTCTTTTTTGTCATTGTGTTCTTTCCCAGTGTGAACGTTTTATATCACTGGGCTGCTTAGACCTCAGCTGCTTCCCAAATGTTGTAGTACTTTAAGTTGTTTGTCAAGGCTTGCACAACACTTCCTGTTGCAAAACACAAAATGATAAAGTTTGCCAAGCCTACTAAAAATCTGTGACTGCTTTTGTAAAACACCCAACTTTAAACCATATCTATGCTCAGCCTTTGGGGGATTGGGTTGGTTTGCTGTCTACCACTGGTGTCTTTTCTCTTTTTCAAATTTCTTCCTTCCTTTGTTACCTCTAGACTTGACTATTCCAACGCACTCCTGTCTGGCCTCCCACATTCTACCCTACGTAAACTTGAGGTCATCCACAACTCAGCTGCCCGTGTCCTAATTTGCACCATGTCCCGCTCAACCATTGGTGGCCGTGCCTTCTGTTGCTAGGCCGTAAGCTCTGGAATTCCCTACCTAAACCTCTCAGCCTCTCTACCTCTCTTTCCTCCTTTAAGACGCTCCTTAAAACCTACCTCTTTGACCAAACTTTTGGTCATCTGCCCTAATTTCTCCTTATGTGGCTCAGTGTCAAATTTATTTTTTGCCTTATAATAGTCCTGAAGCGCCTTGGGACATTTTACTGCGTTAAAGGCGCTATATAAATAAAGTTGTTGTTGTTGTTCCTTCCTCTTGTATTCACCCAAGTGGCCATTCTTCATCTGTGAACCTAGCTAGTAAGTGCCAGCAGGAATCAGTTTATATATTTATATATATATATATAATATATTTTCACAAGACAATCCGGTAGCCTGCAGTTACCCAAAGGTAGAGCATTCTTACCAGAAACCCAGCCTCATGAGCGTTCCAGTTTTTTATACCAATACAGATAAGGAGTAGATCGACTTCATCTTAAGAAATATAAGAACCATTTTGCATCCAAGCAGCTTAGAAATCCCAGGTTTCTGGTTTCTGATCAGAAGGTGAGGATACAATAGAGAAGCCTGCAGTGAGGATCAGAATCATGTACTCAAATTATCAGCTTCGGTTTTCCGTCACATCATCAATACCTAACTTGGGCTGTTTTGTCTTACAACGGACAGCACTGCGCCTGCTGAGCATTATCAGGTGCGGAAGGTTAGAGTCTAGACAGTCTCTGTGGTGGATTTACGAAAAAAAATGTTTGTGTGGTAATGTCCTGCATGTCAGATTTGTAAGTGTCTCAAAAAGCAGAACTAGCTTCAGAGAAGTTGTTAGTGATTTCTGATACTTTGATCATTTCCAATTTTGTAGGGGAAGGTAGCAGTGGCTTTGGAAAAGATAGCAGCATTGCAGGTTGTGGAAGAGGTAGGATAGGGGCACACTGAGTCTGAGGGATACATCAGATCATCAGACGTTGGCGCCGAATTTCTGGATCGCACTTACACAGAAATTTATAATAGTTTCTGTGCCGTACGAAGTTCATTTGCCTATGCCGGAATGTAAAAACCAGCATAAAACAAGCACAAATGCAGTGCCACCATTTGTGTTACAACTGGGCAACAATTGTCAGCTGTGGCTCAGTTGGTAGCACCCTCGCCCTCTGAGTCAGAAGGTTGTGGGTTCAAGAATGTGGTGATTATTCCTTGATTCGTAAAAGTATTGTGATTCGTTGTTTGTTAACTGCCTTGGGATATGTGTTGTAATCTCATTGGTAGTTGATGATCACATGATGTGTTGTGGCTACCTTAAATTCAGTCCTTTTCTAGCTTTAGTTGAGACTGGATGTGGAAAGATATGCTGCTGATTTTAAAGTTAATAAAGCTTAGCTTTGGAAGGCCAATCTATTCTTTATTTCAATTTATTAACTTTATGTTAGAATGGAGCGATATCTTCAACCAGAACGATTCAAGGCTGACCCCAATTCTGCTGGAGTGGATGATAAATGGAAACATTGGTATTGTACATTTTAAAACTTTTTGGGCGTGTTGGATCAAGAGGCTCTAAATAAGCTGAATATGCTGATCAACTACATTGACCCGGATGTATATAAATATATTTTGCACTGTAAAACTTATGAAGAGGCTATTTCTACATTGGAAAAGATTTTTGTTAAACCAAAGAATGAGGTATTTGCACGTCATCTTCTATCTGCCCGTAGGCAGCAGGTGGGAGAATCTTTGGATACTTATTTACAAGCACTTCGGTGCCTTAGTGTTGACTGTAATTATAAGGCTGTGACGGCTGAAGAATATAAGGGCGAATCCGTACGGGATGCTTTTATTAATGGATTACTGTCTAGATCAATTCATCAGCGGTTGTTAGAAAATAACACTCTGGATCTTAAAAGTGCTTTTGAGCAAGCTTCTACATTGGATGTGGCTCAGAGAAGTTCGGATTCTTATGCTCTTTTTAATCGGCCTGCGACTATGGTTTCGGCAGTTTCGGATGAAAAGGAATTATGTGGACTTAATGGGAGTGGTTTACTAGATTTTGAAACAGTTTCTACTTCGGCGGCTGTTGCCTCTAGGATTCAGAAGGGTTATTTTTGTGGGAATATCCGGCACCCTCGTCTGAAGTGTCCTGCTCGGGAGGCTGTGTGTAGTAAATGCGGCAAGAGAGGTCATTATGCACGTGTGTGCAAATCATCAGGTTCAATTACCTTCCCTTCTCCTGGTGTGGGAGGGTCTTCCTCCACTACCTCTTCTGTGACTATTCAGCCTTTAGATAGGGCGTTTATTGCATCAATTTCTGCTGCATTTGCTCATGGCCTAAACAAAGCTATAGTTACGGCTCAAGTTAATGGGTTGGAAGTGAAGGCCCTTATAGATACGGGCAGTACTGAGAGTTTTATAAGTCTTCAGTTTGCGAAGGAGAAGCATTTGAAAATTTCGCCTGTTACGTATCAGGTGTATATGGCTCAGACGACCCTTACTTCACAAATAGCTGGTTGTTGCTTTGTGAAAATGGTTCTTCTAGGTAATACGTATACTGATATACGCCTATCTGTTTTGCCTAATCTCTGCGGATATTTTGATTGGACATGATGTGCTTCAGTTACACGAGTCTCTTAGTCTTTCATTTGGAGGGACTAAGCCACCTTTATCTATTTGTGGATTAACCTCTTTATCTATTCCTCCATTATCACTTTTTTCCAATTTGATGTCGGATTGTAAGCCAATTGCTACCAAGTCAAGAAGATATAGTAGTCAGGATAGAGAATTTATTAATTCTGAAGTTCAACGTCTCTTATTGGAAGGAATCATTGAACCTAGTTGTTCGCCTTGGCGAGCACAGGTAGTTGTCACGACTAATGAGAGACACAAGAAACGAATGGTGATAGACTATTCCCAAACTATTAATAGGTATACTCAATTAGACGCGTACCCTTTGCTTAAGATTGATGAGCTTATCAATAAAGTATCTCAGTATAAAGTTTTTAGCACTATTGATTTAAAGAGTGCTTATCATCAGATTCCTATTGTTAAGAAGGATCAACCATATACGGCCTTTGAGGCTGGTGGAAAGCTGTATCAGTTTTGCCGAATACCATTTGGTGTTACTAATGGTGTTGCTTGTTTTCAACGGGCAATGGATGCTTTTATAAGTGATAACTCCCTTTCTGACACCTTTTCATACTTAGATGACATCAGTGTGTGGCAAATCAAGGGTGGAGCATGATTCTAATTTAAAAAGATTCCTTCACGCTGCGGAAAAAGTTGGTTTAACTTTTAACAAAGAGAAATGTATCTTTTCAACTACTGAGGTAAATCTATTGGGGTATATTATTTTGGGAAATAAGATTAAACCAGATCCAGAACGTCTGCGACCATTGATCGATTTACCTTGTCCTACTAATTCTAAGGCTTTGCAACGAGTTGTTGAACTGTTTTCTTATTATTCTAATTGGATTGCAAATTTTTCACGGAAGATCTGGCCTCTTATTCAGGTTACGACATATCCTCTATCATGGGAGGCCAGGACATGTTTTGAGAATTTTAAAAAGGATATTTTAGGAGCAGTTGTGCATTCCATTGATGAGCGGGTTCCCTTTGTGATTGAGACGGATGCTTCGGATTTTGCAATTGGGGCTACTTTGAACCAAAATGGAAGACCTGTGGCCTTTTTCTCACGTACTTTGAATAAGAGTGAAAAAAGACATTCCTCAATAGAAAAAGAGGCATACGCAATAGTAGAAGCATTGCGTAAATGGAGACATTATTTATCGGGGCGACATTTCACGTTGGTAACTGATCAAATATCTGTGTCCTTTATGTTTGATGTTAAACATTTTGGAAAGATTAAAAATGATAAAATAATGAGATGGAGGATTGAGTTGGCATGTTACCATTTTGACATAGTTTATCGTCCGGGGAAGGATAATGTTGCTGCTGATGCACTGTCGAGGGCTTATTGTTCTGTGATTCACGGAGATACGCTTATTAATCTTCACAATGCCTTATGTCATCCTGGGGTTACGAGGATGATACACTTTGTACGCAGTAAGAACTTGCCTTTTTCAGTTGAAGACGTCAAGCGGATGACTTCATCATGTTCTATCTGTGCTCGGTGTAAACCGAATTTCTTTAAGCCTCAACGAGCTCATCTTATAAAGGCTACTTCTCCTTTTGAACGTTTGAGTGTCGATTTTAAGGGACCTCTTCCTTCAACTAATCAAAACCGATATATATTTACTGTTGTGGACGAGTTTTCAAGGTTCCCTTTTGCTTTTCCTTGTGCAGATGTATCAGCTGCTACAGTTATTAAATGTTTGACTCAACTTTTTGTCATCTTTGGGATGCCTGCGTATATCCATTCGGATCAGGGAAGTTCTTTTATGTCTTCCCAGTTGAAGGAATACCTTCAGAGTCGGGGAATTTCTACTAGTAGAACTACCCCGTATAATCCCCAGGGTAATGGACAGTGTGAACGATACAATGGGGTGATCTGGAAGGCAGTTATGTTGGCGTTGACATCCCGGAACCTTAAGAATACACAGTGGGAAATGGTGCTGCCTGATGCCCTGCATTCCATTAGATCATTGCTTTCAACGGCTACTAATGTGACCCCCCATGAAAGGCTCTTTAACTATCCGCGGAGATCTACTACGGGATATTCGGTACCTTCATGGCTTACTATGCAGGGACCTGTGTTGCTTCGACGCCATGTTAGATTGTCAAAATATGACCCCTTGGTGGAGGAGGTGGAGCTGTTGGAGGCAAATTCCCAATATGCTCATATTCGATTCCAAGATGGGAAAGAAAGTACTGTTTCAATTAAAGACTTGGCTCCTTGTGGGGGCCAGCCCTCTTCTGAGGATATTAATAATGGTCATGATTCGGATAATGTGGATGCTGTTACAGATACTACGAATATTTCCAATCCGATTGCAGATAATCATACTTCTATTAGTCAGCCTTTGATAGATGTTTATGACCGTCCCAGTTCATCTTCTGATGGGATTTCTAATCCGGAAACCGTTGAGAATCGGGATATGGATAGCCTTCCTGTTGAAGATATTTCTGTGCCTTCTGGCGTGGGAGGGCAAGGAATTTCACCAAGGTTAAGAAGGTCGACACGAACAAGATATCCGGTCGACCGATTGAAAATGGACTTTTAAATTGATAGTAATGTTTTAAAAATTGTTGAAATATTATAGTATATTGTTTTAGTTGAGAGATACTTAATACTTATGCGTAATGTTATTATTTGTTGTTGTTCATTTAGTATTGTGTTATGTAAATAGTTTTATTCTCGTGCATAGTTTAGTTGTAAATAATTAATTGTAAATTGTAAAAGTTATTAGGTTGGAGTATATTTTAAAAGGAGGGGTGAATGTGGCGATTATTCCTTGATTAGTAAAAGTATTGTGATTCGTTGTTTGTTAACTGCCTTGGGATATGTGTTGTAATCTCATTGGTAGTTGATGATCACATGATGTGTTGTGGCTACCTTAAATTCAGTCCTTTTCTAGCTTTAGTTGGGACTGGATGCGGAAAGATATGCTGCTGATTTTAAAGTTAATAAAGCCTAGCTTTGGAAGGCCAATCTATTCTTTATTTCAAAGTCCCACTCCAGGGACTTGAGCACATAAAGAAAGCTAGGCTGACACTCCAGTGCAGTACTGAGGGAGTGCTGCACTGTTGGAGGTGTCATCTTTGAGATGTTAAACCGAGGCCCTGTCTGCTTTCTCATGTGGACTTAAAAGATCCCATGGCACTATTTTGAAAAAAGGTAGGGGAGTTACCCCTGGTGTCCTAGCCAATATTTCTCCCTTAACAAAAACAGATTATCTGGTCATTTTCACATTGCTGTTTGTGGGAGCTTGCTGTGCACAAATTGGCTGCTGCATTTCCCACATTACAACAGTGACTACACTTCAAATAGTACTTCATTGGCTGTAAAGTACTTTGAGATGCCCAGTGGTCATGAAAGGCGCTATATAAATGCAAGTCTTTCTAACTGTAGATGCTACTTTTAAAATGGTATATTTCCTTCAGAAAAGAATGACTTACTGCGTGTGCCTGTATTGCTGTTTAGTGGACTTTTTCATGTAAAATCAGGAATCTTCTATGCATCAAGTGTGAAACAGAGCATTCTGATGCTTCATAGCATCATTTAGTGGTCTGGCAAGAACCACCAAAACTTGTACGTCATTCAGACCTTCGAGCCTGTTTTGCCATTCTATTAGATCATGGCTGATTTGTACAACTCCATTTACCTGCTTATGCTCCATATCCCTTGATACCCTTACCTAACAAAAATATATTGTTCTCAGTCTTGAAAATTTCAATTGACCCAGCATCCACAGATTTTGGGGAGTGGAAATCTGGAACTTGTCTTCAGGATGACGTCAGAGCCAATTAGTTACTTTTAATGTGTACTCACTGTTATTTCATAGGCAAAGGCAGCAGTCAATTTTCACATAGCAAGGTCCCACAAATTGCAGTGAGATAAATGACTAGATAATAAAAACAGAAAATGCTGGAGATACTCAACAGGTCAGGCAGCATCTGTGAAGAGAGAAACAGAGTTAACGCTTCAGGTCGATGACCTTTCGTCAGAACTGGAAAAAAGCAGGAACTCTGTTTCTCTCTTCACAGATGCTGCCTGACCTGCTGAGTATCTCCAACATTTTCTGTTTTTATTTCAGATTTCCAGCATCTGCAGTATTTCCTTAATGACTAGATAATCTGTTTTAGTGTTGTTTTTTGAAGGATAAATTTGACCAGGATATCAGGAGAACTCCCCTACTCTTCTTTGAATAGTGTCATAGAATGTATTATTTCCACTTGAACAGGCAGACAGGGCCTCGGTTTCAACTGAAATATAGCTCCTCTGATAATGTAGTACTACCTCAGTGCTGCATTGATGTTTAAACCTAGATTACATGCTCACATCCTGGAGTGGCACTTGAAACCACTAACCTCTGACTCAGAAACAGATGTCGCGGAAAGAGCTAGGCTTGCAAATTGTGAGAAGTATGTACAGAGCAGCGATACCCCACGGAGCATGCAGCCCAAACGTGAGTGTGAGGGCGTGACAACACAACATGCAGAGGCAGTGGATGGAAGGATTTGTTAGGGGAAATAGCATTTCAGGTTGTAAGGGAAGGAACTATAGGAAGGGAACTCCTGAAAAGAGAAATAACAACAGAACATGCTGGAAAAACTCAGCAGGCCAGGCAACGTCCATGAAGAGAGAAACAGAGTCAATGTTTCAGGTCAAAACCCTTCTTCAGAACTGAGGAAAAAAAGGCAGGAAATGAAACAGATTAAAAGGCCAGTTTGGGGGCTGGGAAATGGGCGGGGGGGGGGGATGAAAGAACAAAAGGGAAGGTCTGGGAGGTGAAGAGACATTAAGAGATATTCAAGACGAGACGAGATAGTAATAGGAGAGGTAAAGAGACAAAAGATGGCTTGAAAAGAGAAGCCTGCTGCAAATGATACATTCATGGGAAGTACAGGTACAGTCGTATATGTCTTGCATGCTTAATACATACCATTATTATAAAATAATGGTGAGTTGTCCTATCTTTCGATTTGCTGAGATCATTACATTTCTTGCAGCCACAACCACTGAGTGGGGCTATTAGCATTTATGGCACACAGCCAGCTCTGCTTGCTTGAAACCCGGTGGCCATCTGCAGGAAAAGGACCGCTCTCCTCTGGTGCGCTTTGTCCAGTAAACCATGGCAGCCTGCTGCTCACACGATTACTTTGCTGGCGATTTGTACGTTCTGCAGCAGTGCATGATATCCCAGCCACTAATGGGCAAGATCTGTCGAAACCCCGGAGAAAAGTCATTAACGCCATTTCTCTGGAGTTTCCGCAGATCTTCCGAAGTCATGGCAGACGATCAGGAGAACCGCGCCCCCAACTCCTCATGGAAACTTAACCCCCACAAATCTAAAAGCTAAACTTAGCTTTTATAGTTAACTATTAAATACGCACAGTATTTTTCTTTTCTTTCAGGAGTATCAACCTTTATCTTTTCTGACATTTTTAAACTGTCCTTTCAGATGGGATATTCCCACTGCTCCCTACTGACCTGAAACATTCTTTTTCATATCCTGGAAAAGAATTACCAGGACATCCTGGATTTTGAACTGACCTCTCGAGTTCAAAAGGGAATGTCAGCCAAATACAAACTGAACCAACGATAAAAGGAGACCACAGCAGCAAACCTCACAACACTGCAAAAAGAGAAATACAGCAGATGCTGGAAATGCTCAGCAGGTCAGGAGAGAGGAGGATAGGTTTAACGTTTCAAGTTGATGATCTTTTGTCAGAACCCTCTGTTGGCAGGTCATCGACCTGAAACGTTAACCCTATCTCCCTCTCTTCACAGATGCTGCCTGACGTCACAACATTGCATTGGGTCAGTCCTGGTGCACAGTCCTGGCCCTAGCTGGCTGTTAAACTCCCTGTGCAATGACTGAGCTTTAAAGAGGCAAACACGGAATCAAAACTGGGACAAGACTGTATCACAGTGTCAATAAAATGTAGTGGGTCATAGAAAGGAAAAAGTGATACTAAAAATAAATGTTGTTTTTACTTTTTTTTTCTTGCTGGCACTTAGACTTTCATGAGCCTTTGCGGCAATTGTTGTAACTTATTTAGTTTTTATCCCCAGCAACATTAGTGGCACCGCTGGGTTACCCAGTAGGAATCGTGCTACCTGACATGTTTAAAAGAAGTGGAGACCTATGGAAGGGTGCCAAGTAGGTCAGGCACCGCAAGAGAGGCTCTGTACCCAGCTGCTAAAACCCGCACATCTTCATCTGCAAACAGAGGTGAACATACCCTACCTTGGCACAAGATTAGTGCAAAGGAGCTGGCACAGTAGACTCAATGGCATCACGAACAAATGTGAATGACTGACTGCTGTAATGTAGCATGCTTCACAGTAGGTCATGATTTCAGTGCCACAGCATGAAAGAAGGCGTTCCAGGGCAATCAACAGCCAGCTAAAATACCACCAACCATTTCTGCAGGCTTGGGCGCACCTAGCTGGCAATAGCCATGTGGAATGGTCTCCTCAATGTCTGGGTGAACAGAGAGGCAGATGCAGAGCTGTGCCATCAGCTGAAGCATATCTGCTGCGACCATGGGCATAGAGCTGAAACATCCGGTAACAGTAACAGTCAGCTGTGCTGTGAAATTTGGTTCCACCTTCATGCAGGCAAGTGCAATGCTGACCTATGGGAATAGTTCTGAGGAATGGCACAGAAGCCTTGGGAAAACTGGGTTCAAACACCACCTCAAGTTCAGCAGTCAGTCAGGTTCAGGACTGCTCCATCACTTATCTGCAGATCATGCTTGCATCTTGTGTTTCCTTTCCCTTGATTTTTGTCTGTATTATCTTTCAGAATTTGTGTCCCCCTATTCTGGCACTCCCTTTTAATTGTCCACATCCCTTTAAATTTAATTTATACACAATGTTTCATTCCCATCATTACTGTGCTCCCTATGCTCAACTGAATTTGCACCTGAAGCTATGTTAGTGAGGTGACCTAGGAAAATTGGTGCAAACAGTACACTTCCATTTGAGTCTGTCTGCTGGCATAAATTATACCAGTAGATGAAAATCTAGACTACTGCTGCACTTTCAGGTTTTTTTATAGAACTGCTTTCTCTCTCAATGGTTTCATTGTAGACCTTGACTACAATCCGAAAGCTGTGCCTTTACATAATTCCTGTTTGCAGTTTTACATAACCTCAGGGTTTATCAATTACCCTTCTTTGTAATGGTCTTCCTGCTGGATTAAATGTAGTCCCATGCTACATTTTCACACTCACTGCAGAATGGTGGATATTAAATCCAGAGGGACTGCTAATATATGCATAATTAATTAATTAGAGATATGCACCCAGAATGTCCATGGGGGTTCTCCCAATCTCCCGCCATAATTGCGCCAGGAGATTGGAGCAACCCCAGAGAACTGGCGGAAACAGCTGATGATGCCATTTCTGCAGGGTTTCTGCTGACCTCTCGTTGAATTAACGGTGGGAGATCGAAAGAACAGTCATGGAAATCCAACCCCATTAAGTACATTATAAACATGAGAAAAGTCTGTAATGGGTTAATTTTCCTTTGTCTTTAATTAGTCTGCTGGGCTTTTAAAAAGAAAGTCCTGGATACTGGAAAAACAAATTCAATGGTTTTGTTTCCCCCTACCATTTTCAGTATTAGCATAACGTAAATTAAAATGTCTCCCTCAGACTGTCAAAAGCTAGCCTTCCATGTGCTCAAAGGTGTTAGAACTATTAAAGTGCAACACATATTAACCACTTACTTTCTTTGAAGTCAGGTTCTCAAACATTTACAATAGCAAAATACTGCAGATGCTGGAAATCTGAAACAACATTTACATTCATCAATAAAATGTAACAATGTAATAAATGCAAATGCCCAAATAGACACATTGTAGATCTCAACCACATTAATAAGATTATACAGCAGAAAACACACTGCTGTCTGTGCAGCTCCCACTCCTGTTGCATATGTCCACAAAAAAAGTTTACTATCTGAATGTAACAAGAGATTCACAATGCTATGATGTAAGCTCTTTCACAAGCAAACACTTCTGCAATTTACATTGAATGTATATTACTTTAAATCAACAAAGCGATCTAAGATCAAAGGTTCCCTCTGATCTCTTAATTATCAGCCATGATCTGTCCTCTAATTAAAAATTAAACAAGTTAAACCCTCATATTCGTAACACACACGCAAAGCACACTGATTGAAGCTTTGTTGCTTTGTGAGGTAGTGCAAAATGTCTGTACCACTGTGCCATCCAAATACAATGAAATGCTACTTGGTTGGGCACAGCTGGCAGAGCAGATTAACTACCTCGTCAGTTTGCTCACCACACTAGAACAAAACCAGCAAGTGTCCTCCCCTGAATATAGTTGTTTAAAGCTCCCTTGAGACAATGTGTGGACATTGTGGGTGACAGTCCAATTCCTCTAGGCCATCATTCCAGAGTAACACAGGATCTATCAAGCAGCAGCTCCTCCCAAATCTCAACAGCTGGTGCATTTCAGTAGCTCTGTAAAAAGCCCAAGACCGCACAAAGTGGAGGAGAAGCATCCGGGAAGGCGCCGAACACCTCGAGTCTCTTCGCCGGGAGCAAGCAGAAGCCAAGCACAGGCAGCGCAAGGAGCGCACGTCAGCCCAAGCACCCCACCCACCCACCCCTTCAACCACCGTCTGCCCCACCTGTGACAGAGACTGTAGGTCCCGCATTGGACTCATCAGTCACCTGCGAACTCATTTTTAATGTGGAAGCAAGTCATCCTCGGTTCCGAGGGACTGCCTAAGAAGAAGAAGAAGAGAAATACATTTAAGTAGTAAGAACTTAAGAATTTTTAAGGTACATGTTTTTGAAGTTCACATTTGCTTCCTGCCCTCTTTTATGGCAGCAACAACAACAACAACAACTTGTATTTATATAGCACCTTTAACGTAGTAAAATGTCCCAAGGCGCTTCACAGGCGTGTTTTAAGACAAAAAACAGGGAGGGAGCAGGGAGGAGGGAATGGGAGGAAGCTGGAAGCGAAGGAGCAGGGAGTGAGGGAAGGAGAGAGTGAGGGAAGGAGGGAGCAGGGAAGGAGGGAGTGAAATGTGTCTTCGTCAGTAGTACAAAATGGGTGGTAACGAATCGGCAGCCCGTATTACACCCCGCCTGACCTTCTTTTCCATTCCCTCCAATGCCCACGACCAATTTCACCCCTTATGTACTCTCAGGTTACACACTGTTCAAGACTAGCAATTTGCTCCCAATTCTATCCCAGCCCATGCTATAACTGGCTGATGCCAATTGTAGTACCCTTACTACCACCTTGGTTAAAATCCGTTAACTCAGCGCAGACCAGAGATTGAATCTGGCCCATTGCTACTCACTGGATCAACTCAGTGAAACCACTGGGAGTTCTTTATTTTTCAAAACCTGCAGTAACATTAACTTACTTTCATGAAACTGCTAGTAATGATGATGATTTTACTCCAGCTATAGAAAAAGAAAAGACTCCTGATGGTTCAGTGAGTGACTGAATCATATGGTCGAGCAATGGGCCAAGGTCAATCTCTGGTCTATGCTGAGTTAACAGGGTGGCAGTAGGGGTGTTAAAATTGGCCACAGCTATACTGGGTTCTAAGAAAACTGTCCAGGGGTCCCATTCCTGATTGTTATCGGGTGAGTTTTGTTGAGAACAGGTAAGTACAGGATTATGCTTGGCTTTGACAACCCCCAGTGTTGAAGAGCTTGTCATCACCCCTTGTCTAAGTTCACCCATGAAAATTGGCTACTGGGACAAGAAATACAAGGTACCCAGCAAGAAATCAACAGCTCCAGGAAGGAGAGAAGAGGAAAAATTTGCTCAAAAAGATTAAGGCCTAGAAATTCATTATAGCCACTTTTGGGGCGGTAAAGTCGGGCGGCCGCTAAAGTTTGCGCCCGGCGCAAATTCGAGGCCACTTCGCCGATATTCATTAGCTTCGCCTTAAGAGTTTGCTCGAGCGCTAAAACTGGCAATGCACGGCTCTCTTTAGGCGCTAAGCCAGAGGTGCTGAGCGATACCGCCGAGGCCGGGCGCAGCGCAGGTGCGGCCATTTCTTGATTGACAGCAGACACCCTGGCGCCGGCCAGCTCTTAAGGGGGAAGGGTTGACTTGGTCTGCTGCCACGCCCTGCACACTGGAGCCCTCCAGCTAGACCTGAACACTGCTGCTGGACCCATATAGCGCCTCAAAGTATGGAGAAGGCCCGTGAACGAGCGCAGCGCTTCTCAGAGCTTGATCTGAGGGTGCTGGTTAGCGCTGTGGAGAAGAGACGCCATATTTTGTTCCCAGACAATGGGAGGAAGCCGCCGGCCCGCGTCTACCGGAGAGCCTGGAGGCATGTCGCCACCAGGGTGACATCGAACAGTGAGGTCCCCAGGAGGGTGGTACAATGCCGCAAGAAACTAAATGACCTCGCCAGGATTGTCAGGGTGAGTACCCTTTCCAGTGTCCTCCTCATCCTTGCATGTGCACCTCACATTATGGGCAAAGGGACCTGAAAGCCCTAATGGCCAGCCCTCATGCAGCAGCTATGGGTCAGTCATGAACATCAATTGCACATTGTACACTTAACACACTGGCCAGGCTATTCGACCATGGGAGGCAGTGCACAAGATCAGGGCTACACACTGGCCAGGCTATTCGACCATGGGAGGCAGTGCACACAAGATCAGGGCTACACACTGGCCAGGCTATTCGACCATGGGAGGCAGTGCACACAAGATCAGGGCTACACACTGGCCAGGCTATTCCACCATGGGAGGCAGTGCACACAAGATCAGGGCTACACACTGTACTTAGAGGCCGTCCTTTCTCTTGCAGGCCAAGCTGGCCAATAATAAGAGGAGCCGGACTGTGACCGGGGGAGGCGGACCCCAGATCCAGCCGCTCACCGAGCTGCAACAGCGCGTGGAGCGCATCTTGGGTGCCCGGGTGATTGGCCCCGTTGCATCTGGAGATGCCGACCCTGTTCTGGGCACCAATGGTAAGGACATCATTTTTTGGACCTCTCTCGTCCCACTTGCGCATCAGATCTACACCCTTTGCCACTGTCCGACCAATGCGCTGAATGCCACCACTCATGCATCCCTCGCTGACGCCCTCTCCTCACTCTAAAGCTACTCTTGTGCCTTCCTGCTTTCAGATGGTGAGGAGGAGGTCCCTGAAGTTGCCAGTGACAGCCCCTCAGAAGAGGAGGAGGAGGAGGAGCAAGAGGAAGGCGGCCCATCAGGGGAACCCTCAGCCGCGGCAAGCCATGTCGCTGTAGGGGAGATGTCTTCCCTGGAGGGGAGCGTGGCAGAAGTGTCGGAGGGGAATGTAGCTCCTGGGACCAGCGGCCTGCAGAAACGCGGGAGGGGGTGGAAGCTCAGCGGCCTTCTCCCCAGAGGGGGGAAGGGTCGGAGGGGAGTCCAATTGCTGGGCCCAGCGGCATCCAGCAATGCAGGAAGGGTCGACCAGTTCGGCGGCCTTCTCCCCAGAGGGAGAGTCCGGCCTCCAGTCCGGAGACGGTCAACGCCGAGGAGATGCGCCGCCTCGAGGACATGTCCGCGGACTCGGAGCGCCGGCACACGGAGCTCATGGGGGTAGTGGGACGGATGCCTGAGGCCATCCAGTCCCTGTCTCGGAGTGTCACCGAATTCGGGGCCTCTCTGGCAGCGACTGGCCAGGTGATCAGTGGTGCCGTGCAGTCACTGGCTGCTCTGATGCGGTCTCAGAACAGGGCAACACGGGCACTCACTGCTGCCACACTCGCTGTGTCAGCCCGGCATCGCCAGGGCACCCGGCGCGCTGCAGCAGCACAGCGGTCTGTCCCTCGGCAGATTGCTGCGCATGCTGCAGTGCTGGCCCGGGCGAGTGCCAGTGTCTCAGGCGACCAGCGAGTGCCTGCCATCCGCCAGCTTGCCCCCATTCCTCCAGCCGCCACTGCCACTCCCCCAGTGGAGCTGCCAGGAGCTGCTGCAGCGACTGATGTTGGCCAGCGACAGCTGCAGCATTCACCAGCCGGCCCCTCGAGGGCCAGACCTCGTCTAGGCCGACCCCCAAGGGCATCTGCCGTCACGACATGTGCCCCTCAGGAGCCTTCCCCCAGCCTTGCAGCAGCCACTGGCCTCACTTTGAGGAGGAGCAGCAGGGCGTCCATGGGCCGGCAAAGTTTGCAGAGGGCATCGCCCTCGCGGGACACAAAGTAGAGGGTGTGTCCAAATGTTGTGTTTTGTGGAATGGTTGTTTTTTGAAGGCCGAGGATGAGGCCATTTTTATTTACATCTTTGGTTAATCCTCCCCAGGTTGTGGGAGTGACTCATGTGTGTGAGTGTTTTTTGGGGGTTTCGTGTGTTCTTGGTTTTCATGTGGGAAGGGCCCTGAGTTTGTACAATAAACCATTTTATTTATTCACATTGTCCATGTTTGATCTTTGAAGTGTTTGTTGCCTTAACCGGCTGAGGGCTTGCGCAGCGGCTGCAATCATGTTCTTTCATTGGCACAAGCCATTCCCTGACAGGGGGCCTAGAAGTGATGTTCAATAAGCCGCCGACGGGCGGCCCTTGGACCTTCTGCCTCCCTCCTGGGCTGGAACTCCTCGTCCTCCTCCTCCTCATGCTCCTCCTGCTCCTCCTCCTGAGGTGGTGGTCCAACGTGAGGTGGCAGTGCCTGAGTCCTGCGGATAGCCAGGTTGTGCAGCATGCAGCAAACGACAACGAATTGGGAGACTCGCTCCTGCGAATACTGGAGGGCTCCCCCGGAGCGATCCAGACAGCGGAACCATTGCTTCAGGACGCCGATTGTTTGTTCGATGAGGTTCCTGGTCGCTTGATGGCTCTCTTTGTATGCCTCCTCAGCAGGGGTCATGGGCGCGCGGAGCGGGGTCATGAGCCAGGTACACAAAGGATAGCCTTTGTCCCCGATAAGCCATCCTCTTGGGTGAGGCTGTGCCTGGAACATGTCAGCCACAGTTGTCTGTCGCAGGATAAAGGCATCGTGGCTGCTGCCTGGAAAGCGGGCATTGACAGCTAGGATGCGCTGCCTGTGGTCACACACCAGCTGTACGTTGAGGGAATGGTAGCCCTTCCGGTTGCGGTAATCCTCGGCATGCTCCAGAGGTGCCCGCAAAGCCACATGCGTGCAGTCAATGGCGCCCTGCACCATGGGGAAGCCCGCTATTCTTGCAAATCCCACTGCACGCTGCTGCTGCTTGTCCAGGGTCATGGGGAAGGAAATGAATTGACGTCTCCTTCTGAAAAGGGCATTGGTCACCTGGCGGATGCAGCAATGCACGGCGAACTGGGAGATGTTAGCGATGTCCCCAGCAGCGGATTGGAAGGAGCCGGTGGCATAGAAGTTGAGAGCCACCGTCACCTTCACTGCCACCGACAGAGACGTCCTGCGCATCAGCTGTGGACGCAGATCTCTGTGAAGCAGCCGGCAGATGTCTGCAACCACCTCCCTTCTGAATCGCAGCCTCCTAACACACTGCGCGGCAGACATGTTGAGATAGGAGAACTGCTGGCGGTATACCCTGCGTGGGTAAGGCCTCACTTGGCGACACCTGTTGCCCCCTCTGCGTCTAGCCAGGGCTGCCCACTCTCTCACGGCGTCTGTAAGCCCTTCCGACATAATGCTGAAACTCAGCGTTGGCACCCAATGCAGCCCCCATAATATGCTGGCAAACACTGAGATCTCAATGAAGGCAAAGAGAATTGCACAGCTCTGGCCTGAGCCAAAAAGACCTGTCCTAGTGTTGGGCCAAAGCAGTAAGCTCTCTTCCTTGGTCTCTCTCCAAAAATCCGTTGCACAAGAGTGAATGCTGCAAAATGGCTGGCCTTTATAGTGCAGGGTAAGTGCCCTTTAATTTGCGCTCCCCGCGGCCCGCCTCGGCTGTGTACCGTTCCACTTCACAGTCGTTAGGGCCGCCCGACGCACAATGGGGCGGCGCGAGTGAAGTTCCGGTTCCGGGCGCACAAAGGGCGTTGCACGACGAAATGACGTCATGATCTGCGCGCGCAGCTGAGCGCGCGCAAAGACTTTGCGCCGGCGCTAAATGTCTACTGAAGTTGGGGCGAGGCGCAGATCGCGCTGCGCCCGGGCGCTAAGCGCCTAGCGCTCGAGATCTGCTCCTCCTAAGGCGCTAACGCCTGGCGCAGCCAACTGAATTTCTAGGCCAAAGTGTTACTCTGAATAAGGACAACTCGGGCTGATTATCCCACTTCCTCCACTCAATTCCAAGTCAGTCGAGCACGACTGAGGTGCACCTGAACTCAGTCTATCTGAACCCGACTATATTTCTGGGTTCAGTTGATGTTGGTGATGCACTGCCTCTGAGAGAATACAGCAAAAACAGAAACATGACCAAAAGGGCCACAGTGATATCAACAGGCAGTTGTCATTCCAGTTTGATTTGCTTTCTCGCTATAAACCTAACTTTACACGAACTACTAAATCCACTTCCCACTTAAGTACATTAAATCCACCACATGCTTTCAATTCTCCAACCAAGCCTCCATTTAAATGGTCATCATCCTGCTCCTACGTTCTGCCTGTCCTTTAGCCCGCTATTATTCAGAATGTCCCGGTACTGTTTTTTAACTGGATTGATCTTCCTACTTTCTAGTATGGATCTTTCCATTCTCTCCGCTGGAAGTTAATTATTGCCGCCACCCCACCCCATTTCAGAAATAAACAAGTTATTAGGGTACTTTGAGTCCCCACTGCCGGCAGCCAAATTGTCATGCCCATTGCCTCTCCACAAAGTCTTTCTGTGCATTCTGTTCTTTTTCCAATGTTGTAATCTCCTAGTATTTCAATTAGCTGTAAGACTTGGCTGTATCTCTAGCGCACAGACAGAGGGGAGTCTCACTGCTGACTGTTCCATTGATTAACTCTGCGATCTCACATCATTTCAATCATCTGTGAAAGCTCTCCAGTATTGGACACCTGGACAGGGTGGAAACCTATCTTTGTCCGTCAGCCCCTTTCATTTGAAGGAGCGTCATCAGTAATTGAGCAGCTGCTCAGGGTGGGCCAGAGCAACATCTGCAACAACCTGAAACAGAATGAATTGCAGATACACAGTGCACGCTTTTACAAAGATTATCTGTGCTCTCAAACTTACTTAACCTACTGAAAGTGCATAAGTTACTGCTCTAGATCAGAATATAAAACATCTAGTACCGAGGATTACATCATCACGAAAAGTCATGTGATTCCTGGAAACTAGACTTTGCCCTTGCGGATATAACAGACTAGTTGTGTCTGGTTCCAGTATGCTGGACTAGCTTTTGCAAGGGGTGGGGTGGGGGGTGGGAGGAGAACATAATTCAAGATTTTCTTGTACGTTTGAATTTATGCCATTAAAAAACGTGAGGAGTAAAGTGTATCATTGTCCAAAGAAATTATTTCCCTTCCTGGCCCCCATGTTAGCTGATATTGTTAACAGTTCCCTCTCCTTAGCTACTGTCCCCCTCCCCTTCACATCTGCTGTCATCAACCACTCCTAAAAAAAAACACCCTTGGCCCCTCTGTCCTTGAAAACTACCGCCCCATCAACAACCTCCCTTTTCTCTCTAAAGTCCTTGAACATGCAGTCGCCTTCCAAATCTGTGCCCATCTTTCCCACAATGCCATGCTTGAACCCCTCCAATCAGATTTCTGCTCTGCCACAGCATTGAAAAGGCCCTTATCAAAGTCACAAATGACATCCTATGTGACTGAGACTGTGGTAAATTATCCTTCCTCATCTTTCTTGGCCCGTCTGCAGCCTTTGACATGGTTGATCACGCCATCCTCCTCCAACGCATTTCCTCCATCATCCAGCTGGGTGGGACTGCCTTCATCCGGTTCCATTCTTAGCTATCCCAGTCATAGCCAGAGAATCACCTGCAATGGCTTTTCTTCCCGCTCCAGCATCGTTACCTCTGGAGTACTCCAAAGATCTAACCTTAGCCTCCTCCTATTTTTAATCTATACACTGGCCCTTGGAGATATCATCCAAAAACACAACATTAGGTTCCACATGTACACTGGTGACATCAAGCTCTACCTCACCACCACCTCTCTCGACCCCTCCACTGCCTCTGATTTATCACACTGCTTTTCCAACGTTCAGTATTGGATGAGCAGAAATTTCCTCCAACTAAATATTGGGAAAACTGAAGCCATTGTCTTTGGTCTCTGCCACAAACTCTGTTCTCTAGCCACCGACTCCATCCCTCTCCCTGACCACTGTCCGTGGCTGAACAGCACTGTTTGCAACCATGGAATCCTATTTGACCTTGAGATGACTTACCACCCTATATCTGCTCCATCACCAAGACTGCCTACTTCCACCTCCATAATATTGCCCATCTCTGCCCCTGCCTCAGCTCACCTGCTGCTCAAACCCTCATCCATGACTTTGTTACCTCTAGACTCGACTATTCCAATGTTCTCCTGCAACCTCCATAAATTTGAACTCATCCAAAACTCTGCTGTCTGATGCTTTGTATTCAAGAGAAACATGCTGCCCAGGTGAACATACGAACATAAGAAATAGGAGCAAGAGTAGGCCATACGGCCCCTTGAACCTGCTCTGCCATTCAATAAGATCATGGCTGATCATCGACCTCAACTCCACTTTCCCGCCCGATCTCCATATCCCTTGATTCCCTAAGAGTCCAATAATCTATCGATCTCAGCCTTGAATATACTCAAAGACTCAGCATCCACAATCCTCTGGGGCAGAGAATTCCAAAGATTCACAACCCACCGAATAAAGAAATTCCTCCTCATCAAAGTGAAGAACCTCACATTTCCCTACATTATACTCCATCTGCTACCTTATTGCCCACTCACTTAGTCTATCTATATCCCTTTGCAGATTCTTTGTTTTCTCCTCACAGCTTACTGTCCCACCTAACTTTGTATGAAAGTTGTGCCTCCTGTCCAAATGGCCTACCCCTTATCCTGAGACTATGCCCCCTAGTTCTAGACACTCCAGCCAGGGGAAACAACCTCTCAGCATCTACCCTGTCAATCCCCTTCAGAATCTTGTATGTTTCAATGCGATCACCTCTCATTCTTCTAAACTCCAGACAGTATAGGCCCATTCTACACAATCTCTCATCATAGGACAGCCCTCTCATCGCAGGAATCAATCTAGTGAACTTTTGGTGCACCGCCTCCAAGGCAAGTATATCCTTCTTTAGATAAGGAAACCAGAACTGTGCACAGTACTCCAGGTGTGGTCTCACCAAGGCCCTGTACAATTGCAGCAAGACTTCCTTACTCTTATATTCCAACCCCTTTGCAATAAAGGCCAATATGCCATTTGCCTTCCTTATTGCTTGCTGTTCCTGCATGCTAGCTTTCTGTGTTTCTTGCACGAGGACACCCAAATCTCTCTGAACACCAACATTTTAAAGTTTCTCACGATTTAAAAAATATTCTGTTTTTCTATTCTTCCTACCAAAGTGAAGAACCTCACATTTCCCTACATTATACTCCATCTGCTACCTTATTGCCCACTCACTTAGTCTATCTATATCCCTTTGCAGATTCTTTGTTTTCTCCTCACAGCTTACTGTCCCACCTAACTTTGTATGAAAGTTGTGCCTCCTGTCCAAATGATGCCTTCTTTCCACAGGAAAAGTCATGACGTTGGTGTTCCTTGCAAACATAGCGGTTGCTACCTGCTTGATACGTATGTGCACAGCAGACGCTTGATGTGGTCAAACAGCTCGGAGATTGTTGCTCCTGCATGTATTGGCTCCTCGAGAGTGCCTCTTACTCACCTCAATTATGCAGCGTATTAGGAGCCCCAAAAGGAAGAATGATCTTCACCCCTTTGTAAAGTGCAATAAGAAAGCCAGCAACAACCAAGAGCAAGGAAGCTAAAATAGTGTTGGGGAAAAATAAAATCAAAAATGAAAAAAAATTACTTCTTCAAAAAAAATTACTTTCTGCACAGTCTCAATATCAAGACTCGCGCCATGTACAGAGCCTCGTCTGCAGATGTGAAACGTGGTGAGGGCTGCCCCTGAAATTCTACTTAAAGTGGGTCTACTTATCTCCCTCTATAACTCCAGTGGGAAACTGGTGGAGCCCCCAGGGAAACAATGTAAACAGCTGAAAACATGAGAGACCCACAGAATTGAAACGTTAAAATGAGGCGGCGCATGGTGGTAGAACAGCCATAGTATTTGTGTCCAAATCGCCTCTCGGAAAATTGCGGTGGGGGGGGGGAGGTGTTCAATGAACCAGTTGGGTAAGATCAGGCACCCAATTTTTTGACTCGTGCCCACCAACCACGGGGCCCCACCCCACCAGCTTAACCATGGCAAATTAGTCTGTAAATCTCTCTCTCTCTCTCTCACAGAGTTACTTAATATTCTTTTTCAATTTGTTCTTACTGTCTTTGCTCTTAAACATTTTTTCTTCCTTTTTTAATCCCACTCGGAGAAATCTAACATGGATCCCAGGTCCTTGTCAGGCATTCTGAAAATGTAGCTACAGAGGCACAGAGACTTGCAGTGACAGGCCTAAATAAATGAAGTGGTTCTGTAATAACCCAGACAGCTGGTTTCAAACAGCTTCACTTTCCTTTTCTATTTTTTTTGTCTGATGCTCAGGTTACATAGGAATTTTACCAGTTTAACATGAATGGATCAGACCACTGTCAGCAGCTAATAAATCAAACACAGAGAAAGAGAGAAGACAGGAGGGTTATTTTCTCGGTGAATGCAGTCACATTGTATGCAGGTGCTGCATCTTTGGTTTCGTCTCATGTTCCTGTTGTTGTACATGTTTTGGCTGAGACTAGTGTGTTGGGTAAACGTTTCAGCTGATGTATGTAAATATTCTTCATTTGTTTTTACTATGTTTTTACTTCATAACTTGGGTACTACAGAAACCTCTAGTCCAAATAAATGGCATTATCCGCAGTTTATCTAAACTATCACATTCCATTGGAGCAACGTTGTTCCTTGAAAGATAATGTTATTGGAAAGGCCTTGTACACTTCTAATATAAGTGCAGTGATCCGAACGTGTGTAGAGGGGAAAGAATAGGAGATTATTGAAAAGAGTAATTCATTTTCAGTTTCATTTTTATTTGCAAAAGTGGACTGTGTATCTGAATCATGCAGATCAGAAGATTTTGGGTTCGGTTCCTAACCCGTGCTGAGCTAAATGATCTGAAACATGTAGCAGCTGGGATGTTACAACTGGCTCCTGGGCGAGGGAGTTAAAAATCAGCCAGGATCCTTGCTATCTAATGAGCACAACTGGGAAGCATGTGTATAAACATCAGTTTGAGATAGGATCAAGTCATGATGCACTCCATGAAGGAATATCCTTCCAGAATGCACTGTCTGAGTTTATACATAAAGGGGGAGAAATTCGGTTGTTAACGCCACCGACTAACGCCTAAAGAGGCCGAGAAGTGGGGCGCTAGCCAATTTCCGGGTGGGCGCAGGACGCCTAGCGCCTCGCCCCATATTGAGCATGCATTTAGCGCCGGCGCTAAATCTTAGCGCCCGCTCATGGGCGCAGGCTGATTATGACGTCATTTGAGTGTGCAACGCCTTTTGGGCGCCCCGGACCGGAAATTCAGTGGCGCCCCCCTCCGTAGCGCCTGGCGCTAATAGTGACAGCTTACCTGGAACCTTACCAAGTCGCTCTCGGGCTGGAGGAGCGTTATTTAAAGGGGACTGGTGTGGTTTAAAAGCGGCAGCCATTTTTGGAGCACAACTTCCTCGAGAGCTACAAAGAGTTGCTGAGCTGCACACTGAGAGCCATTTGACTACTGAGCCAGCGCAGGCAGATGATCTTCAGCCTTCTGACCATCACCTTACTGTTGGTGAGCCTTGACAACGGGGAACCTTCCTGTGGGCACTTATTATGGGGGCTGCATTGGAGGGGAACGTCCTGCTGCTGAATCATCTGGAAAGGACACTGAGACGCTGGGAGAGGGGGGCAGGCATGGCCAGACGGAGGAGGGCCAACAGACATCGCCACAGCAGACCTTACGCTGGCAGGGTTTTCCGACGGCAGTTTTCCTACATGAACATGCCGGAGGAGCAGTGTGTCAGAAGGCTGCGATTTAGAAAGGAGGTGGTGACTGAGCTGTGCCAGCTGCTTCAGCCAGATCTGCAGCCTCAGATAAGGTGCAGGACATCTCTGTCGGTGGCTGAGAAGATGCCTGCTGGCCTGAACTTCTACGCGAGCGGCTCTTCTCAGGCTGCGCGTCAGAGGTGATGCGCCTCAATAACTTCAAGACTCGAAGTTAGCAGAATAAAACAAGGCTTTTATTAGCAAAGAAAAGATGCCGGTGTCTGCACCTAGCTTCACCTAGCGTGCTGCTGTTCTACTGCAAGACAAGCCTGGACTTGTCTTAAGTAGGGCCAGGTATGGGTGGAGCCGACACACAAGGGGGGCGGTGCCCTATACACAATACAAGGTACAAACACCGGAGCAGGCAATACAATATATACAGTTAACTACAGAGTCTGATGAATGGCATATTTCATCACATTCACCCCTTCTACAGATTTAGTCTGTCCGGGGGTGTGATAGTCCTCTGTGACCGACGTAACGGTTGCGGTGCCGCGGGTGCCGGCTGGGTGTCCCGGGTGGTCTCCTGGGTCTCTGCCGGGGGCGCCACCGGGGTTGTTGAAGGAGTAGGTGGTGGAGGTACCGTTGGCTGGTGTTCTTCCGGGGGTGATGAAAGAATAATGGGTGGAGTGGGTGGGTAATAGTTGTTGTGGTTGTTGTTGTTGTTGCTGTAGTCGTTGTCGTTGTTGCTGTTGTTACCGGCTGGGGCGAGGTCTTTTATGGACACAGTGTCCTCCCGTCCGTCAGCGTGCCGGACATACGCATATTGTGGGTTGGCGTGGAGCAGGTGCACTGGCTCCACGAGAGGGTCCGTCTTGTGAACCCTCACATGCTTTCGCAGAAGTACCGGACCTGGGGTGGAGAGCCATGATGGTATGGATACGCCTGAGGTGGATTTCCGGGGAAACACAAACATTAGCTCATGAGGCGTGGCATTAGTGGTGGTACACAATGATGTGCCTCAATAAATCCGAGACTCGATGTTAGCGAAACAAAACAAGGCTTTTATTGACTTAGAAGGTAACACACAGAGGAGAATGTACCTTCCATCCAGAGGTCTGCCGTACTGGATGTGCTGCAGGCTGGGCCAGCTTACATAGGAGCCAGGTATGGGCGGAGCCCTACACACAGTACAATACAATGGAAATGAAACTGAAACCAACCACAGTCACAGGCAGAGAAATATTGATGAGTGATGAATGGAATATTTCATCACACACAATAGTGACCGTATTGAGAGGAGCACATCTGGGAGGACTTCCTGCCAGCGGGAGATAGGGAGGCCCTTGGTCCTTAGAGTTAGGGTGACTGCCCTCCATACTGTCCCATTCTCTCGCTCCACCTGACCGTTACCCCGGGGGTTGTAGCTGGTGGTACGGCTCGTGGCAATCCCCTTGGACAGCATGTACTGGCGTAGCTCTTCACTCATGAAGGCCGCCCCCCTATCCGTGTGGATATAGCTTGGCATACCGAACAGGCAGAACAGACTGTTGAGGCATTTAATGACCGTGGCGCTGGTCATGTCTGGGCAGGGGAAGGCGAATGGGAAACGGGAGTATTCGTCCACAATGTTCAGGAAGTAAACATTGCGGTTGACGGACGGGAGGGGGCCCTTGAAATCTAAGGGCCGTGTAGCTTTGATTAGGTGGGCTCTATCAGGGCGGTAGAACCGAGGCTTGCACTCAGCGCAAGTGCGGCAATTCCTGGTCAGGGACCGAACTTCCTCAATCGAGTAGGGTAAGTTGCGGGACTTTATGAAGTGGAACAGCCATGTGACCCCTGGGTGGCAGAGGTCGTTGTGGAGGGTCTGTAGCCGATCCCCGGTGGCGTTGGCACACATCCCTCGTGAGAGGGCGTCGGGGGATTCGTTAAGGGCCCCCGGCCGGTATATGATGTCGTACTCGAAGGTGGAGAGCGCGATCCGCCACCTAAGAATCTTATCATTTTTAATCTTCCCCCTCTGTTTATTATTGAACATAAACACTACCGACCGCTGGTCGGTAAGTAGGGTGAAGCGTTTGCCGGCTAGGTAGTGCCGCCAGTGGCGCACTGCCTCCACGATGGCTTGGGCCTCCTTTTCCACGGAGGAGTGTCTGATCTCGGGCCCCTGGAGGGTCCTCGAGAAGAAAGCTACGGGCCGCCCTGCCTGGTTGAGGGTGGCCGCCAAGGCAAAGTCAGACGCATCACTTTCCACTTGAAAGGGAGTGTTCTCGTCCACTGCCTGTAGCGTGGCCCGCTCAATATCCTGCTTAATGCTTTTGAAGGCAGCATGGGCCTCAGCAGAGAGCGGGAAAGAGGATGCTTTCAAGAGGGGACGGGCTTTATCGGAGTAGTTAGGGACCCATTGGGCATAATACGAGAATAACCCCAGGCACCTTTTCAGGGCTTTGGGAGTGTTGGGCAGGGGCAGCTCCCGTAGGGGGCGCAATCGGTCGGGGTCTGGTCCGATTTCCCCATTCTCCACCACGCTGCATAGTATGCAGAGGCGCGTGGTGTTGAAAATGCACTTGTCCTCGTTGTAGGTGAGGTTGAGTTTTTGTGCGGTTTTCAGAAACCTCGCGAGGTTTGAGTCGTAGTCCTGTTGGTTGTGGCCGCAGATGGTGACGTTGTCGAGATAGGGGAAGGTTGCCTGCAAGTGGTGGTCATCGACCATGCGGTCCATCTCCCTCTGAAAGACCGAGACCCCATTCGTCACCCCAAAGGGGACTCTGAGGAACTGGTAGAGGCGTCCGTTTGCCTCGAAGGCAGTGTACGAACGGTCCTCTGGTCTGATAGGGAGCTGGTGGTACGCTGACTTGAGGTCGATGGTGGAGAACACCCGGTATTGGGCGATTTGGTTCACCATCTCGGATATGCGGGGTAGCGGGTAGGCGTCTAGTTGGGTATAGATGTTGACTGTTTGACTATAGTCAATCACCATCCGCTTCTTCTCGCTACCCCTCACCACCACCACTTGGGCGCGCCACGGGCTGTTGCTGCGTTCAATAATGTGCTCCTTCAGGAGCCTGTCTACCTCGGTCGCGATAAACCGCCTGTCCTCCCAGCTGTACCTCCTGCTTTTGATCGCTATTGGCCGGCAGTTAGGGGTAAGGTTCGCGAATAGCGAAGGCGGCTTTACCTTCAGGGTAGCCAGACCGCACACTGTGAGGGGCGGCTGGGTCCCACCGAAATTGAGCGTGATGCTTTGGTGGTGGCACTGAAAATCCAGGCCCAAGATCACGCTCACACATAAATCCTTCATAATTAACAATTTAAAATTATTATATACAGTGTCTTTAACGGACAATCGTACCGCGCAGTAACCCGCAATAGTCGATATCTGGGTTTTGTCGGCCATAGAGATCCTGCCCTGAGTAGGGACTATAGTTAGAGAGAGTCGTTGTACCAGATCAGGGTGAATGAAGCTCTCTGTGCTCCCGCTGTCAATTAAACATTTAACCTTGCACCCGTTTACCTCAATGTCCACCATCGATTTGGATAGTGGGTGCGGTCTGGACTGGTCCACTGTGATCGACGCCACTGTAGGGCCCTGATCAGGACAAGATGGTGGGCCACACGAGGCCGGGTAAGATGGCGTCCACGCTGTCTGCTCACGAGATGGCGGACCCCACGAGGTCGGACAAGATGGCGTCCAAGATGGCCGCTCCCACGGCGCGCACGCGGCGGTGGCGGTTTTGCCTGCGGGGTTCCCTCTGCACACCTTCCCAAAGTGCCCCTTCTTACCGCACTTAAAGCAGGTGGTGCCTTTCGCTGGGCACAGGTTCCTGGTGTGCTTCGGCTGCCCGCAGAAGTAGCATTTGGGGCCCCGATGCGTCGCGGCGGTCATAGGGCTTCTGGGGGGAGAGCAGGGCCCCGACGGTGTTGGGCTACCGGGCGGGGAAGCAGAGGCGGCGTGGGCCGCGCGGCCTGCCGAGTAGGAGTCAGAGTTCTTCTGAGCCACATCCAACGATCGCGTTGTGTCCACAGCCTGTGTCAGATCTAGGCCCGTTTTCTCTAGCAGTCTCTGCCGGATGTAATTAGAGCTAAGGCCTGCGATAAAGGCATCCCGAATCAGCTTGTCTGTGTATACCGTGGCTTTCACATCTTTGCATTTGCAGTCTTTGCCAAGCACTTTTAGGGTGACTAGAAAGTCCTCTAGCGACTCTCCGGGTTGCTGTGTGCAGGTAGCAAGCAGGTGCCTGGCGTACACCTCGTTGGTAGGCCGCTGATAGTGGGCCTTTAGAATGTTGCAGGCATCCAGGTAGGTGGCGGCGTCTTGTATGAATGGAAAAACCCGGTGGCTTACCCGATTCTGCAGGATCCCGAGTTTCACATCTCCGGTGGCTTTAGAGGCTGTGACGGCTTCGGAGTTGGCCATAAAGAATTCCAAGCACTGGAACCAGTGTCCAAACCGTGCCGATGCATCCGAAGCGTGCGGGTCCAAATCCAAGCGTTCCGGTTTCAAAAGTTGATCCATCGTTAAAAGTTTGCTAATAAAATTGATGCGCCTCAATAACTTCAAGACTCGAAGTTAGCAGAATAAAACAAGGCTTTTATTAGCGAAGAAAAGATGCCGGTGTCTGCACCTAGCTTCACCTAGCGTGCTGCTGTTCTACTGCAAGACAAGCCTGGACTTGTCTTAAGTAGGGCCAGGTATGGGTGGAGCCGACACACAAGGGGGGCGGTGCCCTATACACAATACAAGGTACAAACACCGGAGCAGGCAATACAATATATACAGTTAACTACAGAGTCTGATGAATGGCATATTTCATCACAAGAGGCTGATCAGAAGTAACTTCTAGGCCCCTCTCACGGAATGCTTGCTGCCATTCCAAGAACAGGAATGGAACCGGTCTGATACCCCCAAGCCTGTGAAGGGCAAGATGCATGTAAATAGCAGGCATGGCCATTGTAAATGAAGAAAGTGTTTCATTACACAAAATGTGGTTCCTTCAAACACGAGAAAGCTATGGCAACAGAAAGCAAAACGAATATACTGACACATAACTGCCTCTCACACCTGGGAGACTGTCCAAAACATAAATCACATTCCGACCATCTTCCTTGGCCTTGATTCCACTGCGCCAACCAAAGCATCCAATGCCCCATCAGTGAGGCGTTCTGCCCTCTGCCTCACCCTTTCCATGTCTTGCTAGGCTGGTGCGCCACAGGTAGGCTCCCACCGCTTTGAAGGCCTACAAGGCAGTGAGTGTGTCTGGTGATGCCAAATGACCTGCCCCTTTAAGAGCTGGCCGGTGCCAGTGTGTCTCAGGGAAAGTGATTATTGACAGCACCTTCGCTGTGCCCCGCCGCCGCGAAATTGGGTTGCGCCGCCGGGTTAGCGCCTTAAGAGTAGCGTGCAGCACCTGATTTAGCGCCGCAATCACCTTTAGGGGCGCTGCAACCCAATATCGCGCTAGGTGGCGCTAAATTGCGCCTGGCACTAAACTTTGCGCATTGCCAGAACTAGCGCCCCAAACGCAGCTATACCGAATTTCTAGGCCAAAAAGAATTTTCATCTTGGTGAGGTTCTGGAGTATAGCCAGTGTTTGTGGAGCTGGCAAAGGGCAGGACAGAAAACTGAAAAAATGTTGTTGAGGTAAAACTCCCCTCCCTTGTCTTCAGGCTCAGTATATTCTGTAAATTCATAACAACTTCATTTATTTATCCTGTTCTCCCTCCTGCCCCCCCCCCCATACTCACACACACCATTTTACAAGACTGCAAGATGAGGAAGGCCATTCAGCCCATTTTAATTCATCCACCCAAAGTCCCCCCATTTCAGCATCCAATTGTTCCTTAATATTTCGGGGTTCTTATCTCTGCTACTCTTCCTGGAAATCTATTCCATACATTGATCGCTCTGTGTAAACAAGAATTGTCTGATAGCAGTCCTACATTTACCTTTTTACTGTAAAGTTTGACTCCATGGGGTAAATTTCCTCAGGGCTTCTCCCACTCCACGCTGTAAATTTTGCGGAAGTTTGGCAGAAACCGTTTACGCACATCAATGGGTTTTTGCCAAAGTTATGGCAGCAGAGCTGGAGAAGAAATTCACCCTCCTTATCCTACTCTCACTATTCAACTTAAAGTAATATTCCAGATTTACCTCTTCCATTTCCTTAACTGTCTTAGACACGTCTATAGAATCATCTCTCACAGACTTCCTTTTCAGACTGAAAAGCTTAACTTTCTCCAGACTGTCCTTATAACTCAGGCCTTTGACACAAGGGATCAGCCTCATAGCTCCTCTCTGCACTGTCTCCAGAGCTTGAGTGTCTCTTGGGAACCAGAACTGGATGCAGTACTCAGGCTGCGGTCTAACCAGAATATTATACAGTTTGGCACGACTTTCCCCGAATTATATTCTACTGTGTTGACTATGTAGTTCATCATTGGTTGGACATATTCAGCATAGAGTCTACTAAGAGCCAATTTCAATGTTAGCTATTTCAATACAATTCATGGAGTACATGTATTGCTTATTTTTTCTTCCTATATGTAGTTCTTTACATTTGTCTGTATTAAATTTCATCTGCCATTTTTTTGTCCACTTGCATATTTTATCCAATTCATTCTGTAATTTCTGAGCTGCCTCTTCTGATTCCACTGCACATCCTAGTTTGGATTGAGTTTCTGAGTCAATATATTTATGTAAATGAGTGGTTCCAACACCGAGCCCAGGTTCTGCCCATTAAGTACTCCTCCCACCACATCTACATCATTCCTCGAAAGAGTACTTGTTGTTTTCTACTATTCTGTCAATTTCTCAACCATTCCTTAACATTTTAACTAATAGCCTTTCATGTGGAACTTTAACAAAGCCCTTTAGAAGTCTAGGTACACCATGCCATAGGGCTTTCCATAGTCGATTTGGGTTGTCTCATCTTCGAAGAAGTTGAGGAGTGTGGTCAGGTAGGATCCACCCTTTCTAAATCCATGCTAATGCGGTTCACTAGGTTATTGTTGTACAGATAATCCTCAATTTTACACAAAATTGAAGGCTATTGGGCTTGTAGTTGCCTGTGTCAGTTTTATTTCTCTGTTTAAATATAAGAGCCAAGTTATCCTGCTTCCAATCTACTGGTATCTCACCGGTGTCCAGTAACTCCCCCAAAATGATTGGCACTGCCTCAGAAATCACTTCCCTAGTCTTTCTCAGCACTCTGGGATAAATACCATCTATTCCTGGGGACTTATTTGTTTTGAGGACTTTCAGCTTATCTCGGACTTCCTTCTCAGGCTTTGGCTTTGCTTAGATTAAGCCTCCATTGGGGAGGTCGCATTGTTCATGTCTTCTCTTGTGAATACTTGAAGGAAGTAATCACTCAGAATATTTCCTATTTTATGTTCAGCCCCAGTCTCAAACTCTGTGCATCTCTTAGGGTTTTCACCTCTTCTTTGATGGCCCTCTTATTAGTATTTTTTTACTGTTGTGTTTTCTGTTTGCAGTTATGTTTTTTTCTCGGTTCGTCTTTGCCTCTCTGATCAGCCTTTTAGTTTGCTTCTGAATCTTTAAGTCTTCCTTGTCCATATATCATTTGTCAGCCAAGAGGTAGGCTGGGTTACCTGCTCTCAGACCTCTGCCACTAACATACAAGAAGGAGGGAGGAAAGGTAAGAAGGTGAGTGACCCCTCACAATAGCCCTTTTGGCGATTGTTTTTGGACAGCATCTAGAAGGCCCTGATCATGACAGCCATTAATGCTGCTGCTGGCTTCTCAGGGGGAACCCCGGAAATCCCAGCAATGTCAAAGGTACAGACTCCTGGAGTCATGGGTCGCCACCTCTACTTCTTGTGCTTAGCGCCCAGGAAATAATTGTTCCCCTGGCACCAATCACAAGTACAACAACCTACAACTCTTCCACCTAGAAGGACAAGGGCAGCAGGTGCATGGGAACACCACCACCTCCAGGTTCCCCTCCAAGTCACACACCATCCTGACTTAGAAGTATATCGCCTTTCCTTCATCGTCGCTGGGTCAAAATCCTGGAACTCCCTCCCTAACAGCACTGTGGGAGTACCTTCACCACACGGACTGCAGCAGTTCAAGAAGGTGGCTCACCACCACCTTCTCAAAGGCAATTAGGGATGGGCAATAAATGCTGGCCTTGCCTGCGACGCCCACATCCTATATCCTATAAATGAATTTTTTTTTAAAACATTATCTTCAAGAGGAGAGGATGGGAAGGGGAGAAAAATCAGTGGAAAAAAATTGGAGGGAGAAAAATAATTTTGAAAAGTAACACCGAAAACCATAATTTCCAACATCAACACCTGAATGGTTTTGGCTTCTAAAAACATGATTCAGAATTCTAATTTTGTATGGTGATATCTGTCAATTATACTGGCAAAGTTCTACTGTTCATTTTCAGAAGCACTGGTTTGAGTGGCATATGAATGAGCAATAATTTAACAGATTTATCAGATATTACCTCAGGAATTTATTGTCTAACACCACTTACGCCAAGTAAAATTCACCCTAGGATTAGCCGCTTCCTGCATCTGCTGTATGTAAGAACAAATCATTGACAGCTGCAGACAGCAACAGGCTGCTGTTATGTGCTGCTTCCTTCCCTTCATCCCACTTGGCATTGACAGCAAATGCAATGGTAAAATAAATGGTGCAATAGCTGACCTGTTGCATTCTACAGATTTTTTATATTCAGAGTCTTGGAAATGTTACTGCCCAGTTAGCATCTAGCAGACAATTGCATTTTAGGTGTTACAGGTACTTTTAGCCACTCTGAATATTCTGTTAGGAATTCACTTAAATATTAGGGAGAAGTTTGCATTACATTTTGTTAGTCTGGCATTTTCTGCTATTTTAAATCCCTTGGTGGAGAAATTCGTGTCAGCCAGTAAAGGGAGTTAACAGCCGCTGAAAATGGCCGCAGTGCTAACGGAGCAAAATTGACCTGGGGGGATGGAGATCGTTGGCGCAGTGCTTACCTGCTGTGCAACGCTGTCCTGGTGGCGTTGCTGGAGGCATCCGAGATGAAGTTCCTGTGCAGGTGCGGCGTTGCAAATTCCCACAGCCTCTGGAAGCGAGGCTGTGGAGCGCGCAAGGAATTGTGGGCAATGAAGAAGTCTGAGAATTAAAGGGGCCATGCACACTGAAGCAATACAAATTAAAATTAAGTGAAACAATGCAGTTTTCAGTCCTTTCTGCCTTTGAAAAAATATTTAACATTAAAAAGAACTCCGAAATGTGAATATTCAGCTCTTAAAGCTGAATTCCCTCCCTAACCTCAAAAAATGGGAAAAATGACTCAGCACTGCCACAAATGGCTCAGCAAGCCAGTAAAGGGACACCCAGGGCCTCGCACGCAGTACTCCAGCTTCGTACAGGTGGTCAACACTGCAAGACAGGCCCTCTAACCACAGGGGCCAGGAGGCCCTCCAGAAAGAACAATGTGGGAATATATCACCGTGGCCGTCACTGCCAGCAGTGACGCCCCCACCACCTGGCTCCACTACCCAAAGAAGCTTCATGACCTCAGACCACTGGTCAAGGTCAGTGAATGCATCTTCAAAAGCCGTCTCCTACCAACTGAACCGCTAGCCTCACACACTGTTCAATGCATGACCCCCACCCCCAATCACTCATCTACCAACAATCTGCACCAATCACGAGTGATGTTCCAAGCCTCACCTCACCCCCCTTGGAGGAGGCGGAGCAGGCCATTCTTGGCCGGGGCATGGCTGAGCCCTTGGCCAGCAGCGGGGCTGAAAGGATACAAGATGCTGGTACTCTCATACGTTATCCACCTTCTGGCATGCACCACTTGCTTTCCTGCCCTCCCATCACCACAGCTCCACCCTTGTGCCTTCCTCATTTCACACACCCAAGAAATACAGCCTGCCCAGCCAGTGGTTGGCCAAGAAGAGGGAGAGGAGAGTGAAGAAGAACAACAAGAAGAAGATTGATTTGACACTCCCAGCCACCAACTCCTCAAGGTCAACCAGCAAGGCCATTTGACTGAAAGTCAGCAGCCTTCCACCAGCCATGCTGCAGCCACTGGGGTAGCACTACGTGACATCAGTAGAATAGGCAAAGGCACACACAAGACACTCACTAAGAGAATGCATACGGGTGATGAATTGATTTCTTGATGTCACATTGGATGGATAGATATATATAGGTGGATTGGAAAGTTTACTTTGTGGTGGCTATTATTTCAGCATCGTGGCCAAGAGGACGCTGTGGTGGTCAGTAACAGAGGGAAGGGAAGGTGTGGGACTAATGTTGAAAGGGGAATTGGGGTTGTGGTCACTGGGACCGGAGGTGGATGATTCCACCCTGGTTATTCCAGCCACAAAGAGGCTATCTGGGATGTATCCTTCCGTCTGATTCCTCCTCTTCTGTGTCTTCCTCGTCCCTCTGCAATCAAATGATGTAAATGTGAAATGACAGCATAAAATGCTGAAAATACTCAGCTGGTCAGACAGCATCTCGACATGAGACGTGATCTCTGTTTTGCTCTCCACGGATGTTGCGTGACCTGCTGAGTATTTGCAGCATGTTCTGTCTTCTCAAAGGCCTTCATTTACTATCCGAGCCCTTGCAAGCATCAAGCAGCACTCCCTACACACTTAAAAAATGTTTCACATCTATTGCAGCAAGCCACCATTTCAATAAAAACCCAGCTCAAAACCTTAAATCCAAACTTACCTGAACGCTGTGTCTGTCCCTTTAAGAGGTGCGGACATCGCCACTGTCAGCCTGCTTGCACACCAGGTTAACCTGGCATGCTTAGGACCCAGCACTGAATGCAGCGCTCAGGTCGAAGTTTGCGCTTGTGACGTAAAGTCAGCGTTGCGTCACAACACTGCCATTTTATCCAGCATGGCGCTGCCAGTGACCGGCAGCGCAAAGGTAAGGATGAAAATGGTGACCACCAGCAACTGGCGAAAGAGTGGTGACCACTGTTTTAGTGCCATTTAATGGCGCTATGGAGTGGCGCTAAGGCCACGAATTTCTAGCCCCTTATGTCGCTAGTGCTACAAAACACAATGGGACAGGCTTTTCTCATCCTAATCTCCCGTATGTGTCAATTTTCAGTGTTAGGGTGAGGAAAAAGGGCAGAGACCTGCAACACTGGGTCTCCACCATGGTTGTGCAGGCTGGAGAGAGGGGCAGGTGGAGGAAACTCCCACTTCAAACAGACAGGAGCTTCATTAGAATATTTAAATGACATTGGAGCATCAATGTTGTTATGTATTGGGTGTTCTCCTCCCACCTGTGGTGGCGCTGTGGTGGTGTTCTCTTGGTTAAGTTTAGCTCTCTTTGTTCGGAACTCTCCAGAACTTTCCTTTCCTTCCTGAATAAAGCACTTCATGTTTGAATCTCTGGGTTCTGAGTTCTAATTGTGTCTAGGTAGAAAGGTACCGACACAACAAAGTGGCGACGAGGATCGGATGAATCTGCGTTGTGGGAACTTTCTTCTTTTCGACTACAAAACACTCGGAACAGAGATTGCAGCATCACATTAACGTTACGGGTGCAGTGAGTAAACAGAAATTTTAATTTGAAACGTGAGATGGCTACTATATTAGGAAACATCAGTGATTTTGATGAAAATGTGGAGCAATGGAGCGCTTATATGGAACGTTTTGACTATTTTGTATTGGCGAATGCGGTGGCAAACGAAAAGGTCGTGCCTACCTTTTTGAGTGTAATGGGGCCGAAGACATTCAATTCACTTCGCAGCCTTGTGCAGCCAGATAAGCCAGGAACTAAAACATATAAGCAACTAGTGGAAATTCTTGGAGCACATTTTTCACCAAAACCTCTGGTTATGGCTGAGAGATTTAGATTTCACAAACGGAATCAAGAGGAGGGGGAATCAGTGACGATGTTTATTGCTGCTTTAAAAAGGTTGTCGGAACACTGCCAGTTCAAGGAGGTGCTGAATGACACCATTAGAGACAGACTTGTGTGTGGTCTGCAAAGTGCAGCCACACAGAAGCGCCTTCTTACTGAGGACAACCTTACTCTTGAAAAGGCCATTGAAGTTAGTGTCTCCATGGAGATGGTGGAAAAGGAGGCTCACCAGTTGAGTTCAACAGGGAGAGTTCACAAGGTGTCGTCTGAGCCTAAAGGTGCGCGGAACAGCACATGTTACCGTTGTGGGTAAACAGGCCATCACGCTAATGACTGCTGGTGTACGGAGCTGGAATGCCGAAATTGTGGCAAAAAGGGTCACATTGAACGCGCCTGTAGAGGTAAAAAAAGAACAGACAGAGCTGGGAAGCATGAAAGCAAAATGTCTGTATTTGGACAAGAGAGGAAAAAGAGTGTTCATTCAGTGCAGTATGATGGAACAAGCAAAACAGAGGGGAGCGACACCTCTGAGGAGGAAGAGGTGCACATACTGATGGTTGCAGGTGGTTCAAATGGCTACTGGGTGTCACCACTGGTGGAGGTACAATCAATGCAGATGGAGGTGGACACAGGCGCGGCTGTGTCCCTTGTTTCAGACACTGACTACAACAAAATGCAAAAGCATCTTACCCTTCAGCCAACAAACATTGTGCTAAAGACATATACTGGCGAACCTGTGGCCATGAGAGGTGCCATTGAGGTGACAGTTAAATTGAATGGACAGACTGCGAAACTGCTGCTATATGTGGTAAAGGGAAATTACCCATCGCTACTGGGACGTGCGTGGCTAGAGAAAATCACGCTGGACTGGCCTGCAGTCCGCATGATGTCAAAAGGGGAGTCAGGTCTGACTGCAGTGTTAAACAAATGTAATACCCACTGGAAATGTTATGTACGCTAAGTATGGTTATCAATCTTTAACTTAGACACTGTATTATCATTGTTATAAATCCCTGGGTTAAAGTTGCCCATGTGAAGGTACGGCAAGAACTTTTAAGGACACAATGTGACTAAGAGCAGACTTTCCATAATTCTGCACCAGTATCAACTGTTGCAGACAGTGAGGCTGCGCAGTCAACAGGCAGAAACCCCAGGAGGAAGGGGTGGAGTCGGGTTTTTCGAGCGGGAAACGGGAGCGACTGGAAGAGAAGAGGGCAGGAGCTCTGAAAAGAGGGCTCAGGAGGCAAATGGCTGCCGCATCCCGTCCCGGGCTTCCAAACTCGGCCGCCGCCCTTCGTATTAGTAGCTCTGCATCCAGAACTCAAAGTGGGATTCAGTGATCGTGAAGAGAATTCAACGAAAGGGTTCGGAGTCGTAAGTCTTGCAGACATTATACATACCATGAGCTCCAACTTAAGCGCGCCAACGAAAGAGTGCACTCGAATTTGGACACAGGGACAGATTCTCCTTTGAATCCATATAAATGGAGAATGTATGTTTATTATGTCTAGATTCATTCTAATGTATGCAAATGTCTAATTTAGGTCATTGACCCGTAATCTTCTTATACTGTCTGACGTTAAAACTATAAAGTAAGATAATTAGAATTAAGCCATTGTAGTAGTGATCTCCTTACTGGACTATAGAATACTGTCTACAACAGAGACCACATCTCACATATATCTAGAGAACCGTGAAGGGGTTACATTTTGGGGGCTCGTCCGGGATTGTGGTCTATTTATGTCAGTAAACTAACAGTATTGAATGCTCATTGCTAAGAGAGTGTTTTGCGGTTTCTACTGGGCTGTTTGAGCATAAAAGATGGATGTTATTGAGGTTGAAGCTTGGTGCAAACGGAAGCAGATAGCTACTACCCATGCCATTGTGCTGAATGGTGTTGCTAACGATGACCCTGATGATGTCTTGCTAAGGGCTCTGAATTGTGTCAAAGCCTTTGGAAAGGTTAGGATAGTTGAGCGCTGCTTGGATACAGCTACCAAGAAGCAGTTTGTGTTGATCCAGACATCAGAGAACCTGAGAGGTCATGGTTTACCTGAGGCAGTTGGGCTTTCTGAAGAGGCTGGTCCCTGGCCAGTTCAGTTTGTCCCTATTACTACTAAGGAAGAAGAAGGTTTTCAGGCCAAGTTGTTGTCATTCTTGAGACAAGAAGGAAAGACTGTTGCTGATGTCAAAGGTCTGATAGGTCCTTCGGCCCTGGATATGAACACTCAGTTGGTCAGTGCCATTAGTTCTCTGGTGGATAAATGCACCAATCTGCCCTTCGAGGCTCAGGGATACCGTAAGCTCCGTATGTTCTCAGGAGTGAGACCAACTCCCAGTGGGGAAGAGGAGTACGACGCCTGGGCTGAGCAGACCCTGCCTCTGCTAGAGGAATGGCAGTGCAGTGACAATGTGAAGAGGCAGAGAATAGTAGAAAGCCTTAAGGGTCCTGCTGCTGACATTGTAAGATTCTTAAAGGCACAGAACACCTCTGCTACTTCCTTTGACTACATGCAGACTCTAGAAACTGCCTTTGGAACTACTGAAACCATTTCAGATTTGATGGTCAGATTCAGAAGCACATTCCAGTGTGAGGGAGAGAAGCTGTCCAGTTATCTGCTGAGAATAGACAAACTGCTGCATTGTATGTTACGGAAAAGAGGGATTGAGTTGCCTGAAATGAATCTGTTCCGCATTGAACAGGTTGTGCGAGGTGCATTGCTCGAAGACGTGACTGCTCTTCGCATACGCATGACCCATAAGTTGCGAGATCCACCTACCTTCACTGAGCTGCTAAGGGAAGTCAGAGGAGGAGGAGGATATGCTTCAGGCCCGGAATGTAGCAAAGAGTGCTGTGATGTCCAAGCTTGTGACTCCTGTTACAGTTCCTACTCCTAAGGGTGATGTCAACCCTGAGATGGAACAGCTGAAGAAGGAAATAAATGTCATGAGAGCCGAGATGGCATATTTTCGGTCTAAGCCCAACACAGAAAGGGATGACGCACGGGTGCAAAAGGTTGAACACCCTGCGAAGTCTAACAGCAAAATGAATGATTCCTCTAAAGGATATCCCCATGAAGGAGATAGACCTGGAGTCTTTTGTTATAACTGTGGAAAGGGTGGACATTTCAAGCGAGAATGTAGAGGTGAGGAAAATCTAAAAAAAGTAAATGACCATCTCATAAAACTTACCAAGAAGTCGGGAAACTACAAAGGGGCACAGTAACGGAATGGCCTGCTGTCCCTGTAGTTAAGACACGTTCCGCTAAGTGCAATAATAGCATAGAGATAGGAACAGGAGTAGGCCATTCGGCCCTTCGAGCCTGCTCCGCCATTCAATGAGATCATGGCTGATCTTCGTCTGAGATCATAGCTGATCTTACCAGTTCAGTACCCCGTCCCCGCCTTTTCTCCGTAACCCTTAATCCCCTTAGCCTTCAGAAATATATCCAATTCTCTCTTGAAAATATTTATTGAATTAGCCTTCACAGCCCTCTGTGGCAGGGAATTCCACAGGCTCACCACTCTTTGAGTGAAGAAATTCTTCCTCATCTCTGTTTTAAATGATTTGCCCGCTATTTTTAGACTGTGGCCCCTGGTTCTGTGCTCCCCTGCCATTGGAAACATTCTCTCTGAATTCAGCCTGTCCAGGCCTGCCATAATTTTATATGTTTCGATGAGATCCCCTCTCAATCTTCTAAACTCCAGTGAGTACAAGCCCAAACTATTCAATCTCTCCTCGTAGGTCATTCCCGCCATTCCAGGTATCAGCCTGGTGAATCGCCGCTGCACTCTTTCCATGGCAAGAACATCCTTCCGCAGATGGGGCGACCAAAACTGTACACAATACTCCAGATGCGGTCTCACCAGCACCTTGTACAGCTGTAGTAAGGTATCCCTATTCCTATACTCGAACCCCCTTGATATGAAGGCCAACATACCATTTGCCTTCTTAATCGCCTGTTGCACCTGCATGCTCTCCTTCAGTGACTGGTGCACAAGAACACCCAGGTCCCTCTGCACTTCCCCATCTCCCAATCTATTGCCATTTAGATAATAATCCACCCTCCTGTTTTTACCCCCAAAGTGGATAACCTCGCATTTATCCACATTATAGTGCATCTGCCACGTATCCGCCCATTCCCCCAGCCTGTCCAAATCGCACTGTAGCCTCCTGACATCCTCATCAGAGCCCACCCCTCCTCCTAGTTTAGTGTCGTCAGCGAATTTGGAAATATTGCATCCAATTCCCTGATCCAGATCATTTATATATATTGTGAACAGCTGGGGTCCCAGGACAGATCCTTGCGGCACCCCGCTGGTCACTGCCTGCCACTCCGAAAACGAGCCGTTTATTCCAACTCTCTGTTTTCTATCCGCCAGCCAGTTCTCTATCCACGTTAATACTTTGCCCCCAATCCCATGAGCCTTAATTTTGCATGATAATCTTTTGTGTGGAACCTTATCGAAGGCTTTCTGGAAGTCAAGGTACACCACATCCACTGGCTCTCCCCCATCTATTTTACCAGTTACTTCCTCAAAAAATTCCAGCAGATTAGTCAAACACGATTTACCCTTTGTAAATCCATGTTGACTCTGTCCGATCCTTTCCCCATTTGTCAAGTGCTCCGCTATTTTATCCTTAATAATGGACTCTAGCATTTTGCCCACAACCGATGTAAGGCTTACTGGTCTATAATTCCCTGCTTTCTCTCTACCCCCCTTTTTAAATATTGGGGTAACATTAGCTACCCTCCAATCCACGGGTACTGTTCCCGAGTCAATGGAGTTCCGGAAGATGATCCTTAGAGCATCTGCTATCTCCAGGGCCACCTCCTTAAGTACCCTAGGATGTAGTTTATCAGGCCCCGGGGATTTGTCGGCCTTCAGTCCCCTCAACTTACCCAACACCATATCCCTAGAGATACTAATTTCTGTCAGCTCCTCCCTCTCATTAGTCCCTACGTTTGTCGATATTCCTGGGAGGTTATTTGTGTCCTCCTTTGTGAATACAGAACCAAAGTATGAGTTTAATTGGTCTGCCATTTCCTTATTCTCCATTATATATTCTCCCGAATCGGACTGCAAGGGACCGACTTGGGATTTTACCAGCCTTTTCCTCCTGATATACCGATAAAAGCTTTTGCAGTCTGTCTTTATGTTTGCTGCAAGTTTACTTTCGTATTCTATTTTCCCCTTCCTGATTAATCCCTTTGTCCTCTTTTGCTGTATCCTGTACTGCCCCCCCAATCTTCCGGTCTGGTGCTTTTTTTTGCCAGTTGATATGCCCTTTTTTTTGATTTTATGCTGTCCCTAATTTCCCTCGTTATCCACGGTTGAGTCACCTTTTTAGGTTTATTTTTATGCCAAACCGGTATAAACATGTTCTGGAATTCTTCCATTCTATCTTTGAATGCTTGCCATTGTCTATCCACTGTCAATCCCCCCAGAAACACCACCCAATCAATCTTACCCAATTCCCGTCTCATACCCTCGTAATTCCCTTTATTTAAGTTCTGGACCTTAGTCTCTGATTCAATTTCCTCACTCTCCATCTCGACTGAGAGCTCGATCATATTATGATCGCTCTGACCCAAGGGGCCTCGTACAAGAAGATTGCTGATAAGTCCCTTCTCATTGCACAATACCCAGTCTAAAATGGCCTGATCTCGAGTCGGCTCCTCGACATATTGGTCCAGATAACCGTCCCGAAAACATTCCAGGAATTCCTCCTCCTCAGAATTTTTACTAATTTGGGTAGTCCAATCAATATGTAAATTAAAGTCACCCATGATGACAGCTGTGCTCTTATCGCACGCTTCTCTAATTTCCCTTTTTATGCCTTCCCTCACCTCCATATTACTATTTGGAGGCCTATATATCACACCCACTAACGTTTTCCTCCCCTTGCTATTTCTCATTTCTACCCATACAGATTCCGTTTCATCCGAGTTAATATCCTTCCTTTCCATTGCATTAATCCCCTCCTTTACCAGCAATGCTACCCCACCTCCCCTACCTTTTTGCCGATCCTTCCTAAATATTGTATATCCCTGGATGTTAAGTTCCCAGCCTTGCCCACCCTGCAGCCACGTTTCTGTAATCCCAATCAAATCATACTTGTTTTCCTCTATTTCCACAACTAATTCATCCACCTTGTTCCTAATGCTTCTAGCATTAAGATACAAAGCCTTCAGGCTTGCTTTTTTCACACTCTCATTATGAATTAGTTTGGCCCTTTGTGTTTCTCTCCTTTGCTTATTGCTTCTCACCTTTCTACCATCTATTTCTAACTTCATATGACTTCCCTCTTTTTCACTACCTAGGTTCCCATCCCCCTGCCAAATTAGTTTAAATCCTCCCGAACCGCCCTAGAAAATATTACCCCGAGGACATCGGCTCCCTCACAGTTCAGGTGTAGACCGTCCCCTTGGTACAGGTCACTCCTCCCCAAGAACTGGTTCCAATGCCTCAAGAATTTAAATCCCTCTCCCTTGCACCACTGCTCAAGCCACGTATTTAGCTTATCTATCTTACTCTCTCTAAACTTATTAGCTCGTGGCACTGGTAGCAATCCAGAGATTACTACCTTTGAGGTCCTACTTTTCAATTTAGCTCCTAACTCCCTAAATTCAGCTTGTAGGACCTCCTCCCTCTTTTTACCTACATCGTTGGTACCTACATGTACCACGACAACTGGCTGATCCCCCTCCCCCTTCAGAATGCTCTGCACCCGCTCCGAGACATCCTTGACCCTTGCACCAGGGAGGCAACATACCATCTTGGAGTCTCGGTCTCGGCCACAGAAACTCCTATCTATCCCCCTTACAATTGAATCCCCTATCACTATAGCCCTATCCCTCTTTTTCCCGCCCTTCTGTGCAGCAGAGCCAGTCATGGTGCCCTGAACCTGGCTGCTGGTGCCTTCCCCTGATAAGTCATCTCCCCCAACAGTACCCAAAACGGTAAACCTGTTTTGGAGGGAGATGACCGCAGGTGACTCCTGCACTACCTTCCTGCCTTTACCCTGCCTTTTGGTCACCCATTTACTGTCTGAGCTAGCCTTTACCTGCGGTGTGACCAACTCACTGAATGTGCTATCCACAACATCCTCAGCATCGCGTATGCTCCAGAGTGAGTCCATTCGCAGCTCCAGCGCCGCCATGCGGTCTGCTAGGAGCTGCAGCTGGACACACTTCCTGCACACATAGTTGTCAGGGACAGTGTCCCTGATTTCCCACATGGCACAGGAGAAGCATGACACGGGTCCGAGCTGCCCTTCCATGACTTAACCCTTACAATACCCTTTTATTTACTACGATTTAGCTTAATTATTGAATTCTACTTAGAATAAGTTTGTGAAAGTACTCACCAACCAGTCACCTACCTGTTTTCTGGTGTTGTATTTTCACTGCCGCCTCCTGTCCTGGAACATTTCCACCTAGGTTAGGCTCCTGAAATAAAATAAATTGAACCTACCTTTTCAACTTCCCCTAACCCCTAAAAGGTTAGAGGAGGTGGAAAGGTGGGAGACACTACACTGTAGTGTTTCGGGTTTAGCAACAGCTCCACCTATATAAGAGTTACTGGCCTCCTGCTCTCCCGACTGCACCAGCTGTGAAAGAAAAAGCCCGCGAAAGGTGAGCTTTTAAACTCACCAGTTACTGGCCTCCTGCTCTCCCGACTGCCCCAGCAGTTACTGGCCTCCTGCTCTCCCGACTGCCCCAGCTGTGGTCTCGGGCCTCGCCTCTCTCCGGTTTTTATACCGGGCTCCGACTCACTGCTCCCGACTGGTCTCGGGCCTCGCTGGTCGCCGGGTTTTCTCCCGAGCTCCTCCTCGCTGCTCCCGACTCCGCCTCCACCCGCTGCCGATGCCGCACTGGGGCCTACCTGAGCCTCTGGGGCCTCTTGTAGTCGCTCTGCCGCTCAGCTCCGCCTCCACCCGCTGCCGATGCCGCACTGGGGCCTACCTGAGCCTCTGGGGCCTCTTGTAGTCGCTCTGCCGCTCAGCTCCGCCTCCACCCGCTGCCGATGCCGCACTGGGGCCTACCTGAGCCTCTGGGGCCTCTTGTAGTCGCTCTGCCGCTCAGCTCCGCCTCCACCCGCTGCCGATGCCGCACTGGGGCCTACCTGAGCCTCTGGGGCCTCTTGTAGTCGCTCTGCCGCTCAGCTCCGCCTCCACCCGCTGCCGATGCCGCACTGGGGCCTACCTGAGCCTCTGGGGCCTCTTGTAGTCGCTCTGCCGCTCAGCTCCGCCTCCACCCGCTGCCGAGGGGACATGAAGGACATCATACCTGAAGGTTTAGTAGGGCCGAGTTCTGCTGTATCAATACAGATTGAAGGCATTTATACTAAAGCTATCCTCGACACGGGTTCTCAGGTTACCATACTGTACAGATCCTTCTATGACCGATACCTGACGCATTTGCCGTTAACCCCAATCAGTCTTCTGCAGATCTGGGGCCTTAGTCCTGCTGATTACCCATATGATGGCTATTTGTCGCTGAGGTTGGAGTTCTTGGAAGCTGATGTAGGGACCACTGAGACCATTGATGCACTTGTGTTGGTTTGCCCTGACCCCATGGTGAAAGGTGAGGTTTCCATACTGGTTGGCAGTAATACACCCATAGTGAGACGACTCCTGACAAGCTGCAAAGAGCAGGGAGGTGAAAACTTCTTGAGCACCAGACACATTCACCCTGTTTTCAAAAAGGCTTTTGAGAAACTGCCTGAACTTTCTTCCGACGTAGATGATAGCAAAAGAGGAACTGTGTGGTACGTTCGAGCCAAACCTATCACCCTGCGTCCTGGGGGAGTGGCTAGAATCCCTGGGATACCAAAATTCCCTGGAATGCCAGGTACTGAAGCCATTCTGATAGAGTCACCTGATGATCCTGCAGAAGAGTCACGGTTTCCAAATGAGCTTCTGGTGAGACCAGAGTTGCAGACCCCGACAGCTGTGATGTCAAGGAGAGTTAGTGACCGTGAGGAATATGTCAGGCAAAGGAATCACATTGAGGAAAGGAATGCCGATTGCGCATCTGTTTCCTGTAAATGTACTGTCGTCACATGTGAAGGAAGAGTCCAAAGTTAACTCAACCGGAGATCTGACACCCTCCTCCTTCAACTTTGGAGATTCATTCGTTCCTAAAGAATAGAAGGACCGATTAGTCAGGAAGATGATGGAGCGGAGAGGAGTTTTCTCTACTCATGAGTTTGATGTTGGTTGTAGTAAGAGTACTCACCATTCTATCAGAATTACCGAGGATAAACCCTTTCGGGAGAGGTCGCGACGGCTGGCACCAGCTGACATCGAAGCAGTGAGACAGCACCTGTCGCAGTTAAAAGAAGCTGAGATCATTACCGAGTCCAGGAGTCCTTATGCATCTCCTATAGTGGTGGTGAGGAAAAAGAACGGAAAGATTCGGATGTGTGTGGACTTTAGGACGCTTAACAGACGTACTATTCCCGACCAATACACCGTTCCAAGAATTGAGGATGCACTGGCTTATCTTAATGGAAGCAAGTGGTTCAGTGTGTTGGATCTCAGAAGTGGATACCACCAAATACCGATGAGTGAATCGGACAAAGAAAAGACAGCCTTTATATGTCCAGTTGGGTTCTACCAATTTGAAAGGATGCCACAGGGAGTTTCAGGCGCTCCAGCAACTTTTCAAAGAATAATGGAACAAACAGTTGGGGACATGAACTTGCTCGAAGTATTGGTGTACTTGGATGATATCATTGTGTTTGGGGCGACCCTTGAAGAACACGAAGCTCGGTTGCTGAAAGTGCTTGGTCGCCTGGAGGATGAAGGTCTCAAGCTATCATTGGACAAGTGTCAGTTTTGCCAAACATCCGTGTCCTATGTGGGGCATATTGTATCACAGGATGGAGTAGCCACAGATCCATCCAAGATCGAAGCTGTTACCACATGGCCCAAACCGAACACGGTGACTGCCTTGCGGTCATTTCTTGGGTTCTGCGGATATTACAGGCACTTTGTGCAGGATTACTCCAAAGTGGCCCATCCTCTGAATCAGCTGCTGGCTGGTTACCTCCCACCAGCCGAGAGGAAGAAAAAGGCTAAAGGTAAAGAGAACAAGGACTACTTCAAACCCTCTGAGCCTTTTGGTGTTAGATGGGATGAGAAATGCGAAGAGGCCTTCCACACCTTAAAGCAAAGTCTTACTCAAGCCCCCGTGTTGGCTTTTGCAAACCCACAGCTGCCATATGTGCTACACGTGGATGCCAATCAAGAAGGGTTGGGTGGTGTGTTGTATCAGGACCAAGGAGCAGGACTGAGACCTGTAGCGTTCATCAGTCGCAGTCTTACGCCATCAGAGCGTAACTACCCAGCTCATAAGCTAGAATTCTTGGCGTTGAAGTGGGGGGTGGTGGATAAGCTGCAGGATTATCTGTATGGAGCGAAGTTTGAAGTGAGGACAGACAATAATCCATTAACCTATGTGTTGACTTCGGCAAAATTTGATGCCACCGGCCACCGATGGCTTGCTGCACTATCTGCTTATGACTTTAGTCTCAGGTACAGACCTGGGAACCAGAACATTGACGCAGATGCTCTGCCTCGTCGCCCACACTGCCAGAAACCAGAGTGGAAAGATGTTGCTTCAGCAGATGTGAAAGTAATGTGTCAGATGTCCGTGGTATCTGGACCAAAGAATTCATTTCATGCCCGAGAGATTGACCACTTGGGAGCGTCAACGCATGCTGTTCCCCAGGCATTTTGCAACCTTTCCAGTTTGGATGTACAAAACTTACCCATGTTGTGTTCATCTGAAATATCCAAAGCACAACAGGAGGATCCCTGTATTCATGAGGTGTTTTCAGCTCTCCGTCTGGGTGATATTACACAGATCGACAAATCAAAACATCCTGACTGTCGTCTGCTCCTAAGAGAATGGGACCACTTGGAAATTAAAGAGGGAGTGTTGTGTAGAATCACTCACCCACCCACTAAACCATGTCATTCACAGTTGGTCCTGCCTGAAAAGTACAGGGAAATAGTGATGAAGTCTTTGCATGATGACGCAGGTCATCTGGGAGTAGATAAGACCTATGGGTTGGTCAAGGACAGATTCTATTGGCCGCGTATGAAGTCTGCGGTTGAGGAGTTCTGCAAGTCCTGTGCACGTTGTGTCCAGAGAAAGACTTTACCTAAAAGAGTTGCTCCTCTGTTTCACATGCAAAGTGATGGACCTCTAGACCTTGTCTGTATGGATTTTCTGTCCATCGAACCCGATTCCAGCAATACCGCAAATGTCTTGGTCATTACAGATCATTATACTCGCTACGCCCAAGCTTTTCCCACAAAGGATCAGAAAGCATCCACCGTTGCCAAAGTGTTGTGGGAGAAATACTTCATCCACTATGGACTGCCAAAGCGAATACACAGTGATCAAGGTAGTGACTTTGAAAGTAGACTTATACATGAGCTGTTGTCCATGCTCAGGATTGAGAAGTCAAGAACAACTCCATACCATCCTCAGGGAGATCCTCAACCTGAGCGGTTTAACCGTACTTTGTTAGACATGCTTGGAACGCTGGATTCAAAGCGAAAGAACAAGTGGAGTCGGCACATTGGACATCTTGTTCATTCTTATAATTGTACCCGAAATGACGCTACTGGTTTTTCACCGTACTACCTCATGTTTGGACGTGAAGCGAGGATGCCGGTGGATTTGTGTTTCGGAGTATCCAGTGATGGCACATCACAGAGAACTTACCTCAAGTATGTATCTGACATGAGAAAGGAATTGCAAGCTGCTTATGAACTTGCTGAGTCTGTTTCTGCCAAACAGAATAAAGGAAATAAGCAGAGGTATGACCAGAAGATCCGTTTTTCCCAACTCATGCCTGGTGACCGAGTTCTCATACGGAACCTAGGACTTCAAGGGAAACATAAGTTAGCAGACCGCTGGGCTTCTACACCTTACATTGTTGAAAGTCAAATGTCACAACTACCTGTGTTTCGGCTAAAACCTGCAGGTGGGAATGGACCCATAAAAATACTGCACCGGAATCATATCCTGCCATTGGGACAGCAAGTGCGTCTGGATCCGCCAGCGGATAATGAGCCGACACCTAGTAGGAGAACCCTGCAGAGAAGAAGAAGGAAAAAAACGAGAAACCAGGAAAACTTTGTTCCAGAAGACAGAAAACCCATGACACAGTGTGTGGAACATGAGGAACCTGATGAGTCGGAAGATGAAGAATGGGATCTATGGTATGACCTCCCAGAAAGACGCATAAGACAGAATCTGGATGAATTGTCTGAACCATTTAGCTCAGACTTGGACATGGTCTGGGAAGAACCAGATGCTTCCGAGAAGGAGATAAAAGAGGCTGAAAGGCATGATAACAAAGGAACCAATGCCTCCAACGTAGTTGAAGGAACTGAAGACCGGGTATCCGAAATAAGGAGCTCATAGCGAGTTAAGAAGGTTCCTGAAAGATTGACATACAGTACACTAGGAGTGCCAAGTGTAATGATAGCCCCTACGGTTCGATATGTTACCTCCCTTTATACATGGTTGGGAAACATGCAACCACTTATGTGTAAAGTTCATTAGTCATAGGGACATGCCTATATTTGGTAGGGGGGGCGTGTAATACCCACTGGAAATGTTATGTACGCTAAGTATGGTTATCAATCTTTAACTTAGACACTGTATTATCATTGTTATAAATCCCTGGGTTAAAGTTGCCCATGTGAAGGTACGGCAAGAACTTTTAAGGACACAATGTGACTAAGAGCAGACTTTCCATAATTCTGCACCAGTATCAACTGTTGCAGACAGTGAGGCTGCGCAGTCAACAGGCAGAAACCCCAGGAGGAAGGGGTGGAGTCGGGTTTTTCGAGCGGGAAACGGGAGCGACTGGAAGAGAAGAGGGCAGGAGCTCTGAAAAGAGGGCTCAGGAGGCAAATGGCTGCCGCATCCCGTCCCGGGCTTCCAAACTCGGCCGCCGCCCTTCGTATTAGTAGCTCTGCATCCAGAACTCAAAGTGGGATTCAGTGATCGTGAAGAGAATTCAACGAAAGGGTTCGGAGTCGTAAGTCTTGCAGACATTATACATACCATGAGCTCCAACTTAAGCGCGCCAACGAAAGAGTGCACTCGAAATTGGACACAGGGACAGATTCTCCTTTGAATCCATATAAATGGAGAATGTATGTTTATTATGTCTAGATTCATTCTAATGTATGCAAATGTCTAATTTAGGTCATTGACCCGTAATCTTCTTATACTGTCTGATGTTAAAACTATAAAGTAAGATAATTAGAATTAAGCCATTGTAGTAGTGATCTCCTTACTGGACTATAGAATACTGTCTACAACAGAGACCACATCTCACATATATCTAGAGAACCGTGAAGGGGTTACACAAACATGCAGAACTCTTCAATGGGGAACTTGGGAGCATGAAAAAGATCAGCGTGAGACTGGACATTAAACCTGACAGCAAGCCAAAGTTTCACAAAGCCTGACCTGTACCCTATGCAATTAGGCCAAAAGTTGAGGCTAACTTGGAGGCCTTAGTCGAGAATGGAGTCCTGGAGCCTGTGAGCATGAGCAAATGGGCCATACCCATTGTTCCTGTCCTGAAAAAGGATGGATCTGTTCGAATCTGCGGGGATTTTAAAGTGACTATTAACCCGGTGCTGTCTGCGGAACAGTACCCTCTTCCCCTCATTGATGATCTTTTTACGGGCCTGGTCGGAGGGCAAAAGTTCAGCAAAATAGACTTATGCCAGGCTTATCTACAAATGCATGTCGATGACAAATCAAAGGAGCTGCTGACAATTGTGACACACAAGGGGCTATACAGGTACTGCCGCCTTCCATTTGGAATTACGTCGGCCCCTGCTCTATTCCAAAGGGCAATGGATCAGATTTTGAGTGGACTGCCAGGAGTCCAGTGCTACCTGGACGACATCCTTGCCACTGGGACAAATGAGAAGGATCATCTTCTGAACTTGGATGCAACACTACAATGACTGAAAGAGTACGGACTCAGAGTTCGTAAAGACAAATGTGAATTCTTTCAGTCTTCAGTTGAGTACCTGGGGCATGTGATTGACGCTACTGGCCTGCATAAGGCGCCGTCAAAGGTCAAGGCGATCGTGGAGGCCCCAGCACCCCAGAATGTGAGCCAGTTACATTCATTTCTGGGGCTACTTAACTACTATGGGAAGTTTATTCCAGACTTAGCAACTTTGCTGAAGCCGTTACATCAGTTGCTATGTCAAGGCAAAACATGGAAATGGACTGAACTGTGCAACGAAGCTTTCGCCCAAGCAAAGAAAGCATTGCTGAAATCGGAGGTCCGGACGCACTTCGACCCAAAGCTACCCGTGCATCTAGCATGTGATGCATCACCATATGGTGTGGGAGCAGTCATATCCCACATCATGCCTTCTAGTGAAGAGAAACCTATCGCCTTCGCATCACGCACCTTGAACAAGGCCGAGAGTAACTATGCACAGATTGAGCGCGAGGCCTTGGGAATCGTTTTTGGAATTCGAAAATTTCATCAGTACCTGTTTGGGAGAAGGTTCACACTCCTGACGGACCACCGTCCATTGAATTCAATCTTCGGGCCCCACACCGGAATTCCGTCTCTTGCTGCAAGCAGGATGCAAAGGTGGGCTTTACTGTTGTCAGGACACACATACGACATCAAATATCGCAAATCAGACTTGCACGGCAATGCAGACGGTCTCTCGAGGCTACCCTTGCCTGTTACTCCCCCAGAGCCTCGTCAGATAGACATCTTCTACTTTAGACAAGTGGAGGGAGCACCTGTCATGGCAGTTCAGGTGCGAAGGTACACCCGCAACGATCCAGTCCTGTCTGAGGTAATGGACGATGTCATTCGAGGGAGAGCGATAGGAGATTCTCCTAGTTTGAAACCTTACGTTTCAAAAAGAAATGAGCCCTCCGTCCAGGCAGGTTGTCTTCTTTGGGGACGCCGTGTCATCATTCCGCCACCTCTGAGGGAACCTATACTGCAACAAATTCATACAGGCCACAGTGGGATGGTTCGGATGAAGGAAATGGCAAGAAGCTACTTTTGGTGGCCAGGTCTCGATGGAAATATTGAGGAGAAAGCCAAAACATGTTCCTCATGTCAAAGGGTCCGGAATGTTCCACAGCTGGCAACCCTACACCCCTGGGATTGGCCTGCAGAAGTGTGGCAGCGAGTACGTGTGGACTTCGCCGGTCCTTTCGAAGAGAAGATGTTTATGGTGGTTGTGGATGCTTGTAGCAAGTGGCCGGAGGTCGCTGTGATGAGGTCTACCACGGCAGAGAAAACAATTGAGAAACTTGGTGAGATGTTCAGCCGCTATGGCACCGGAACAACTCGTAAGTGACAACGGTCCACAATTTGTATCACAGGAGTTTGCAACCTTCCTGCATGTGAATGGTGTCCAACACATCAGGTCTACGCCCTATCATCCCCTTACTAACGGCCTGGCAGAAAGGTTTGTGCAAACTTTGAAGCACGCCTTGAAGGCATCGCAAGGTCAGGACTCAATCCACCAACGTCTGAACAGCTTCCTGTTGTCCTACAGGAACGAGCCGCATGCCACAACCAAAACTTCCCCCACTTCGCTCATGATGAAGAGGCAGTTGCGGACAAGTTTTGACTTACTCAAACCTCCAAGGGTAGAACAGGTTGTCCATTGTCTACAACAAGCTCAAGTTGAAAAGAGAGAGAAGAGCCAAGGAGAGACGGTTTCATCCGGGAGAGCACGTCCTAGCTCAGTGCTCTTCTCCAACACAGGAAGTCAAAGAGACGGTTCCACCTGTGCAAACTCCTGACTTTCAACTGACACAGGCACCTTCTCCATCCAGGCCTGTGTCAATGCCTACTGCTGTGGAAGCCAGCGATGACCGCCGGTATCCTGTCAGAGAGCGGCGGCCTCCAAGACGCTTGGATCTGTAGGCTTAGTGACTTACCCACAAGACTGGGGCAGAATATACCCCAGGGTAAAGTCAGGGTTTGAGGCAGTCTACCTCTACCCTTGGTTAGTTGAGTGCATTGAAAGTAACTTACCTGTTGAGGAATAATGTGGATTTTCATTTAAGAGGGGAGGAATATGTTATGTATTGTGTGTTCTATTGTGTGTTCTCCTCCCACCTGTGGTGGCGCTGTCACAGGAGATAAATGGTTGGGTGTTCTCTTGGTTAAGTTTAGCTCTCTTTGTTCGGAACTCTCCAGAACTTTCCTTTCCTTCCTGAATAAAGCACTTCATGTTTGAATCTCTGGGTTCTGAGTTCTAATTGTGTCTAGGTAGAAAGGTACCGACACAACAAATGTGACACTTGTAAGGGGTCGTTTTAACGAGCTTATGGTGTGCTAAATCAGTTTTGATTTTCGCACTACTCGTGAGCGGTTTCGAAGCGCTCCCCCCGTCACGGTTCTAGACACTGGGCTTATTGCCAGACAACCTTTGTGTGTTGGCCCAACTCGTGACTCAGAAGACAAATGGTCAGATGAGACAGATTGAGTTTTAAATCAAAACGATCTTTATTTTTGAAAGAGAATGTACACAGAGAAAAATGGCAAGAGTAAATGCAGACGAAAAATAATGTTTCTCACAGAGGACTAAATTATACACTGAGAAAAATAACTTTAAAGCATATAAACAGTTCTAAAATAGCGATAAGCTAAAAGCGGGGGTGAGGGAAGCGCACGGACACATCGAGGGATAAATCACACTCCTGACTTACAAATACCCTTAACGTTACAAACCCTCCCATTACTGAATATACCTCAATTATGTCAGTTAGGTAGAGTTGGGCCTTTATGCTCACCAGAATTTCAAAACCCTTCTGGACCTTGGTACTTCTTGTTACGTCTGGAATTTCCGATCTTCCTTATGGGACCGGCTCCTGGACCCTGTTACTTGGTGTCGTCCGGGACCTCCGACCTTCCTTATGGGACCGGCTCCTGGACTCGCTCTCCTGTACAAACTTTGGAAGTCCTCCGAAATCCTCGAGCCGTTTTCTGTTCCGCACGGTTCTCGAACTCCTGATGGTAACTGGACTTGGACTTCACGGTGTGAACCGTCTCCGGAGGAGTCTTCCTTACTCTGGTCGAATCTTAGACTGGCTTGCTGACGATTTACCTGAACGGTTATACTCTTTTCTGGCCCTAATCTTGGCGCCAAATCAACCGTTTTCCTTTGTTAAGGTTGCTTTAACAAAAGCAAACACATTAATTTTAACTGCTTGCAAATCGAACTAATGGGAATCCGATTAGTGTCCCTTCGTTTGTGTGTGCTCAGCAGTTTCTGAGATCGGTTACCGCTTTGCCATAATGGGAATCCGTTTAGTGTCCCTCCGTTTGTGTGTGCTCAGCGGTTTCTGAGATCGGTTACCGCTCTGCCAGCGATTAGCGCACCTCCAGGTGCTAATAGTATTCTTCTAATCGATGATGACTCAGACTGCTTTAAGGTACTGTGTGTGTGTCCTTTTGAACTGGGCCATGAGAACTGCCAACTCCATTCTGTGTTCTCACAATGTGGCCACTTCAGGGGCCCTACCCGTATACTGTATTTCATGGATTTTTGCGAATCCTACACACTTTCCATATCTTTTTCTACCATTAATGACCTGTCTACAGCAACTAAAATTAAAGTTCAGCACACTGGATATCCAGTGTTGCTGGGAAAGTGAGGTTGGAGATGAGATTGTACTTTCTTAAAATTCGTTCTTGGGATGTGGGTATCGCTGACCTTATTGCTTATTTATAGATGCCCTGAGAAGGTGGTAATACAACTGAGTGACTTCCTAGGCCACTTAAGAGGGCAATGAAGGGTCAACAACTTAGTGTGGGACTAGAGTCACATACAGACCAGGCCAGTTAGGAACAGCAAGTTTCCTTCCCTACAGGACATTAATGGATCAGTGGGGTTTTTATGGCAGACAGTTTCATGGTCACTTTTTACCGATACAAGTGAAAATTTGGAATAACAGAGGGGGTCAGGGTGGATTTTTGAGGAGTGCGCTGATGATGGCGGTTTGAATGGGAGCAGAACAGTACCCGAAGAGCAGGAAGCATTTACAAAGTCAGCTTGCATAGTGGCCAGGAAGGGAAGTTGAGTTGTGAGGAGTTTAGTGCCAATGGGATTCAGGGAGCAGGAGGAGGGTCTCATAGACAAGATGAGCTCAATGAGCGCATAGGGGAGAGAAACTAGAGGGAGCCGTGAGGTTCGCACTTGAGGCGAGGGTGGGGAGTGAAGGGGAGAGGGTTGATATTGAACAAAAGGAGCTGGGGGCTACCTTTGCTCTCCTGTATGATTCTAGGGAAATGGCAATTTTGGCAGAGAAACATGAGGAAATGACATGGTCAAGCCAGATGTGGTGGTGGACGGTTAAGCCAGCTGTGCATCTGTGCCCCTTGGACTTGAAGGAGCAAAAATGGGGCCACACCTGGGGGAGTCAATGAAGGTTTTGCTGGAGATAAGGGCAATATGTGGTGGTAAGGGCGTGGTCGACTGCTCCAGAAGTAACGTAGTGAATGGAACCCAAAGGCTAGGCAGCTGGGAGTTTAAAAGCGTAGTTGTAAGCATCTCGGGGCAGATTACAAGCAGATGAAGAATTAACTGGGGTTGGATGGGTGTATGGGGGTGTGGATGATGAGGGATACAACAATGTGGTCTGAATTGCCTGTCGGTGATCAAAGTCACAGGAGTAGAGAGGCCATGAGAGATAGCGAGGTTGATGAGCTAGCTGATATGGGTAGGGTAGGAGTGATTTTATGGAGCGATAGGCTTTTGGAGGATCGGAGGGTGATGAATTCAAAGGAGAATGGTGCACTGAGTCTTCTTTTCAGCATTTTTCCCTCCCACTGCTTGTGAAAGCCCTGCCTTCTTGCTGGAGTACAGTTGCACCGTTGGCCTCTGGTGCTTCACCCAACTTGGCATTATTTAAATGTGAACTCTGACCCTTTTGACAGGCTATTTAACCATGGGATATGTCAGAGTTGAGCCCAATCCTGTTCACTTATCCTCATATGTATAGTTCCAACAGGGAGGTTCCACATCAGGCAACGTATATATTCACTAAGAAATCAATTCTTTTTTCTTCAAATAAACCTTGCAAAAGGGGACAGTTGCTCATCGCCACCCTTTATGACAGTGGGGCAAATTTCCGCCATTCTGTTTTTTATTTTCGCAAGGACCTGAATTGAAGAGCCAAGACCTTTAGAGAGAGCAGCATCAAAGTTGAACATAGAAGAGTGGATTAAATAAGCCTAGAACTAGCCATCATGAGTCTATGAATTATTCAAATAACAGAGTTTGGGTTTCCATTTTGATTCAAGTCTCAGCAACATTAAAAATGACCCCCAGTATAACCTCCCCAGTGGTCCTTCTGAAAATATGAGGTAATTTTCAAAATAATGGCAGAGGAAATATGATCTGAGTACTTGAAAAGTAATACAGTGGTTAAATTTAGTTGCTAGTTTTTTTTATTTTCCAAAGTCCTATTGTGTACTTAAAGCAATAAAAACAAACATGCTTTGTCATTGTCCAGAGGGCATTTATGTAGCGAAATATGTTTTATTTGATTAATCTTCAGCATTAGGAATAAGAATCATAATTATTTCAAGAGTATAAAGTATCTCCTCAGAACTTTAGTTATCTATCGGTTACAGCTTTATTTATCTTTCTGTAGCTGTAAAGAGTGGAGCAAATTGTAAGTATTATCTAACTGTGAACATCCTTCCTGAACTTAAAATAGAGTGACAAGTGAAATAAATGTCTCCTTATCAGAATGAGTGGGTGGAAGCAGCAATACCTCTTCTATAGATTGCAACAACCCCACTTCTGAATGCAATTGTGTACTATTCAGTTAGCATTAAAAAACAAAAATATCATGCAGATTACATTAATATTAATTTTTTTTATTCATTCCTATGATGTGGGCGTCGCTGGCAAGGCCAGCACTTATTGCCCATCCCTAATTGCCCTTGAGAAGGTGGTGGTGAGCCACCTTCTTGAACTGCTGCAGTCCGTGAGGTGAAGGTACTTCCACAGTGCTGTTAGGTAGGGAGTTCCAGGATTTTGACCCAGTGACGATGAAGGAACAGTGATATATTTCCAAGTCAGGATGGTGTGTGACTTGGAGGGGAACTTGCAGGTGATGGTGTTCCCATGGGCCTGCTGCCCTTGTCCTTCTAGGTGGTAGAGGTCACTGGTTTGGGAGGTGCTGCCGAAGAAGCCTTGGCGAGTTGCTGCTGTGCATCTTATAGATGGTACACACCGCAGCCACGGTACACTGCTGGTGCAGGGAGTGAATATTTAAGGTGGATGGGGTGCCAATCAAGTGGGTTGCTTTGTCCTGGATAGTGTCCAGCTTCTTGAGTGTTGTTGGAGCTGCACTCATCCAGGCAAGTGGAGAGTAATCCATCACACTCCTGACTTGTGCCCTGTAGATGGAAGAAAGGCTTTGGGGAGTCAGGAGGTGAGACACTCGCCACAGAATACCCAGCCTCCGACCTGCTCTTGTAGCTACAGTATTTACGTGGCTGGTCCAATTAAATTTCTGGTCAATGGTGACCCCCAGGATGTTGATGGTGGGGAATTCGGCAATGGTAATGCCGTTGAATGTCAAGGGATGGTGGTTAGACTCTCGCTTGTTGGAGATAGTCATTGCCTGGCACTTGTGTGGCACGAATGTTACTTGCCACTTATCAGCCCAAGCCTGAATGTTATCCAGGCCTTGTTGCATTCGGGCATGGACTGCTTCATTATCTGAGGAGTTGCAAATGGCATAGAACACTGTGAAATCATCAGCTAACATCCCCACTTCTGACCTTATGATGGAGGGAAGGTCACTGATGAAGCAGCTGAAGATGGTTGGGCCTAGGACACTGCCCTGAGAAACTCCTGGGGCTGAGATGATTGGCCTCCAACAACTACAACCATCTTCCTTTGTGCTAGGTATGACTCCAGCCAGTGGAGCGTTTTCACCCTGATTCCCATTGACTTCAGTTTTACTAGGGCTCCTTGATGCCACACTTGGTCAAATGCTGCCTTGATGTCAAGGGCAGTCACTCTCACCTCACCTCTGGAATTCAGCTCTTTTGTCCATGTCTGGACCAAGGCTGTAATGAGGCCTGGAACTGAGTGGTCCTGGTGGAACCCAAACTGGGCATCGGTGAGCAGGTTATTGATGAGTAAGTGCCACTTGATAGCACTGTTGATGACACCTTCCATCACTTTGCTGATGATTGAGAGTCGATTGATGAGGTGGTAATTGGCCAAATTGGATTTTGTTCTGTTTTTTGTAGACAGGATATACCTGGGCAGTTTTTCACATTGTTGGGTAGATGCCAGTGTTGTAGCTGTACTGGAACAGCTTGGCTAGAGGCGCGGCTAGTTCTGGAGCACAAGTCTTCAGCACGATAGTCGGGATGTTGTCAGGGCCCATAGCCTTGGCTGTACCCAGTGCGTTCAGCTGTTTCTTGATATCACGTGGAGTGAATTGAATCGGCTGAAGACTGACTTCTGTGATGGAGGGGACCTCAGGAGGTAGCCGATATGGATCATCCACTTGGCACTTCTGGCTGAAGATGGTTGCAAAAGCTTCAGCCTTGTCTTTTGCACTCGCGTGCTGGGCTCCGCCATCATTGAGGATAGGGATAGGAACGTAAGTACGCCATTGAGCCCCTCTAGCCTGTCCATTCAATGAGATCATGGCTGATCTGTGATCTAACTCTATATACCCGTCTTTGGTCTATATCCCTTAACACCTGTTCATGGAGCCTCCTCCCCCCATTAGTTGTTTAATGGTCCACCACCATTCACGACTGGATGTGGCAGGACTGCAGAGCTTTGATCTGATCCGTTGATTGTGGGATCGCTTAGCTCTGTCTATAGCATGCTGCTTCTGCTGTTTAGCATGCATGTAGTCCTGTGTTACAGCTTCCCCAGCTTGGCACCTCATTTTTAGGTATGCCTGGTGCGGCTCCTGGCATACTTTTCTGTACTCCTCATTGAACCAGGGTTGGTCCCCTGGCTTGTTGGTAATGGTAGAGTGAGGGATATGCTGGGCCATGAGGTTACAGATTGTGGTGGAATACAATTCTGCTGCTGCTGAAGGCCCACAACACCTCATGGATGCCCAGTTTTAAGCTGCTAGATCTGTTCTGAATCTATCCCATTTAGCACGGTAGTCGTGCCACACAACACGATGGAGGGTGTCCTCAGTGTGAAGATGGAATTTTGTCTCCACAAGGACTGTGCGGTGGTCACTGTTACCAATGTTGTCATGGACAGATGCATCTGCAACAGGTAAATTGGTGAGGATGAGGTCAAGTAGCTTTTTCCCTTGTGTTGGTTCTCTCACCACCTGCCGCAGTCGTAGTCTGGTAGGTATATCCATCAGGACTCGGCCAGCAGTGGTGCTATCGAGCCACTCTTGGTGATGGACATTGAAGTCTCCCACCCAGAGTACATTCTGTGCCCTTGCTACCATCAGTGCTTCTTCCAAGTGGTGTTCAACACGGAGGAGTACTGATTAATCAGCTGAGGGAGGGCAATAAGTGGTAATCAGCAGGAGGTTTCCTTGCCCATGCTTGACCTGAAGCCATGAGACTTCATGGGGTCTGGAGTCAATAACTCCCAGGGCCACACCCTCCCGACTTGTATAACACTGTGCCGCCACCTCTGGTGGGTCTGTCCTGCTGGTGGGACAGGACATACCCAGGGATGATGATGGAGGAGTTTGGGACATTGGTTGAAAGGTATGATTCTGTGAGTATGACTATGTCAGGCTGTTGCTTGACTAGTCTATGGGACAGCTCCAGATGTTAGTGAGGAGGACTTTGTAGGGTCGACTGGGCTGGGTGTGCCTTTGTCGTGTCCGAAGCCGATGCTGGGTGGTCCATCCGGTTTTATTCTTATTGTTTTTTGTAGCGGTTTGGAACAACTGAGTGGCTTGCTAGGCCATTTCAGAGGGCAGTTAAGTGTCAACCACATTGCTGTGGGTCTGGAGTCACATATAGGCCAGACCAGGTAAGAACAGCAGATTTCCTTCCCTAAAGGACATCAGAGAACCAATGGGTTTTTATGACAATCCGATAGTTTCATGGTTTTTATGGCAATCCGATAGTTTCATTACTGATACTAGCTTTTTATTCCAGATTTATTCAATTAACTGAATTTAAATTCCCCAGCTGCCATGAACTCACGTCTCTGGATCTTTAGTCCAGGTCTCTGGATTACCTCTTCTTCTTCTTAGCCAGTCCCTCGGAACCGAGGATGACTAGCTTCCACATTAAAAATGAGTTCGCAGGTGACTAATGAGTCCAATGCGGGACCTATAGTCTTTGTCATAGGTGGGGCAGATGGTGGTTGAAGGGGCGGGTGGGTTGGGTGCTTGGGTTGACGTGCGCTCCTTGCGCTGCCTGCGCTTGGCTTCCGCTTGCTCCCAGCGAAGAGACTCGAGGTGTTCGGCGCCTTCCCGGATGCTTCTCCTCCTTTTTGTGCGGTCTTGGGCTAGGGATTCCCAGCTGTCGGTGGGGATGTTACACTTTTTCAAGGAGGCTTTGAGGGTGTCCTTGAAGCGTTTCCTCTGCCCACCTGGGGCTCTCTTGCCGTGTCGGAGTTCCGAGTAGAGCGCTTGTTTTGGGAGTCTCGTATCGGGCATGCGGACAATGTGACCCATCCATCGGAGCTGATCGAGCCATGCCAGTAACATAACCACTTTACTACCGTTCCTGGTAATTATCTATCCTCTCCCTCCAACACCAAGTATCCTCTTCCACAGGAAACGTGTTCAGTGAACATCTGTATGAATACAATCAATGCTATACTCTGATGCATCTGATAAGAGGTGCAGATGAGCACTCTGTTTTCCTTGCCTCTGGTCTGAGGCTACAGAAACTGACCCCAGGGGAAACACAAACTTCAGTAAAAACCAGGGGCTGATATCTTTCTCCTTGGTGAGCCACATCAACATCACAAAAAGGACAAGTAACGACACACAAACTTTTAGATTATTTTTGGCTTCAAGATTAAATTCAGATTGCTTGCGTAGAAACACCTTTCACTGAGATACATAACAATATTTAATCACCTAATGATGCACTGAGCTTACATAGATGTACAATGCGTACATTGTGCTTTCGCAATGCTTGTTCTCACATCACTGAGCAATTTCACAGTGAAGTTAATAAGAAAATGTAATGAAATATCATGACGTTTATTTATTTTCTGGTTCTCATGTTTCTGATGAGCACTGAAGAAATTCTTCTGTCAGGCACAGGGACGTGGGTCACAGTGCTTAGATTGTATATAAAGGAAAGGACTTGCCTTTGTAGAGTACCTTTCACGACCTCAGGACATCCCAAAGTGCGTCACACCCAATGGAGTACTTTTAGAAGTGTAGTGACTATTGTAATGTAAAGAAATGCTGCAGCCAATTTGCGCACAGCAAGATCCTGCAAACAGCGATGAGATATACGACCAATCCGTTTTTTTTTAGTGATGTTGGTTGAGGGATAGATATCAACCAGGGCAGTGCCCCGGGATCTTTTACATCCACCTGTGAGGGCAGACAGGGCCTCGGTTTAACGTTTCATCCGGAAGACGGCACCTTCTGCCAGTGCAGCACTCCCTCAGCACTGCCCTGGAGTGTCAGCCTGGATTATGTGCTCAAGTCTCTGGACTGGGGCTTGACCCCACCGCCTTCTGTCTCAGAAGTGTGAGTGCTACCATTGAGTCAGGGCTGGCACCAATGAGCTCGTAGATCCTATCTTTTGAAAATGATAGATCTTTTTGATAATGTTTTAGCTGACAACGTAAAATGTTTTAATAACCATAGTGGAAATTATTTTAAGTACAGAGTACAACAACATTAAATAGCAAAGATGAGCAATTTGGAAGTCTCTTGATAAGGTTATTTTTCATTTACTCTTTGCATGGTCTCTTTCATTTATTAATATTACCTTTTACCCTTGGCAAAGTTAAATTGGAACTGGTGAAACTGATCTTATGGTCTGGTTGTGCTCTGCTGAGCTTTGGACAAAGAATACAGCAGGTCAATAGCACAATAGGTTGAATGAAATTCTGAGAATTTTCTGTACACACTGCTTAAATTAAAACAGTGAGACAGCAACTTTACTAAAGTGCACTGACAGGCTGACTGCTTTTAAATCATGGAATCTAACAAAGTTTATCAGAGGTTAAAAGTTTATTTAATAGCAAAGGATTTATATACTGCGAATATACACTCAGCTTCATGCATGTGCCTTTACATGATAAGATTAGTAATTTTACCTGTGCATTTACAACTCCAACCAATTTAGTGATCGTAACATGTTGAAAACCAAAACTAGAAGAAGTTCTACAAAACATTCTATGAGATTTCCTTTCATCGAAAGTGGTCCTTTACCAACCTGCCCCCACCACACAGTGCTGCCCCCCGATTATCAAAATCCACGACAAGGCCTTGGACAACGTGGATCACTTTCCATACCTCGGGAGCCTACTGTCAACAAGGGCAGACGTCGACGACGAAGTCCAACACCGTCTTCAGTGTGCCAGTGCAGCCTTCGGTCACCTGAGGAAGAGAGTGTTTGAAGACCAGGACCTCAAACCCGGCACTAAGCTCATGGTCTACAGGGCAGCAGTGATACCTGCCCTGCTGTATGCCTCAGAGATGTGGACTATGTGCAGCAGACAGCTCAAAGCACTGCAGAGGTACCACCAACGCTGCCTCCGCAAGATCCTGCAAATCCATTGGCAGGATAGGCGCACCAACGTCAGTGTTCTTGCTCAGGCCAACATCCCCAGCATCGAAGCTCTGACCACGCTCAATCAGCTCCGATGGACGGGTCACATTGTCCGCATGCCCGATACGAGACTCCCAAAACAAGCGCTCTACTCGGAGCTCCGGCACGGCAAGAGAGCCCCAGGTGGGCAGAGGAAACGCTTCAAGGACACCCTCAAAGCCTCCTTGAAAAAGTGCAACATCCCCACCGACACCTGGGAATCCCTGGCCCAAGGCCGCACAAAGTGGAGGAGAAGCATCCGGGATGGCATCAAACACCTCGAGTCTCTTCGTCGGGAGCAAGCAGAAGTCAAGCGCAAGCAGCGCAAGGAGCGCACGTCAACCCAAGCACCCCACCCACCCGCCCCTTCAACCACCGTCTGCCCCACCTGTGACAGAGACTGTAGGTCCCGCATTGGACTAATCAGCCACCTGTGAGCTCATTTTTAATGTGGAAGCAAGTCATCCTCAGTTCCGAGGGACTGCCTAAGAAGAAGAAGGGAAGAAGGTACTACCCACAGTGGAACTGAATTGCAAACATCAGGAAAGTTCCCGGTTCCATCCCTGGTCTATGCTTAATTAGCTGAATTAAGCCAAGGAAGAAAGATCTTGGCCTAGAAATATGTTTGCACGCACCTGTTTTTCAGACCAAGTGTCCACTACGGCTACATATCCATGCTCAGTCCGCATCAGAAGAGCGCTGCACACTTTATTGATTTGGGCATCTGTAATTGTCCAGAGTGCCCTCCTGAAAGTCATCACAAGAATCCTCCTCAATCGCCTTCTCCCAGTGGCCGATGAGCTCCTCCCAGAGTCGCAATGCGGATTCTGCCCACTAAGGGGCACAATGCACAAGATCTTCACCGCGCGCCAATTACAAGAGAAATGCAGGGAACAGCACCAACTGCTGTACATGGCCTTCTTTGACCTCACAAAAGCTTTCGACACTGTCAACCGTGAGGGGTTATGGAGTGTCCTTCTCAAATTCAGCCGCCCTCAAAAGTTTGTCACCATCCTCCGCCTGCTTCACGCGACATGCAAGCTGTGATCCTGACCAATGGTTCCACCACAGACCCAATTCACATATGGACCGGGGTCCAGCAAGGCTGTGTCATTGCACCAACGCTCTTCTCGATCTTCCTTGTTGCAATGCTCCATCTCACCCTCAATAAGCTCACCGCTGGAGTGGAGTTAATTTACAGAACAAACGGGAAACTGTTCAACCTCCGTCACCTTCAGTCCAGGTCCAAGGTCGTCCCATTCTCTGTCGTCGAATTACAGTATGCAGACGATGCTTGCGTCTGCGCACACTCGGAGGTCGAACTCTAAACCATCGTTAACACCTTCACTGAAGTGTATGAGAGCATGGGCCTTACACTAAACATCTGTAAGACAAAGGTCATCTAACAATCTGCCCCCGCCACACAGTACTGCCCCCTGATTATCAAAATCCACGACAAGGCCTTGGACAACGTGGACCACTTTCCATACCGCGGGAGTCTACTGTCAACAAGGGCAGACGTCGATGACAAAGTCCAACACCTCCTTCAGTGTGCCAGTGCAGCCTTCGGTCGCCTGAGGAAGAGAGTGTTTGAAGACCAGGACCTCAAACCCGGCACCAAGCTCATAGTCTACAGAGCAGCAGTAATACCCGCCCTGCTGTATGCCTCAGAGACATGGACCATGTACAGCAGGCACCTCAAAGCACCGGAGAGGTACCACCAATGCTGCCTCCGCAAGATCCTGCAAATCCATTGGCAGGATAGGCGCACCAACATCAGTGTTCTCGCACAGGCCAACATCCCCAGCATCGAAGCTTTGGCCATGCTCGATCAGCTCCGATGGACGAGTCACATCGTCTGCATGCCCGATACGAGACTCCCAAAACAAGTGCTCTACTCGGAGCTCCGACACGGCAAGAGAGCCCCAGGTGGGCAGAGGAAACACTTCAAGAACACCCTCAAAGCCTCCTTGAAAAAGTGCAACATCCCCACCGACACCTGGGAATACCTGGCCCAAGACCGCACGAAGTGGAGGAGAAGCATCCAGGAAGTTGCCGAACACCGCGAGTCTCTTTGCCGGGAGCAAGCGGAAGCCAAGCGCAAACAGTGCAAGGAGCGCACGTCAACCCAAGCACCACACCCACCTGCCCCTTCAACCACCGTCTGCCCCACCTGTGACAGAGACTGTAGGTCCCGCATTGGACTCATCAGTCACCTGAGAACTCATTTTTAATGTGGAAGCAAGTCAGCCTCGGTTCCGAGGGACTGCCTAAGAAGTGAAGAAGAACATATGCATGCTCAGTCCGCATTGGAAGTGCGCTGCACACCTTATTGATTTGGGCATCTGTAATTGTCCAGAGTGCCCTCCTGAAACTGGCGTTAGGCCCATTGCCTGTGTGAATTGGAAGGTCCTCAGGACATCCTAAAGCACTTCACAGCTAATTAATTCATTTTGTAGTGACTGTTGTGTGGGCAAATGTGACAGCGAATTTGCATAGCAAGGTCCCACAAACTACAGTAAGATAAATGAATCTCTTTTTTGTGGTGTTGGTTGGGGGATCAACATTGTGCAGAACACCAAGAGAACTTCTTTGCTCTTCTTTAAATAATGTTCTGGGATTGTTTACGTCCACCTAAACAGGCAGGCAGGGTCTTGGCTTAATATCTCAACTGAAAGACAAACTCTGACAATGCAGCATTCCTTCCAGTACTACACTGAAGTACCAGCCTAGATAAGCCTTGGAGTGGGGCTTGAACCCAGAACTTTCTGGTTTCGAGGCAAGTGTGCTTCCAATTAGCCAAACTGACAGTGGTAGGGGTGCTTCAATTGGCCTCAGTGATCCTCGGCTAGGAAAAGGGAAATCAGCCAGTGCTCCTAATCTTTATCCAGTCATTGGTTAGAATGTGCACATATGTGGTTATCAGGGGAAGACAATGTTGGACTTAACTGTGATGACTTCATGGTCAAATAGTATGTCAACATTCATTGTCTAGCTTACAGATGAAGAATGGCCACTTGGGTGAGGTACCCCAGTGCTGGCACCTGTGGATCTATATTACACCATGAGTCACTGCCTTCAGGAGAGGAGGGAGACTTTTTTTTTGGGAGGGGGGGAAATGGTAAACCATTTTACTTTTCCTTTGAATTGTGATCTCCTAGAAAATAGGACTCAACTGCGATATTTCACGCTGCACCCGCTCCCAAGCTTCTTACCAATGTTTAAATGAAACTGGTTGTTTGAAAGTGGACTTGCGTGGTCCAGGTTCATAATCTTGTAAAGATTAATGAAAGAAAAAAAACACAAACACTGGAAATCTCAAATAAAAATAGAAAATGCACATTAGCTAAATCAGCATCTGAAAAGAAAAGTAGATGAATGTTTTGGGTGAGCCATTTCATCATGCGAGATGGCACTCAATGAAGAAATTAATTCTAAAAATGTAAACTGCCCCAGTGGCTCACATAGTAAAGACACTGTTTTGATTGGAACTGAGCCATACCTCATCCCCGGCACTATTCGCAGTCTGTACTAAGTTAACTGACATCAGCTGGAGTGGCAATGCGGGTACTTAACTGGCCTTAGCATTCCTCATCTAGGGGAATGAAAAATTAGCAAGGATTTCTGCTCCTAATTGTTATTATTGACTCTTGCTGGAAACTGTGAATGTATTGGGTCCTCTTTTTGGTTAGACCCAATTAGCTGTAACTTAATAAAACTTTAAATAAAGCTTAACAAAATTAAATTAAAATTTGGTTTGCCGGGGTGATGATGCACTCCAGTCCCCGCAGCGCCCACCGGTCTCGGAAGGCCTCAAGTGTGCCAGCGGAAACCGCGTGCTCCATCTCCAGGGCCACCCGGGCGCAAACATAGCCACAGAAGAGAGGCAGGCAATCGGGCCGGACGACCCCCTCAACCACCAACTGCCTGGACCTATTAATGGCCACTCTGGCCAGGCCCAGAAGCAGTCCCACAAGGAGGTCCTCCGACCCGCCCGCTCCCCTCCGCACCTGGTGACCGAAGATCAGGAGCGTGGGACTGAAGTGCAACCAAAAATCAAGGAGCAGCCCCTTCAAATAATGGAACAGGGGCTGCAACCTCACACATTCTATATAAACATGGAACCCGGACTCCTCTAGGCCGCAAAAAAGGCAGGCGGCCTGGGAGTCCGTGAACCTACTTAACATTTTATTGCACGGAACTGCTCCGTGCAACACCCTCCAGGCCTAGTCCCCAATATTGAATGTATTGGGTGGGGTGATGATCTGGTTCAGCTGTGATACCACTCAAAGTCAAATAACGTGCTGGTAATCATTGCCTAAGCTCGCACTTGGGTAAGATACTGGAGGGCTCAAATGACCAGTTTGAGTCAGGGCCTTCAGGACAGAGGGAAAAGTTCAGAAGAGAAAAACTTTCAAAATTGCAGTTAATAAATTGGAAGCTTAAATAATAAACAACTTAACATTTTGTAAACCGAATTCAAGTTTGCACCTTTGTGTGGAGATTGACTTGAGGGAGTATTTCATTCAGTTAGAGGTCTTCACCAAAGATGTTACTTGCTGAGACAAAAATGACAACATTCAATAATGTACGGAAGTATAGCGGTTATGGCACTGGACTAGCAACCCAGAGGTTGCATATGGCAATCCCACCATGGCAAGTTGTGAAAATGAAGCCAATAAATATGGTATTTTGTGGGTTATCACCAAAAGAAATGAGAATGAAAATTACCACATTGTTGTAAAAACCAAGCTGGTTTACTAATGTCCTTCACATCCTGAGATGTAGCTTGCTCTAGCCAGATGGGGATTCAGACTTTCCTTCCTTTGTGCTACCCTTTTTATTGTGGTAATAGGGAGAATAATCATTCTGTTCATCAATACAATAATATTCTTTCACTGGCATCATTGGTAGCTTAAAAACTTGGGTAAATTTGATTAAAGGCTTCCTTTTCACTCTACATCCATTTCCTTGGTCATCACTCCAGGGAGCGAAATCCACATACAACATGCATTTATATAGCACCGTTAATGTAGAAAAACGTCCCAAGGTGCTTCACAGAGGTGTAGTGAATAAAATGGACCCCGAGCCAAAGAAGGAGATATTATCAGGAGGGTCAGAGATGGGTTTTAATGAAGGTCTTAAAGGAAGAACAGGAGGTGGAGGGGCTTAAGGAAGGACCCTAGGTGGCTGAAGGCGTAGAATCATAGAAACTTACAGCACAGAAGGAGGCCATTCGGCCCGCCGTGCCTGTGCTGGCTCTTTGAAAGAGCAGTCGTGCTTAGTCCCACATTCCCGCCTTTTGTCCGTAACCCTGTAAGTTCCTCATCCTCAATCACCTGTCCAACTCCCTTTTAAAATTATTTATGGTAATCAGCTTCCACCACCTTTTAGGTAGAGTGTTCTAGATCTCGACTGCTCTTTGAGCAAAAAAATTTCTCCTCATCTCCCCTCTTGATCTTTTGCCAAGGATTTTAAATCTATGACCTTTGGTTATTGACCCACTCGCCAGAGAGAATAGATTTTTTCTATCGACTCAATCAAGACCTCTTATCATCTTGAAAACCTCTATGGTCACCTCTTAATCTTCTGTTCCAAGGAGAACAGTCCAAACTTTTCCAACCTCTCCTCATAACTGAAGTCCCTCATCCCTGGTAACATCCTGGTAAACCTCCTCTGTACCCTTTCCTGAAGTGTGATGCTCAGAATTGTCCACAATACTCCAGCTGAGGCCTAACCATTTATAAAGTTCTAGCATGATCTCTTTGCTTTTATATTCTATCCCTCTATTTATAAACCCAAGTAGCCCATATGCTTTTTAACCACCTTATCAACTTGCCCTGCCACCTTCGGCTTTCAAATCTTGAACAGCTTCTCTCAGTGGTGGCTTGTCAGTACTTTTTTGTGCCAGAATCTGACACAATCCAGAGTGATCTCAAAAGGATCGCTTTAACTGGCCAGTCTAAATAAAGTATCTAATAAGTAATCTCCTGGAAGAAGACACACTATAAAGAGGTCGGGGCCCAGGAGCGATGACGATGCCCAGGAGCGAGGTCGAGGCCCAGGAGTGAGGTCAGGGCCCAGGAGCGACGACGATGCCCAGGAGCGAGGTCGGGGCCCAGGAGCGACGACGGGGCCCAGGAGCGAGGACGGGGCCCAGGAGCGAGGACGGGGCCCAGGAGCGAGGTCGAGGCCCAGGAGTGAGGTCAGGGCCCAGGAGCGACGACGATGCCCAGGAGCGAGGTCGGGGCCCAGGAGCGACGACGGGGCCCAGGAGCGAGGACGGGGCCCAGGAGCGAGGACGGGGCCCAGGGGCGAGGACGGGGCCCAGGGGCGAGGACGGGGCCCAGGAGCGACGACGATGCCCAGGACCGGGTTCGAGGCCCAGGAGCGACGACGGGGCCCAAGAGCGAGGACGGGGCCCAGGAGCGAGGATGGGGCCCAGGAGCAAGGTCGAGGCCCAGGAGCGACGACGGGGCCCAGGGGCGAGGACGGGGCCCAGGGGCGAGGACGGGGCCCAGGAGCGACGACGATGCCCAGGACCGGGTTCGAGGCCCAGGAGCGACGACGGGGCCCAAGAGCGAGGACGGGGCCCAGGAGCGAGGATGGGGCCCAGGAGCAAGGTCGAGGCCCAGGAGCGACGACGGGGCCCAGGAGCGAGGACGGGGCCCAGGAGCAAGGTCGAGGCCCAGGAGCGAGGTCGAGGCCCAGGGGCGAGGACGGGGCCCAGGGGCGAGGTCGAGGCCCAGGAGCGAGGTCGAGGCCCAGGGGTGAGGACGGGGCCCAGGGGCGAGGTCGAGGCCCAGGAGTGAGGTCGAGGCTCAGGAGCGAGGTTGGGACCCAGGAGCGAGGACGGGGCCCAGGAGCGAGGTCGGGGCCCAGGAGCGAGGTTGAGGCCCAGGAGCGACAACGAGGCCCAGGGGCGAGGACGAGGCCCAGGAGCGAGGACGGGGTCCAGGGGCGAGGTCGAGGCCCAGGAGTGAGGACGGGGCCCAGGAGCGAAGTCGAGGCCCAGAAGTGAGGTCGAGGCCCAGGAGCGAGGTCGGGACCCAGGAGTGAGGACGGGGCCCAGGAGCGAGGACGGGGCCCAGGAGCGAGGACGAGGTCCAGGAGCGAGGATGGGGCCCAGGAGCGAGGACGAGGCCCAGGGGTGAGAACAGGGCCCAGGAGTGAGGTCGAGGCCTAGGAGCGAGGACGGGGCCCAGGAGCAAGGTCGAGGCCCAGGAGTGAGGACGGGATCCAGGAGTGAGGTCGGGACCCAGGGGCATGGACGAGCCCAGGAGTGGCACAGCGTGGACCAGCATTAGGGTCAGGAGGACCACAATGCAGCCTATGAAACCTAGGCAGAGAGGACCTGCGGGAAGGAGGGAGGAGGACAGTAGGAGTATGTTTGTGTGTGTGTGCTAGGCCGATGTAGCAGAGCCTGGTCTCCAATTGTCTTGGATCCCCTTGCCATTGGACCAAGACCTTGCTCTGTCAAACCCGTGTGGTAGCTGGTGTGCAACGGCCATCCCATGTTAAAATAAATCACGCACAGGCATCTTCCACCCTTCAAAATGAAGTTCGGGACCTGGAATGTCAGGACCCTCATGGATAACCCCAACAGCGACAGACCGGAACATCGTACTGCTATCGTTGCCCAAGAGCTCAGAGTAAGTCATCCTCGGTTTCCAGGGACTGCCTAAGAAGAAAAAGGATCTAATAAGGCAGTTATTCTGCAGAGTTTGTGTTGTCGTGAAGTGTTTTGTAACTACATGAAACATGCAGGATAAATGTAGAATCAGTCCCTATTTTGCCTTTAGACGTAAGCCCATCTCCAGGAGTTAGTATCACACCATTCTGGTTTCACGTCTGTTCCATATAACTGCAACCAGTGTAAAGCCAACTTAGAGTCATAGAGTCATACAGCACGGATAGAGGCCCTTCGGCCCATCGTGTCCGCGCCGGCCATCAAGCCCTGTCTAATCTAATCCCATATTCCAGCATTTGGTCCGTAGCCTTGTATGCTATGGCATTTCAAGTGCTCATCCAAATGCTTCTTAAATGTTGTGAGGGTTTCTGCCTCCACAACCCTTTCAGGCAGTGAGTTCCAGACTCCAACCACCCTCTGGGTGAAAAAGTTCTTTCTCAAATCCCCTCTAAACCTCCCGCTCTTTACCTTGAATCTATGCCCCCTAGTTATTGACCCCTCTACTAAGGGAAAAAGCTCCTCAGCATCCATCCTATCTATGCCCCTCATAATTTTGTACACCTCAATCATGTCCCCCCTCAGCCTCCTCTGCTCCAAGGAAAACAAACCCAATCTGCCCAGTCTCTCTTCATAGCTGAAGCGCTCCAGCCCTGGTAACATCCTGGTGAACCTCCTCTGCACCCTCTCTAACGCGATCACATCCTTCCTGTAGTGTGGCGACCAGAACTGCACACAGTATTCCAGCTGTGGCCTAACCAGTGTTTTATACAGCTCCATCATAACCTCCTTGCTCTTATATTCAATGCCTCGGCTAATGAAGGCAAGTATCACATATGCCTTTTTTACTACCTTATCCACCTGTTCCGCCGCCTTCAGGGATCTGTGTACTTGCACACCCAGATCCCTCTGACCCTCCGTCTTGCCTAGGGTCTTTCCATTCATTGTGTATTCCCTTGCCTTGTTAGTCCGCCCAAAGTGCATCACCTCGCACTTTTCCGGGTTAAATTCCATTTGCCACTGTTCCGCCCATCTGACCAACCCATCTATATCGTCCTGCAGACTGAGGCTACCCTCCTCGCTATTTACCACCCTACCAATTTTTGTATCATCCGCGAACTTACTGATCATACCTTTTACATTCATATCCAAGTCATTAATGTAGACCACAAACAGCAAGGGACCCAACACCGATCCCTGTGGTACCCCACTGGCCACAGGCTTCCAGTCACAAAAACAACCTTCGACCATCACCCTCTGCCTTCTGCCACTAAGCCAGTTTTGTATCCAATGTGCCAAGGCACCCTGGATTCCATGGGCTCTTACCTTCTTGACCAGTCTCCTGTGCGGGACTTTATCGAAGGCCTTACTGAAATCCATGTATACCACATCCACTGCGTTACCCTCATCCACACACCTAGTCACCCCCTCAAAAAATTCAAACAAATTAGTCAGACATGATCTTCCCTTGACAAAGCCATGTTGACTATCCCTGATTAATCCTTGCCTCTCCAAGTGGAGACAAATTTCGTCCCTCAGAATTTTTTCCAATAATTTTCCTACCACTGATGTTAGGCTCACTGGCCTGTAGTTCCCCGGTTTTTCCCTACTACCCTTCTTGAATAATGGTACTACATTAGCGGTTCTCCAGTCCTCTGGCACATCCCCTGTGGCCAGAGAGGTCCTGAATATATGTGTTAGAGCCCCCGCAATCTCTTCCTTTGCCTCACACAGCAGCCTGGGATACATTTCATCCGGGCCTGGGGATTTATCCATTTTTAGGCCAGCTAAAACCGCCAATACCTCCTCCCTCTCGATGTTAATATGTTCGAGCATATCACAGTCCCCCCGCCCTATTTCTATGTCTACATCGTCCTTCTCCATAGTGAAAACAGATGCAAAAAATTCATTTAGAACCCCTCCTACATCTTCCGGCTCCACACACAGATTGCCACTTTTGTCCCTAATGGGCCCTATTTTTTCCCTAGTTATCCTCTTACCCTTAATATACTTATAAAACATCTTCGGATTTTCCTTTACTTTGCTCGCCAGTGTTATTTCATGGCCCCTCCTTGATCTCCTAATTTCTTTTTTAAGTATCCCCCTGCACTTTTTGTACTTCTCTAGGGCTTCCTCCGTCTTTAGCCTTTTGTATCTACCAAAAGCCCTCCTTTTTTTCCTAATCCATTCTCGTATATCCCCTGACATCCAAGGTTCCCTGTGGTTTTTGGAACCACTCTTGACCATTACGGGAACATGTTGCCATTGTATGATCTCAATCTCCCTTCTGAAAGCCTCCCATTGCTCCGATGCGGATTTTCCTACAAGTAGCTGATCCCAGTCCATTTTGGCCAGATCCTGCCTTATCCTATTAAAATCGGCCTTCCCCCAATTTAGAACCTTTATTTCCGGCCCATCCCTGTCCTTTTCCATGACCACCTTAAATCTTACCATATTATGGTCACTATCACCAAAGTGCTCACCTACTAGCACTTTTTCCACTTGGCCGGCCACATTCCCTAGAATTAGGTCCAGTACCGCCCCCTCTCTTGTAGGACTTTCTACATGCTGGCTCAAAAAGCTCTCCTGGATGCACTTTAAGAATTCTACACCCTCTGAGCCTTTCACACTCTGACTATCCCAGTTAATATTGGGGAAGTTGAAATCCCCCATTATTATTACCCTATTATTTGCACATTCCTCTGAGATTTGCCTACATATCTGTTCCTCTATCTCCCCCTGACTGTTTGGAGGCCTATAGTACACTCCCAGCAAAGTGCTTGCCCCCTTTTTGTTTTTAAGCTCCACCCATATGGCCTCATTAGAGGGACCTGCTAATATATCATCCCTCCTTACTGCAGTAATTGACTCCTTAATTAATATTGCGACACCCCCTCCTCTTATACCTCCCCCTCTGTCTCGCCTGAAGATTCTGTACCCCGGAATATTGAGCTGCCAGTCTTGCCCCTCCCTCAACCATGTCTCCGTGATAGCAACAATATCATACTCCCATGTGTTTATCAACACCTTCAGTTCATCCACCTTATTTGCAAGACTCCTTGCATTAAAATAGATGCCATCCAGCCTTGCCCTTATATATTTGCCCTGTCTACCAAGCTGACTTGTTTTTTTCTCTATAATTGGCAGCACATCACCCCCTATTTCAGCTCCCCTCTGTATCCCATCCCCCTGCCAAGTTAGTTTAAACCCCCCCCAACAGTGCTAGCAAACCTCCCCGCAAGGATATTTGTCCCGCTCTGGTTCAGGTGCAACCCGTCCGACTTGTACAAGTCCCACCTTTCCCAGAAGCAGGCCCAGTGATCCAGGAAAGTAAAACCCTCCCCCCTACACCAACTCTTTAGCCACGCATTCATCTGCTCTATCCTCCCATTCCTATACTTACTAGCACGTGGCACTGGGAGTAATCCAGAGATTACAACCTTCGAGGTCCTGCTCTTTAATCTGTTACCTAGCTCCCTAAATTCTTGATGCAGGACCTCATCCCCCTTCCTTCCTATGTCGTTGGTCCCAATGTGGACCACGACCTCTGCCTGCTCACCCTCCCCCTTAAGAATGCCCTGTAGCCGCTCAGTGACATCCCAGACCCTGGCCCCAGGGAGGCAACAAACCATCCTGGAGTCACGTTTGCGGCCACAGAAACGCCTATCTGTTCCCCTTACGATAGAGTCCCCTACCACTATTGCTCTCCCACTCTTTTTCCTCCCTTTCTGAGCAGCAGAAGCGTCCCTGGTGCCAGGAAGCTGGCTGCTGCTGCCTTCCCCTGGTGAGTCATCCCCTCAACAGTATCCAACTTGGTATACTTGTTTGAAAGGGGGATGTCCGCAGGGGTTCCCTGCACTTCCTGCCTGCCTCTGTTGCTCCGCCTGATGGTCACCCCCTGTGCAGCCCTACCCTGAGGCGTGAACAACTCGCTAAACATGCTATCCACGAACCTCTCAGCATCGCGCATGTTCCAAAATTCATCCACCCGCAGCTCGAGCGCCGCAATGCGGTCTACAAGTAGCTGCAGCTGGATGCATTTCCCGCACACATGGCCGTCAGGGACACTGGCAGCGTCCCTGATTTCCCACATGGAGCAAGAGGAGCAGAACACGGGTCTGAACTCTCCTGCCATGACTTACTCCTTTAATTAATTTAAAAATTTATTCAATACCCCAGTTACAGGTATACTCTAGGGCGCTTTATTTACCAACTGTCCCCACTACACCAGAGACCCTAGAAATTTAACACCACAGAAGTCAAGCTTGTATTGAAAAGAGAGAAATACTCACCAACCAATCACTTACCTGCTCCCTGGTGACGTCACACTCTGATTACTTTTTACCTCTCTCCTCTGCTGTTGATTTGGTCGGGCCTCGGTCTTCGCGCCGGTTTTTATACCGGGCTCACCTCCTCTCTGCTGCCGCTGCTCCCTGGAACTGGTCGGGCCTTGGTCTTCGCGCTGGTTTTTATACCGGGCTCACCTCCTCTCTGCTGCCGCTGCTCCCTGGAACTGGTCGGGCCTCGGTCTTCGCGCCGGTTTTTATACCGGGCTCACCTCCTCTCTGCTGCCGCTGCTCCCTGGAACTGGTCGGGCCTCGGTCTTCGCGCCGGTTTTTATACCGGGCTCACCTCCTCTCTGCTGCCGCTGCTCCCTGGAACTGGTCGGGCCTCGGTCTTCGCGCCGGTTTTTATACCGGGCTCACCTCCTCTCTGCTGCCGCTGCTCCCTGGAACTGGTCGGGCCTCGGTCTTCGCGCCGGTTTTTATACCGTGCTCACCTCCTCTCTGCTGCCGCTGCTCCCTGGAACTGGTCGGGCCTCGGTCTTCGCGCCGGTTTTTATACCGGGCTCACCTCCTCTCTGCTGCCGCTGCTCCCTGGAACTGGATTCTTAAATTTTAAAACTGAAGTTTAAAATAGTTTCCATCTTTAACTTTCTGATATTAGTAAAGAACTGACAGCACAGTCTGCTCATATCTAACATTAAAACTCACAACTTTCGGACAGACATACATTAACAGAATTCTGTAAATGCATTAAGCTGTCCATGGTCAGTGCTCTATTTCCCTCCAATTTGAGACTGTTGCAACATTAGCAGTAAAACTGATTGCCGTTAGCAGGAATTAAACATGGTGCAGGATGTAATTCCAATTCTTGTCTCAATGGGTGCTTATAATACTCATTTTTGATTTTCACAAGAGATTTCAAAATTTGGGCCTAGAAATTCGGGTGGTTTGCGCCACCCATTACCGTCAAGAAATGGGGAAAAAATGGCAGCCGGCGCTCTTCCGCCAGCTGGTGGCGGGTCCCGCAGTGGTCGCCATAATCGACAGGTTGGCAGCGCTGCCGTTGTCTGCCATCGGCAAAAGTATTTTAATGAGCTGGAGTGTGACGTCATTCGGTGTGCAATGCGGGTTGATGCCAGCTCATCTACTTTGGTGCCCACTCTAAATCACGCCAGTGCGTGCTGCCGCTAAAAGGTGTTTCAGCAGTGTTAACAGCCAGGAGGAGTCTGGCAGGACTTACGAGGATGGACGCTGACAAGTGGAAAACACCTCAGATGGATGCCGGAACTTTAAACGCCTCCTTTGCCAAGGTTCTTATTTTAAACTTTCATTTTTTGCCCATCAGTGGCGGGGTGAGGGGGGTGGCGGAGGGTTACATTCTCTGGCAGCTTTCCGGGAGGCCTACAGTGTTTGCGGGTCAGTAAATCAATGGGTGAACTCCATTGCAACAATTGAAGATGATCTCCAATAAGATTTGTTTTATTTGCATTCATTTCTAATAAACTATTAAAAAATCCACAAAGATCGGGTGGCAGCTAAAATTTTTGAAGCAAGTACAGCAACTGTTCGGGTCACTCCTTTCTTCCCCATTCCCCTACACTGTAAGCGGGAGACAGAGGTGACCTTTGGCCTCCTTGTGAGATTAGCACTGCAAAGAGCGCGTTTCACTAGAAAATCACCACCACGCCGATGATAATGAGCAGGCAGTACCAAAATACCGGTACTGTCTGCGCTGTCTCAGCCAGCGGCCGTTATCCTTGACTGCTGATGTTACCGGCAGGTTTCCAGCATTCTCCAATTTCTAGGCTTTGGTCTTTTTTCATTGGTTGTTGGATTTGGTGATTAGAAGACTTTTGTGCCCCTGCTTCATATTTACTGGCATGTGCTGCCAAATCAGTGATTTCCAAGTAGTAGTACAAGTACTCGATCTTTGTAACCTTTCATCAAATTTCTACCTGTCCCAACTGAACCCTCCCATCTTCGTGCCTCCGAACCCACTAGCCTTCTTGCTGCTTCCGTTAGCCTTATAGCTGCCCCACTGGCCTTGCTTTTAGTCTTGTTGCCTTATAGTCTTGATCTTAGACTTAGAGTGGGGGTTAGGGTTTAGTTTAGAGTCAGGTTTAGGGCCAGAGTTGAGGTTAGAATTGAATTTAGGGTTAGACTCAGGTTAAAGGGTCGGCCATTTAGGACGAAGAGGAGGAGAAACTTCTTCACGTAGAGTTGTGAACCTTTGGAATTCTCTACCCAAGAGGACTGTGGATGCTCAGACGATGAATGTGAGATCAAGACTGAGAATCAAGGGCTATGGGGATAGGGTGGGAAAGTGAAGTTGGTAAAGTGAAGTTGATGTTGAAGTTCAGCCATGATCTTATTGAATGGCTCAATGAGGCATATGGCCGACTCCTGCTCCTATTTCTTATGTTCTTAGTGTCAAATTTGGCATTGGGCTTAGAGTTAGAGCTAGATTTAGGGTTAGAGTTCTTTTAGAGTTGTTTAGGACTAGGTTTAGCATTAGACCTGGGCCTTAGAATTAGGACTATGTTTAGAGTTAGGTTTTGGGTTAGGGTGGATTAATTTGAGATGTTAATTTTAATTTGTGGAAGGAGGGTTTATTTTACAGTGGGAGATGAATGCAGAGTGGTGGGGATGAGATATGCTGCAGGGTCTGAAATATTTTGTGACGTTAATGAGAGGATTTTTAGATTTGACAAAGCATTTTTTAAAAATCTACACTAACTTATTTCTGAAAAATTAATAATTTGTACCTTAGTGATTACGACCAAGCACAAAAAATCCTAAATGTTACAGGGATGGGGCCAAAGGTAGTTGGGAGATGCATAGAAGGTGTGGGCAGGATCCAATGTTTGCCAGGGTCAAAGGTTACATAGCTGGGTGAGGTTAGTGCCCTCTCAACAAATTCCACTTTAATTACTGGCCTTCAGTAACACTCTGAAAACAGTTACCGGTGTCAAATTGTATCTACAGTATAACAGCAGCAGTAGGACGCTGCTGTTTTCACTGGAGGTCTTATATTCACAGCAAACAATATACTCAATGCAACTGTCACCATGGTGATTAACCCAAGTGAATGAATTCTGTTTGCATCCGTTACTTCATACATGATTAGACAGAGGATTTCTGTCAGAGCGGTTTGCATCTGCTCATTCTGCACTGTAGTGAAGTTTGAAGTTTATCCAGGTTATTCAATTTATTTTTAGTAAGATTAGTGATTTAGTGCCTCATTGTTTACACATTTTGCACTTATGACTTATGACAATTGTTCCAGCCAGACATCCCCCACTTTGATTAATATATTTATAACTTCCTAAAACTGATGGGTCTTTGATGTAAAAAAGTATACTTTTAAGCTTACTTTCAAAAAGATTCAAAGGGAAGGAATTTCAGATAAGAAGTGTGGTGCACGTGAAGAGAGATGTTCTTTTGATAAGTACATGTGGAGCTTTCTTTGCGATGAAGGCAAACTAAATGAGGATCGGTTCCTTGGCTCATTGCGTAAACGAAATATGCTCGTTAGAGAGAAGACTGAAAGGGGATATGATTGAGGTTTTCCAATTAATAAAACAGATATAAAGGATCAGTTAGAACTATGTATATTCAAGCGAGATAGCTAAACAAGGGTTATGACTATAAGCTGAGGCGATGTAGATTCAGGTGAGATGCAAGAAAATATTACTGATTTGGGTTTTAGAATTGCCTACCAATTGACAGGAGGAAGGCCATTCTACCCACCTTAGCTCATTTATTGTGTCCGAGCCCTTTTAGCTTGTCTGGGACTTCAATGTCAGTAATATAGAAGGCTTTCATTTTGCCTGGGATAACTTTGTTTTGGTTGCTTATGTTTTCCCTTGTTCATACTTGGAAGAAGTAGTTATAAAAATGTTAGAGGTTATCCAAAGTGTCTCTTGCTTTTTAAAAAAAATCAACAATCTCAGTTAGCATCCACCAAGATCCCCCTGTTACGGATATGAATCAACATATGGGATAAATGCACATAGTATCTTCCAATCGTTTACTCCTATTCAAGAGAACTCCCAGGCTTTAAAAAAAATAGATTTGCAGCTGATTTTCATTAAAGAGTGATTTTCACCATCAATATTCCTTTAAACAACCAATGTGGCAAGAGTCATGCAGTATGCTAAAAAGTAGCACATAGGGTTTAAAGAATTTCCTATCTGAATTATGCTGCGGGGAGGTCAAAAGAGAGGCCATAAAGGCAGAACAAGCAAAATCATCTTCAGCCCTTGCTGCCCTCACCAAACAACAACTATTTTATTTATATAATGCCTTTAATGTAGTATATATCCCAAGGCACTTCACAGTAATATTATAAGACAAGAATTTGACACAGAGCCACACAAGGAGAAATTAGGACAGATGACCAAAAGCTTGGTCAAAGAGGTAGGTTTTAAGGAGCGTCTTAAAAAGGAGGAAGGAGGTAGAGAGGCGAAGATGTTTAGGGAGGGGATTCCAGAGCTTCGGGCCTTGGCAGCTGAAGGCACAGCCACCAATGGTTGAACGATTATAATCAGGGATGCTCAAGAGGGCAGAATTAGAGGAGTGCAGATATCTCGGGGGGGGGGGAGCTGGAGGAGATTACAGAGATAGGGAGGGGCGAGGCCATGGAGGGATTTGAAAACAAGGATGAGAATTTTGAAATCGAGGCATTGTTTAACTGGGAGCCAATGTAGGTCAGTGAGCACAAGGGGTGATGGGTGAATTGGACTCCCAATGGCAGCTACTAGGAGGTGTGGGAGTGCAGCAGGGAGACTACAGAATGGTGTAGCAATAGTGACAAAACCACAAGACTTAGTTCAACATCCTTCCCCCCCCCCCCCTCACCCACCCACTTTCCGTTGAACTTCTGCTTAAACAGGGAGTGCTGGCTCTCCTAATAGTCAAGTGGGTGAATACAGAGCATGGTACAGTATTAAGCCATACAGACTACAAGCTTCCAGATTTGATTCCCTGGCTATACTGAGCTAACTGTCTCAACCAAGATAGTAGCCAAGTTTCACAATTAGCCTCAATGCCCCAGGGCCAGGGAGGGAAAAAAAACAGGTTCCTGCTCCTAATTACCATTCAGAAACCCCTGCTGGAAACTGGATTCATATCTTCTTAGGCAGTCCCTCGGAACTGAGGATGACTTGCTTCCACATTAAAAATGAGTTCTCGGGTGACTGATGAGTCCAATGCGGGACCAACAGTCTCTGTCACAGGTGGGGCAGACGGTGGTTGAAGGGGCGGGTTGCTGTGCGCTTGTTCCCAGCGAAGAGACTCGAGGTATTTGGCGCCTTCCCGGATGCTTCTCCTCCACTTTGTGCGGTCTTGGGCCAGGGATTCCCAGGTGTCTGTGGGGATGTTGCACTTTTTCAAGGAGGCTTTGAGGGTGTCCTTGAAGCGTTTCCTCTGTCCACTTGGTGCTCTCTTGCCGTGTCAGAGCTCCGAGTAGAGCACTTGCTTTGGGAGTCTCACCTCAGGCATGCGAACGATGTGACCCGTCCATCAGAGCTGATCGAGCGTGGTCAAAGATTCGATGCTGGCCTGAGCGAGAACACGGGCGTTGGTGCGCCTATCCTGCCAATGGATTTGCAGGATCTTGCAGAGGCAGCGTTGGTGGTACCTCTCCAGTGCTTTGAGGTGCCTGCTGTACATGGTCTATGTTTCTGAGGCATACAGGAGGGCGGGTATCACTACTGCTCTGTAGACCATGAGCTTGGTGCCGGGTTTGAGGTCCTGGTCTTAAAACACTCTCTTCCTCAGGCGACTGGATTCATATGGACATTGAATAAAGACATCATATTCATGTGTGATGTCACATTCACTGTTTGGGTGCACACCTCAAGAAGCTAACATACATGGAAGGGTTGCTGAGCTACATTGCAGACTGGAATAAACAGAGCTAAAAGTTACGGGATCACCCAACCAACCTGGGTTAATGGATGCACTCAGAACTTAGCCCCCTCTACTTCAGTATCAATCAACACATCAGCAGTTAAAAACAGAAAAGGTTGAAATAAAAGGATGTTATTAAATTGATTTTATAATAGCTTGATTTATACTTTATAAAAAGAAAAGTACACAGACAAGCATCCGTTTGGCTCAGTGGTAGAAATCTCAACTCTCTAGTCAGAAGAACATGGATTCAAGCTTTGAACACAATCTTGGCTGAGAGCTTTCCTGGTGTGACAGCCAAAAACCAAACACCTCCAAAACTGGTCATTTTTCTGGTTACTAATTTGTGGAACATTGTACTTACCGCTTCATTTGCCTACACAATCATGACAACATGGCAAAACGTAATTGATTAGTACTTTGGGATGTCCAGAGGATGTGAAAGTAATTGTATAAATGCAAATCCTTTTAACGACAATTTATTCTAAGCTCATTGCACATGAAGCATCAGCTCATTGGTGTTTTAAAGGATTTTTAAAAATTCTGTTTGTACACTAAGCCCCTACCCCTACACAAGTTTTTAAATTCTAAAAAGGCAGCGTGACACAAGAAACTTGGAATCTGCCAGGGCAACCACAGCAGAATACAGTTAAAAGTTCTCAAATGTTAAGGAATCAATCATACACTGCTTCCCCATTCAAGACGGTCAGAAGCAGCCAAATCAAGCCCAGTATACTATGCAATGCACATCTGTTTGTGTCAAACTTTGACTTTTGTGAATAATAAGAATGCAGTATTTTTTTCCTCTAGCAAATCATACTTTGAAATCTACATCGATCACCTGCCTCTGTGGCAAAGCATTCTATGCTCTAACAATTCTGCATAGAAGAAATTTTGCCAACACCCCCCACAATGACCATTTAAAATTGAAGACCCATTGACAGATTCCCCACCAGAGGAAATAGTCTCTTCATATTCAACCCATCAAAACCCTTCATTTATTTTCAAATTCAAAATGTCCTCGGCTGTCACTGCTCCAGCAGAAATACTCAGTATTTCATGTCGCTATGGAACTATAATTTCCCATCCCTGGCATCATTCTGGTTAATCTATGCTGCATATGCTCTGTTGCTTTAATGTTTTTATAATGAGGCACCCAAAACTGCACACAGTACTCCAACGAATACCCCTGCATGTTGAGTTCCCAGTATTGATCATCCTTGAGCCACTTTCCATAATCCCAACCAAATCGTATTCGTTTACCTCCATTTGCGCAGCCAATTCATCCACCTTATTACAAATGCTCCTCGCATCCAATTGATCACTTCTACAAAGCAAAAGATAGGAAGGAGAAAAACAAAAGTGGTAGTCAGAGAAATCAACGGTTTAAATCAAACGTGGCCACAGTAAATAATAATTCTAATAGGTCTAAGAGCATTAAAAAAACAAGCCTGAAGGCTTTGTGTCTTAATGCGAGGAGCATTTGTAATAAGGTGGATGAATTGGCTGCGCAAATAGAGGTAAATGAATACGATTTGGTTGGAATTACGGAAACGTGGCTCAAGGATGGCCAAGACTGGGAACTCAACATCCAGGGGTATTCGATAGTCAGGAAAGATAGGCAAAAAGGAGAGGGGGGTGGGGTAGCATTACTGGTTAAAGAAGGGATTAACACAATTGTAATGAAGGATATTAGCTCTGATGATGTGGAATCTGTATGGGTAGAATTGAGAAATACTAAGGGGAAAAAACGTTAGTGGGAGTGGTATATGTAGTGTATGTACCTTGAAGAAGGAACTATATTCTGCAGCCCCTGTATACTGCAGTACCAGTAGTGACCACCCCTGTATATAAGCCTGTGGAGTAACTTTGTATAGTAGTTCCAGTTTTGTCTCCATTCAGTAAACACCTGTTATAACCAACTTCTGCAGTCCGTGTCTCAATTACACACGGACATTACATTGGCGACGAACAGATCCGAACTTACCTACAGTTCTGCACCACCTCACGGGGATCCATCCCTGAAGCGAAGTTATTAGAGGTCGAAGCCAGAAGGAAGAAAAAACAAACAGAAGAAACGGGCGTCGACCGTGGGCAACCGCCCTCTGATTCATTGAATTCGAAGATTTGCAGGAGAGGCTGTCGAGAGCTGGGCTTAGTTATCCAGTCTATGGTGTTCCAGCTAATCGGGCTGGTGGCAGGTAGTACATTGATCCTTCCTGGGCTGCGGCGGGCTAGAGCTCGATCGGGTGGCTTTTCAACGGGGCTGAGCAATGTTGTCGGGAAGAGGAGAGAGAGAGGGTAGAGCACACAGGGCGCGGCCGGTTCTACGAAGCCGGGCAGCATACAGACCCGAGAAGAGGGAGGGAAGTGTCCCATAGGGTCTGCTCTGACGACGGGAACAGTAATTAAAATAAAAGAAAAAGAAATTAGAAGCGCAGAAAGCCGCGAGGAGCTGCAGTTTGCCACGGGGACCGTAGAGAGCGGCGTTGGCAGCAGCACGGGGGGAAGCGCGCGAAGACCATAGGGCGTTGCCATCAAGGCATAAAAACGCCAGCAACAGCGCTGGCAGCAGTGGAAAAGGCAGAAAGCGCGGGAGGCGCCATCTTAATCCAGCAAGGAAGAAGGCAAAGCGCGGGAGGCGCCATCTTAGATCTCCAAGATGCCGAAGACTGGCAATATCACTGCCTTCGATAATGCAATAGAAGACTGGACCATGTATGTGGAAAGAGTCGAAGTATATTGCAAGGCAAATGAAGTAGCCGATGAGAAAAAGGCATCGGTACTACTAAACTTAATGGGCGCAAGAATGTACGGCCTATTGCGGAACCTGATCACTCCAGTCAAACCGATGGCGAAGAGTTTTAACGAAATTGTTGATATCCTACAGGTACACCTAAATCCTACACCGCTGCTGATAGCAGAAAGATTTAAATTCCACAAGAGAAATCAGCATAAAGATGAGAGCAATGCTGATTACCTTACGGAACTACGCAAGCTATCAAAGCACTGCCAGTTCGGAGCAGGACTGGCAGATACCCTACGGGACAAATTTGTCTGTGGACTCCTGAGTGAAGGAACCCAGAAGAGGGTACTCTCAGAGAAAGAGCTGACGCTAGATAAGGCTTTCAGTGTGGCAGTATCGTACGAAGCAGCAGCAAGGGGAGCTGCGGAAATACAGCAAAAGCCACAGGAATACGGCACCCATGAAATGACAGGGGGATTTGAAAAATGTTATCGCTGCGGCAGAACAACCCATGAGTTCGGGGGAGAGCAGCAGCGCAGGAGGAGCCCGGCTTAAAAACCGACGCCAAGGCAGAGGCCCGACCAGTTCGGGGGAGAGCAGCAGCGGAGGAGGAGCCCGGCTTAAAAACCGGCGCCAAGGCAGAGGCCCGACCAGTTCGGGGGAGAGCAGCAGCGGAGGAGGAGCCCGGCTTAAAAACCGGCGCCAAGGCAGAGGCCCGACCAGTTCGGGGGAGAGCAGCAGCGGAGGAGGAGCCCGGCTTAAAAACCGGCGCGAAGGCAGAGGCCCGACCAGTTCGGGGGAGAGCAGCAGCGCAGGAGGAGCCCGGCTTAAAAACCGGCGCCAAGGCAGAGGCCCGACCAGTTCGGGGGAGAGCAGCAGCGGAGGAGGAGCCCGGCTTAAAAACCGGCGCGAAGGCAGAGGCCCGACCAGTTCGGGGGAGAGCAGCAGCGGAGGAGGTGAGCCCGGCTTAAAAACCGGCGCCAAGGCAGAGGCCCGACCAGTTCAGGGGAGAGCAGCAGCGGAGGAGGAGCCCGGCTTAAAAACCGGCGCCAAGGCAGAGGCCCGACCAGTTCGGGGGAGAGCAGCAGCGGAGGAGGAGCCCGGCTTAAAAACCGGCGCCAAGGCAGAGGCCCGACCAGTTCGGGGGAGAGCAGCAGCGGAGGAGGAGCCCGGCTTAAAAACCGGCGCCAAGGCAGAGGCCCGACCAGTTCGGGGGAGAGCAGCAGCGGAGGAGGAGCCCGGCTTAAAAACCGGCACCAAGGCAGAGGCCCGACCAGTTCGGGGGAGAGCAGCAGCGGAGGAGGAGCCCGGCTTAAAAACCGGCGTGAAGGCAGAGGCCCGATCAAATCAACAGCAGAGGAGAGAGGTAAAAAGTAATCAGTGTGTGACGTCACCAGGGAGCAGGTAAGTGATTGGTTGGTGAGTATTTCTCTCTTTTCAATACAAGCTTGACTTCTGTGGTGTTAAATTTCTAGGGTCTCTGGTGTAGTGGGGGCAGTTGGTAAATAAAGCGCCCTAGAGTATACCTGTAACTGTGGTATTGAATAAATTTTTTAATTAATTAAAGAAGTCATGGCAGGAGAGCTCAGACCCGTGTTCTGCTCCTCTTGCTCCATGTGGGAAATCAGGGATGCTGCCAGTGTCCCTGGCGACCATGTGTGCGGGAAATGCATCCAGCTGCAGCTACTTGTAGACCGCATTGCGGCGCTCGAGCTGCGGGTGGATGAATTTTGGAGCATGCGCGATGCTGAGAGGCTCGTGGATAGCACGTTTAGCGAGTTGTTCACGCCTCAGGGTAGGGCAGCACAGGGGGTGACCATCAGGCGGAGCAACAAAGGCAGGCAGGTAGTGCAGGGAACCCCTGCGGACATCCCCCTTTCAAACAAGTATACCAAGTTGGATACTGTTGAGGGGGATGACTCACCAGGGGAAGGCAGCAGCAGCCAACTTCCTGGCACTGGGGGTGCTCCTGCTGCCCAGGAAGGGGGGAAAAAGAGTGGGAGAGCAATACTGGTAGGGGATTCTATAGTAAGGGGAACAGATAGGCGTTTCTGTGGCCATAGACGTGAATCCAGGATGGTTTGTTGCCTCCCTGGTGCCAGGGTCAAGGATGTCACTGAGCGGCTGCAGGGCATTCTGGAGGGGGAGGGTGAACAGCCAGTGGTCGTGGTCCACATTGGTACCAACGACATAGGTAAAAAGAGGGATGAGGTCCTGCATCAAGAATTTAGGGAGCTAGGTAACAGATTAAAGAGCAGGACCTCAAAGGTTGTAATCTCTGGATTACTCCCAGTGCCACGTTCTAGTAAGTATAGGAATGGGAGGATAGAGCAGATGAATGCGTGGCTAAAGAGTTGGTGTAGGGGGGAGGGTTTTACTTTCCTGGATCACTGGGCCTGCTTCTGGGAAAGGTGGGACCTGTACAAGTCGGACGGGTTGCACCTGAACCAGAGCGGGGCAAATATCCTTGTGGGGAGGTTTGCTAGCACTGTTGGGGGGGGTTTAAACTAACTTGGCAGGGGGATGGGATACAGAGGGGAGCTGAAATAGGGGGGGATGTGCTGCCAATTATAGAGAAAAAAACAAGTCAGCTTGGTAGACAGGGCAAATATATAAGGGCAAGGCTGGATGGCATCTATTTTAATGCAAGGAGTCTTGCAAATAAGGTGGATGAACTGAAGGTGTTGATAAACACATGGGAGTATGATATTGTTGCTATCACGGAGACATGGTTGAGGGAAGGGCAAGATTGGCAGCTCAATATTCCGGGGTACAGAATCTTCAGGCGAGACAGAGGGGGAGGTATAAGAGGAGGGGGTGTCGCAATATTAATTAAGGAGTCAATTACTGCAGTAACGAGGGATGATATATTAGCAGGGTCCTCTAATGAGGCCATATGGGTGGAGTTAAAAACAAAAAGGGGGCAAGCACTTTGCTGGGAGTGTACTATAGGCCTCCAAACAGTCAGGGGGAGATAGAGGAACAGATATGTAGGCAAATCTCAGAGGAATGTGCAAATAATAGGGTAATAATAATGGGGGATTTCAACTTCCCCAATATTAACTGGGATAGTCAGAGTGTGAAAGGCTCAGAGGGTGTAGAATTCTTAAAGTGCATCCAGGAGAGCTTTTTGAGCCAGCATGTAGAAAGTCCTACAAGAGAGGGGGCGGTACTGGACCTAATTCTAGGGAATGTGGCCGGCCAAGTGGAAAAAGTGCTAGTAGGTGAGCACTTTGGTGATAGTGACCATAATATGGTAAGATTTAAGGTGGTCATGGAAAAGGACAGGGATGGGCCGGAAATAAAGGTTCTAAATTGGGGAAGGCCGATTTTAATAGGATAAGGCAGGATCTGGCCAAAATGGACTGGGATCAGCTACTTGTAGGAAAATCCGCATCGGAGCAATGGGAGGCTTTCAGAAGGGAGATTGAGATCATACAATGGCAACATGTTCCCGTAAAGGTCAAGGGTGGTTCCAAAACCCACAGGGAACCTTGGATGTCAGGGGATATACGAGAATGGATTAGGAAAAAAAGGAGGGCTTTTGGTAGATACAAAAGGCTAAAGACGGAGGAAGCCCTAGAGGAGTACAAAAAGTGCAGGGGGATACTTAAAAAAGAAATTAGGAGATCAAGGAGGGGCCATGAAATAACACTAGCGAGCAAAATAAAGGAAAATCCGAAGATGTTTTATAAGTATATTAAGGGTAAGAGGATAACTAGGGTAAAAATAGGGCCCATTAGGGACAAAAGTGGCAATCTGTGTGTGGAGCCGGAAGATGTAGGAGGGGTTCTAAATGAATTTTTTGCATCTGTTTTCACTATGGAGAAGGACGATGTAGACATAGAAATAGGGTGGGGGGACTGTGATATGCTCGAACATATTAACATCGAGAGGGAGGAGGTATTGGCGGTTTTAGCTGGCCTAAAAATGGATAAATCCCCAGGCCCGGATGAAATGTATCCCAGGCTGCTGTGTGAGGCAAAGGAGGAGATTGCGGGGGCTCTAACACATATATTCAGGACCTCTCTGGCCACAGGGGATGTGCCAGAGGACTGGAGAACCGCTAATGTAGTACCATTATTCAAGAAGGGTAGTAGGGAAAAACCGGGGAACTACAGGCCAGTGAGCCTAACATCAGTGGTAGGAAAATTATTGGAAAAAATCCTGAGGGACAAAATTTGTCTCCACTTGGAGAGGCAAGGATTAATCAGGGATAGTCAACATGGCTTTGTCAAGGGAAGATCATGTCTGACTAATTTGATTGAATTTTTTGAGGGGGTGACTAGGTGTGTGGATGAGGGTAATGCAGTGGATGTGGTATACATGGATTTCAGTAAGGCCTTCGATAAAGTCCCGCACAGGAGACTGGTCAAGAAGGTAAGAGCCCATGGAATCCAGGGTGCCTTGGCACATTGGATACAAAACTGGCTTAGTGGCAGAAGGCAGAGGGTGATGGTCGAAGGTTGTTTTTGTGACTGGAAGCCTGTGGCCAGTGGGGTACCACAGGGATCGGTGCTGGGTCCCTTGCTGTTTGTGGTCTACATTAATGACTTGGATATGAATGTAAAGGGTATGATCAGTAAGTTCGCGGATGATACAAAAATTGGTAGGGTGGTAAATAGCGAGGAGGGTAGCCTCAGTCTGCAGGACGATATAGATGGGTTGGTCAGATGGGCGGAACAGTGGCAAATGGAATTTAACCCGGAAAAGTGCGAGGTGATGCACTTTGGGGGGACTAACAAGGCAAAGGAATACACAATGAATGGAAAGACCCTAGGCAAGACGGAGGGTCAGAGGGATCTGGGTGTGCAAGTACACAGATCCCTGAAGGTGGCGGAACAGGTGGATAAGGTGGTAAAAAAGGCATATGGGATACTTGCCTTCATTAGCCGAGGCATTGAATATAAGAGCAAGGAGGTTATGATGGAGCTGTATAAAACACTGGTTAGGCCACAGCTGGAATACTGTGTGCAGTTCTGGTCGCCACACTACAGGAAGGATGTGATCGCGTTAGAGAGGGTGCAGAGGAGGTTCACCAGGATGTTACCAGGGCTGGAGCGCTTCGGCTATGAAGAGAGACTGGGCAGATTGGGTTTGTTTTCCTTGGAGCAGAGGAGGCTGAGGGGGGACATGATTGAGGTGTACAAAATTATGAGGGGCATAGATAGGATGGATGCTGAGGAGCTTTTTCCCTTAGTAGAGGGGTCAATAACTAGGGGGCATAGATTCAAGGTAAAGGGCGGGAGGTTTAGAGGGGATTTGAGAAAGAACTTTTTCACCCAGAGGGTGGTTGGAGTCTGGAACTCACTGCCTGAAAGGGTTGTGGAGGCAGAAACCCTCACAACATTTAAGAAGCATTTGGATGTGCACTTGAAATGCCATAGCATACAAGGCTACGGGCCAAATGCTGGAATATGGGATTAGATTAGGCAGGGCTTGATGGCCAGCGCGGACACGATGGGCCGAAGGGCCTCTATCCGTGCTGTATTACTCTATGACTCTATGACTCTATGAACAGAAGGACTGCTGGTCCAAGGACAAAACATGCAGGCAATGCGGAAAGATGGGACACATTGCACGAGTTTACAGGTCCGGGAAGAAGACTAACGACAACAAAAAGACTACTAAGGAACAGTACAGGAAAGTACAAAAGATGACGGACAGTAGTTCCGAAGACCAGAAGAGCGATAGTGAATCCAGGAACAAGAGACTAAGCTGTCTCAAACTACACAACATAATCGCAAAAGAGGATCACCGAACCATTTGGGTCACCCTCACGATAGCAGGGTCCCAAGTCAAAATGGAATTGGATACAGGATCAGCCCTGACCGTCATGAATCGACGAGATTACGAGCGGCTATTCTCACATATACCCTTGAAAGACACATCCATTGTCTTGAAGACATATACGGGGCAGAAAGTATACACCAGAGGGAAAATAAGCGTGCCTGTCGAATACAACGGCAAGGAAATACAGAAATTGTATCTGTACATACTGCAAGATGGTGGACCACCGTTATTGGGATGTGAATGGATCAGAAAGATAAGTTTAGACTGGCCCTCCATTCAGGCACTGACTGTGGCTGGTAAAAAGGATGACGACGTCACACCTGGACGATTGTCAAAAATCTTAGCTAACGCTAAAGAGGTATTTCAACAAGGACTGGGAACTCTTAAAGGCGTAACCGCCTTGATAAAAATAGAAGAGAATGCAATTCCCAAGTTTTTCAAAGCAAGACCGATACCGTATGCAATTCGCCCAGCCGTCGAGGCAGAGCTGGAGTATCTGGAGAATGCAGGCGTGTTATCTAAGGTAGACTGGAGCGAGTGGGCGACACCCATCGTTCCTGTCATGAAGAAAACGTTAAACAATAAGTCTGAGGAGCCAAGGAAGGTTCGCATCTGTGGGGACTTCAAGGTGACTGTGAACCCAGTCCTTCACACAGTACAGTATCCTCTTCCGAGGATAGAAGATATTTTCGCCTCACTATCTGGAGGGAAACGTTTTACAAAAATTGACCTAGCGCAAGCATATTTGCAGATGGAGGTTGAAGAATCCTCTAGGAAATATCTCACGATAAACACTCACAAAGGACTTTACCAGTATAATCGACTGGTATTCGGAGTAGCATCAGCTCCGGCTATATGGCAAAGAGCGATGGAACAAGTCCTGCAAGGGATTCCGGGGACTCAGTGTTACTTGGACGACATCCTAATGACAGGTGAAAATGACAGTGAACACCTTGCCAACCTAGAGCAGGTGCTCACTAGACTAAGAGAACATGGGCTACGAGCCAATCGCCCCAAGTGCGAGTTTTTTAAGAAACAAATATCGTATTGTGGCCACGTGATTGATGAAGAGGGGTTACATAAATCCCGTGACAAAATTGAAGCGGTAGTTAAGGCTCCAGCGCCTGAAAATGTGTCGCAACTGAGGTCATTCCTCGGATTGGTGAATTACTACCATAAGTTTTTGCCGAATTTGTCCACAATTCTGCACCCACTGAACGCCCTGCTACAAACTGGAGTAGCATGGAAATGGAGCGATGAATGTAAGCAGGCCTTTCAGAAGTGTAAAGGCCTGATCACTTCAAGAGAAGTATTGGCTCACTACAACCCATCACTACCGATAGGACTGGCGTGTGATGCGTCTCCCTACGGTGTTGGAGCGATACTGTCACATAAATCCCTTGATGGTTCAGAGAGGCCGATAGCTTTTGCGTCACGCTCGTTAACTGCAGCCGAGCGTAACTACGCCCAGATTGACAGAGAGGCCCTCAGCCTGGTGTGGGGGGTGAAGAAGTTCAATCACTACCTGCACGGACAGAAATTTACTCTACTAACTGATCATCAACCTCTTGTCTCCATTTTCAACCCTAAGAAGGGCGTCCCGATAATGACAACACAACGGCTACAGCGGTGGTCCCTTTTCCTAGGGGCACACCAATATGACATCGAGTACAAAGGAACTAAACAGCATGGGAATGCTGATGGATTGTCGCACCTACCATTGCCGACGGTGGAAGAAGCACCTGCAGTGGATCCTGTGGAGATATTCCACTCGACCATAGTCGAATGTCTACCTGTGACGAATGCAAACATAGAAAAGGAAACACGAAATGACCCGACACTCTCCAGGGTCTATGATTTAACGGTGAAGGGATGGCCAGCACATGGTGAACCACTGTTGCCAGCATTCTCGCCGAGAAGAGAACAGCTGTCAGTGTGCCGAGGAACCTTGATGTGTGGATCCAGAGTAGTAATTCCACCCAAATTGAAGGATAGAGTGCTCAATGAGCTTCATGAGGGTCACCTGGGAGGGGTAAAAATGAAGAACCTAGCCAGAGTGTTTGTGTGGTGGTCGGGAATCGATAGAGAAATCGAAGAGATGACCAAGAGCTGTACAGGATGCCAGAAGGTCCAAAACGCCCCACCACAAGCCCCTCTACATCCATGGGAGTGGCCCTCATCCCCATGGCAAAGGGTACACATTGATTTTGCTGGTCCATTTATGGACTCGATGTTTTTAATTGCAGTGGATGCACATTCAAAGTGGCCAGAGGTAATAAAAATGTCCTCAACCACCACAGAAAAAACTATCACAGTCTTGCAGCCCATTTCTGGCGAATATGGTTCGTCTGAACAGATTTGCTCTGACAATGGACCACAGTTTGTGTCTGAAGAGTTCCAGAGGTTCTTAAAGAACAATGGTGTTAAGCATTACACATCCACCCCATATCATCCAGCCACCAATGGATTGGCCGAGAGGTTCGTTCAAACATTCAAGAAGGCTATCAAGGCAATGTGTAATGAAGACATACCCCTACAACACAAGGTGGATAACTTCTTGTTTGCCTGCGACACATGCGGTTACCAACCAAACTCCAGCCATGATGTTCTTCAATCGAAGACTAAGATGCCGCTTGGATTTGGTTAAGCCAAACATCAGAAGAGATGTGGAGAACAGGCAGTTTCAGAATATGAATGAAAGGCCAACCAGGAGTTTCAAGATAGGTCAACCAGTTCTGGCCCGGGACTACCGCACAGAGAAATGGCAGCCAGGAATGATCTGCACACGGCAAGGACCTCTAATGTATACCGTGGACGTTGGAGAGAGCATTGTAAGATGCCATGCTGACCAGATTCTAGAGTCACTGGAAAACGTCAAATCTACACCATGATCCTATACACCTGGTGATGAAACCAAAGTACCAATTGCATCTACCTCAGAATCGGTGATATTGGAAGCAGACGAACCAAACAACGACGTTGATCCCGAATCAACTTTGCCAGAAGAACCTGATACCCCAAAGAGGCGTTATCCGGGCAGAATCAGGAAGCCTCCTCAAAGACAGAATTTATAATTGATTAACTTCAGCTAATGTATATAGCAACTGTAATTGTAAATATGTTATTTAATTATTAATTGAATGTTATGTACTGTTGAGCTAAAAGGGGAGGAATTGTAGTGTATGTACCTTGACGAAGGAACTATATTCTGCAGCCCCTGTATACTGCAGTACCAGTAGTGATGACCCCTGTATATAGGCCTGTGTAGTAACTTTGTATAGTAGTTCCAGTTTTGTCTCCATTCAGTAAACACCTGTTATAACCAACTTCTGCAGTCCGTGTCTCAATTACACATGGACATTACAGTATATAGACCTCCAAACAGTAAGGCGGAGGTTGGGGATGGCATTAAAAGGGAAATTAAAGGAGCGTGCAATAAGGGCACAGCAGTCATCATGGGTGACTTTAATCTACATATAGATTGGGCCAACCAAATTAGTAACAATACTGTGGAGGAGGAATTGCTGGAGTGTTTACGGGATGGTTTCCTGGACCAGTATGTCGAGGAACCAACCAGAGATCAGGCCATCTTAGACTGGGTATTATGTAACGAGAAAGGATTAATTAGCAATCTTGTTGTACGAGGCCCCTTGGGTCGGAGCGATCATAATATGATTGAATTCTTCATTAAGATGGAGAATGAAGTAGTTAACTCAAGAGACTAGGGTCCTCAATTTAAATAAAGGAAACTACGATGGTCTGAGGAGCGAGTTGGGTAGGATTGATTGGGGAATGTCACTCAAAGGGTTGACGGTGGATAGGCAATGGCAAACATTCAAAGACCGAATGGATGAGCTACAGAATTTGTTCAATCCAGTTTGGCATAAAAATAAAACAAAAAAGGTGACTCAACCGTGGCTAACAAGGGAAATTAGGGATAGCATAAGATCCAAGGATCCCCCTCCCCTTTTACACCCCCCTCTGTCTCGCCTGAAGATTCTATACCCCGGAATATTGAGCTGCCAGTCCTGACCCTCCCTCAACCATGTCTCCGTGATAGCAACAATATCGTACTCCCATGTGTTCAACAACAACTTCAGTTCATTTTAATATGATAAGGCAGGATCTGGCCAAAGTGGACTGGGAGCAGCTACTTATAGGAAAATCCACATCAAAGCAGTGGGAGACTTTCAGAAGGGAAATAGAGAGAGAGTACAACGCCAACATGTTCCCGTAAAGGTCAAGGGTGGGACCAACAAGCAAAGGGAACCTTGGATGACAAGGGATATACAAAAATGCATTAGGAAAAAAAGGGGGGCTTTTGGCAGTTACAAAAGACTAAAGACGGAGGAAGCCCTAGAGAAGTATAAAAAGTGCAGGGGCATGCTTAAAAAAGAAATTAAGAGAGCGAGGAGGAGCCATGAAATAACACTGGCGAGCAAAATAAAGGAAAATCCTAAGATGTTTTATAAGTATATTAAGGGCAAGAGGATAACCAGGGAAAGGGTAGGGCCCATTAGGGACCAAAGTGGCAATCTGTGTGTAGAGCCAGATGATGTAGGCGGGGTTTTAAATGAATTTTTTGCATCTGTGTTCACTATGGAGAAAGACGATGTAGACATAGAAATCGGGCAAGGGGACTGTGACATACTTGAACATATTAGCATCGAGAGGGAGGAGGTACTAGCGGTTTTAGCAGGCCAAAAAGTGGATAAATCCCCAGGCCCGGACGAGATGTATCCCAGGCTGTTGTGTGAGGCAAAGGAGGAGATTGCAGGGGCTCTGACACAAATTTTCAGAACCTCTCTGGCCACAGGGGATGTACCAGAGGACTGGAGAACAGCTAACGTAGTACCATTATTCAAGAAGGGTAGCAGGGATAAACCAGGGAATTACAGGCCAGTGAGCCTAACATCTGTGGTAGGGAAATTATTGGAAAAAATTCTGAGGGACAAAATTAGTCTCCACTTGGAGAGGCAAGGATTAATCGGAGATAGTCAGCATGGCTTTGTCAAGGGTAAATCATGTCTGACCAATCTGATTGAATTTTTCGAGGGGGTGACTAGGTGTGTGGATGAGGGAAATGCTGTGGATGTGGTTTACATGGACTTCAGTAAAGCTTTTGACAAAGTCCCGCATAGGAGACTGGTCAAGAAGGTAAGAGCCCATGGGATCCAGGGTGCCTTGGCGCATTGGATCCTAAACTGGCTGAGTGGCAGGAGGCAGAGGGTGATGGTCGAAGGTTGCTTTTGTGACTGGTAGCCTGTGTCCAGTGGGGTACCTCAGGGATCGGTGCTGGGTCCCTTGCTGTTTGTGATCTACATTAATGATTTGGATGAGAATGTAAAAGGTATGATCAGTAAGTTCGCAGATGACACGAAAATTGGTGGGGTGGTAAATTGCGAGGAGGAAAGCCTCAGGCTACAGGACGATATAAACGGGTTGGTCAGATGGGCGGAAAAGTGGCAAATGGAATTTAACCCTGAAAAGTGCAAGGTGATGCATTTTGGACGGACAAATAAGGCAAGGGAATACACAATGAGTGGTAGGACCCTAGGAAGTACAGAGGGACCTTGGTGTACATGTACGTAGATCCCTGAAGGCAGCGGAACAGGTAGATAAGGTGGTTAAAAAGGCATATGGGATACTTGCCTTCATTAGCCGAGGCATAGAATATAAGAGCAGGGAGGTTATGATGGAGCTGTACAAAACGCTGGTGAGGCCACAGCTGGAGTAGTGTGTGCAGTTCTGGTTGCCTCACTATAGGAAGGATATGATTGCTTTGGAGAGGGTGCAGAGAAGATTCACCAGGATGTTACCTGGGATGGAGCGCCTCAGCTATGAAGAAAGACTAAACAGGCTGGGGTTGTTTTCCTTAGAGCAAAGGCGGCTGAGGGGGGCCTGATTGAGGTGTACAAAATGATGAGGGGCATAGATAGGGTAGATAAAGAGGAACTTTTCCCCTTAGTAGGGGGGTCAATAACAAGGGGGCATAGATTCAAGGTAAGGGGCAGGAGGTTTAGAGGGGATTTGAGGAGGAACTTTTTCACCCAGAGGGTGGTTGGAATCTGGAACTCTCTGCCTGAAAGGGTGGTAGAGGCAGGAACCCTCACAACATTCAAGAAGCATTTGGATGAGCACTTGAAATGCCATTGCATACAAAGCTATGGACCAAATGCTGGAAAATGGGATTAGACTGGACAGGGATTGGTGGACGGCGCAGACACGATGGGCCGAAGGGTCTCTTTCTGTGCTGTATAACTCTATGACATATAAATTGGCCAAAAAAAGCAATAATCCTGAGGATTGGGAGCAGTTTAGGATTCAACAAAGGGGGACAAAGGGATTCATTAAGAAAGGGAAAATAGAATGAGAGTAAGCTTTCAGGAACATAAAAACTGACTAAAAGCTTTTATAGATATGTGAAGAGAAAAAGATTGAAGTCAAGCGTAGGTCTCTTGCAGTCAGAATCAGGGGAATTTATAATGGGGAACAAAGAAATGGCAGACCAACTAAATACTTATTTCGGTTCTGTCTTCACAAAGGAGGAAACAAATAACCTCCCAGAGATGCCGGGGAACATAGGATCTGATGAAAGGGTGGAACTGAAAGAAATCAGTATTTGTAGGGATATGGTGTCAGGAAAATTGATGGGACTGAAGGCCGATAAATCCCCAGGGCCCGAAAATCTACATCCCAGGGTACTTAAGGAAGTGGCCCTAGAAATAGTAGATGCACTGCTGGTCATCTTCCAGAACTCGATAGACTGTGGAACAGTACCCATGGATTGGAGGGTAGCTAATGTTACCCCACTGTTCAAAAAAGGTGGTAGAGAAAAAGCAGGGAATTATAGACCGGTAAGCCTGACATCGGTAGTGGGGAAAATGCTAGAGTCCATTATAAAAGATGTAATAGCAGAGCACTTGGAAAGTAGTGACAGGAGCGGACAGTCAACATGGATTTACAAAAGGTAAATCATGCTTGACTAATCTACTGGAATTTTTTGAGGATGTAACTGGTAAAATAGATAAGGGAGAACCAGTGGATGTGGTGTATTTGGACTTTCAGAAGGCTTTCGATAAGGTCCCACACAAGAGATTAGCGTGCAAAATTAAGGCACATGGGATTGGGGGCAAGGTATCGACTTGGATAGAGAACTGGTTGGCAGACAGAAAGCAAAGAGTTGGAATAAACTGGTCGTTTTCCGAGTGGCAGGCAGTGACTAGTGGGGTACTGCAAGGATCGGTCCTAGGACCCCAGCTGTTCACAATATATATTAATGATCTGGATGAGGGAATTGGATGTAATATCTCCAAATTTGCAGACGACACAAAGCTGGGTGGGAGGATATGCTGTGAGGAGGATGTCGTGAAACTCCAGTATGATTTGGACAGGCTGGGTGATTGGGCAGAAACATGGCAAATATACTATAATGTGGATAAATGTGAGGTTATCCACTTTGGTGGCAAAAACAAGGCGGCAGATTATTATTTGAATGGCAATAGCTTGGAAGAAGGGGAAGTGCAGAGAGACCTGGGTGTTCTTGTGCACCAGTCACTGAAGGTAAGCATGCAGGTGCAGCAGGTGGTTAAGGCGGCAAATGGTATGTTGGCCTTCGTAGCGAGAGGGTTCGAGTACAGGAACAAGGATGTCTTGCTACAGTTGTACAGGGCCTTGGTGAGACCGCACCTTGAGTATTGTGTGCAGTTTTGGTCGCCTTACTTGAGGAAGGACGTTCTTGCCATGGAGGGAGTGCAGCGAAGATTCACCAGGCTGATACCTGGGATGGCAGGAATGACGTATGAGGAGAGTGTGTCGATTGGGCTTATACTCACTGGAGTTTAGAAGATTGAGGGGGGATCTCATCGAAACCTATAATATTCTGTCAGGCCTGGGCAGACTAGATGCAGGATGTTTCTGATGGCTAGGGAGTCCAGAACCAGGAGTCATAGTCTGGGGATAAGGGGTAAGCCATTTAGGACTGAAAATGAGGAATTTCTTCACCCAGAGAGTGGTGAACCTGTGGAATTATCTGCCAGAGAGTGGGGGTGGAGGCCAATACATTAAATATATTCAAGAAAAAGAGTTGGATAAATTTCTTAAGGCTAAAGGGATCAAGGGATATGGGGAGAAAGCAGGGACAGGGTAATGAATTTGGATGATCAGCCATGATCTCATTGAATGGTGGAGCAGGCTCGAGGGGCCGAATGGCCTACTCCTGCTCCTATCTTCTATGTTTCTATGTAACAGTGACATAACACTGCCGTCTACAAATTTATCATTACTTCTTTATTCTTGTACTTTATGCCTCTACTTAAAAAAGAACAAATTGGTGTCGGCCTATTTATAAAACTTTATCTGCCTACCCTCAGGTTGTGAATTATGTATTTGAACAGAGGTCACTTACTTCATCCACATCCTTAAGCATTTTTCCAGAGCGTATAATTCCATTCTTTGTTTTTCCACCTAAATTTACTAACTTGCACCTTTCCCCATTAAATTGCATCTACCCACGTCCTCCTGGTCTTCTACAACCCTCCTGAAGTGTTTAAAAAAAACAAAACATCCTCCTTGTGGTTTGTCAAACTCCCTAAATTTCTGATATGTTCAAATCATCTATACACACACACACCCCCCAAGAAGAGTGACACCTGGGGTGCAACACTTCAAATGCATCTCCAGTTTAACTAAAACCCATTAAATTGAACCCTTTGTTTCCCAGCTAACCCAACATTCTATTCATGCCGCTACATTTCCTTGTAGATCATATGTCTGAATTTCTCTAATAAGCCTCTCGTGAGACACGGTATTGAACACCTTATGAAAATCCATACACCTATCTATTGCATTCCCTTTATCCAATTGATCATTTCTTCAAAAACTGTTAAACACAATTTACCGATAACAAATGCTGGCTGTCCTCAATTCATCCCTGCATTGCTGAACTACATAAATTTTATGTCTATTTGCAAGATTCAGTTTGCCCACAAGTAACATTAGACAAACAGATCCATTGTTATCCAGTTTATCCTTCTCTTTTCTTGAACAGAGTTGTTACTTTGGCTACTCGGCAAGTCCCCGACACAACAGCACATCCAAGGATAAGCACTTACTTTTCAGTATGGCTTACGCACGTTTCGATCACATCCCACTTTCTGGGCAAGAAACGGTGGAAGTGGACAGAAAAACTCAACAAAGCTATTCAAAGTCAAATCAGGCTTCCCTGTCGGCTCAACTGAATTTATCAATTGACTAGTTCAGCCATACAGACCACTAAGCTCTCCGGTTTGATGCCCAATCTGTGCAGATTTTGATGATCTCAGACAAGCTTATGGCAGGGGTGCTATAATTGGCATCAGCAACCCTGGATTAGAGAGGAAGGGAGGGAGGGAGGTGGGGGAAAAGAAAATGTCTAGTTCCTGCATCTGATCACTAATCAGCAACCCCTGCTGGAGTGAGAGTGCCAGGATTGAGGCTAGATGTGATGCAAGGAGGGGATGGATGGAAAAGATTATTGATAAGCAAGTCAAAGTACCATCAAACCTGATAAAGTCACACCTTCATACATGCCCTGCCACACAAAATGCAAAGAAGTGGCGTACAGTAGTATACTTGAGATTCAATGAAAGCAAAATAGTGAATTGCACACTGGGTTTTACAGTAACTTTCAATTCATAGGAAACTACTAATGGGTGTTTGAGGCCTTATTGCAGTTAGTTATTAATAGCATGGATATTTTTCTTTACCAGTCTGGTATGATTTAGTGTTTTAAATTCTCAACTGTAAATACTGAAGTCATCTTTCAAAGTAGAAGATCTATGCCCTGATAGTTTACCAAGATGCTGCCACTATCTTTAGTCAGACCTCCCCCCTTATATGGCAATGACAGATTTTAAGATTTATCCATGGCTGTTTATTCAAATGGAATCAAGAGTTTGTTTTTGATTAGGTGGAAGAGTCCTCAGCATCGAAGGCTAAATACAAAAACATTTCCTCCAAAGTGTAAACTGGGAACGCCACAGTATTGTGACTGAAACAAAAAGATTTCCAAAAATAGCAAAAGCAGTGAAATAAAAACTTGCCTTTAATGTAGAAAAACATCCTAATGTGCTTCAGGCAGCCCACATGCAAGAGAAGTGCCATACAGTACAATGCAGACTTGACCTCTCGCTCTACACAGTTCTTGATTTCAGTTGCACTGCACAAGGAGACCAGGGAGAAACAATCTGATGTGGTGCCCCTGCCAGGCCACTGCCATGTGTCTCCTTGTATATGGCCAGCTAAGGGAGCCCTTAGTGGTGGCTGGAGCCAGCCAGCCACAATCCATTATGAAAGGTGCATTACATTTTTGGAGGGAAGGAAGAAAGAAAGCTGCAATAAGAACAAGAAAAAAAAATGCATGTCTTCAGAGGGAATCAAAATTAACTGTTGAAAAGAATTTCAGGAGACACCATACACAAGATTTTAAATCAACACCACAACAAGATAATTTTATTCCAAAGTTTAATAAACCGTACAAATAAAGAGCTTACACAGGTAATTGCATAGGATAAAGTGGAATTCCAAGGACATTCATAGGGAGAAGAAACAGTTACATCACAGAAGGGAAAATGGTTGTTAAAACTCCCAGTCTGTGCTCATGATCTTTAAATCTATGACAAAAATGTACATATTTATTTTCACAATCCCATATATTCATGGTATAAAATGTTTACAATGTCATGGTGGCATCTCCAATGATTTATCAAAAGATGCAAGTCATCAGATTTTACACAAGAGATAGAGTGACATTTTTTTTTATTGTATACTACAAATAGTAACCTTGGGTCAGTATGATACAATAGCAACATTTGCCAATAATTGCCAGTGTGGTCGAGATATCAGAAACCAGGCCTTTGCTACATCCTTACAAGCTTTGACTTGATCTGTGTTTTAAATGGGCAAACCATTTCCAACTAACAACTAACAACTAACCAAAAGCCACATACTTCTAAGCTGCAGCAGAATAAAACTCTGGGGGTTGGGGGAGGAAAGTGGTGTGCATTCTTTCTTTTTATATATGTTATCCAGCATCAGGTCAGAGACATCTTAAGAAATGCACTTTTGGCAACAGCTCTTCAAGTCTAGTCAATATATTTTGCTTTAAATCCTACACAAAAAAATACAAAGCTTGTCAAGAATGGAAGACCATCAAGTAGAGAATTGAAAGTAGAAGCTAATACACAGTTATAACAGCTATCATGTCTATGGCATAAATGTCAAAGTCTGCCCAGTCACTGTAATGGAGAGGGCAGGGCAGTCAAAAAGAAAACAAACCACAATTGTTCCCACACTGCAGTTAAAGTTTTAAAAGAAAGATTTCCCCCTTGAAATTTATTGGTTTCAATACAAATGTTGAGTGAGCCTATATTAATTTGTCGTTCTAAACCCCATGCTGTGTTTCACACTTTGGCTGGTGGTTTACAGTGTTTACACAGAAGACGTTGTTGTATCATGGGCACTTGTGGCATGTAAAGCTTTTCTTTTTTCCCCCAGTTAGTATTATTATAAGTGACTCAGATCCACTAGAGTCTGCTCAAGCACCTGATGAATGCCCACATTCTCTTCTTTAGCCCGGGCCAGTTTTTCTATTGGTTCATGGAAAAAGAAAAATGAGAATTTAAATTTAAATAAAAATTTGAACAGTCTTTGTTTAAAACAGAAACAAATATTAAAAGTTGCTAAATCAAAAATGTAAAGCAATATTTCATTATATACACATATTTACAGTTTAACATTAATTTAATAATTTCAAAAAAAAGACAAATTTCTGATGAAACTGCCAACCTTATTGCAACATTTTAAACTTCCAAAAAAAGTTGCGAGTTTATTTCTGTGAATTTCTCTCATCTTTTGTTTTGTTTCGTCCCCCTTAGATGCACCATACAATGTTTCCCTCTGCAAGCATAGCATCTCTTCTCCACTACCACCCTCAATTCCACAACTGTGTTCCAACAGAAGCCATGGTTGGGCCAAAACGTTTTGTTGCAAAATGCATAGATCTAGATTACTCCATGGATTTCCCAAATGTAAAGCCGGTTTGAACTGCAATATTTATATATGCATTTTACTTAACAATATGAATGGAGTGCAGGAACGCATTCATTTTACGAGAACAGAGAAATTTGAGGGCTATTTAAAAGCAAGAATAACCCTCCCAGGTAGTCAGATTGATTTCTTCAAGAAAAGCAGCTGAAAAGTCATGGCTAGCTTGTTTTCTCCCATGTTACACCTACATTCACTGTGCTGAGATTAGTCTTTCATTTAAGAGAAACCAAATTGACAGAAAGGCAGAATTAATTCAAAAACCTGCTGTTAAACCATTTGAAACTAAATACCTGTGTAGTTTTTATTTCATATAAACAGACATGCAAAATAAAGCTACGAATAGGTATGAAACAGAAAAAGTGTCAACATTCATTTTTTTTTAAAAAGTCAGGCAAGACAACACAGAGCAGGCTTTTTGGCAAGTCTTCAAGGTAAAGAAAGTCAGTTGTTAAGTTCATTCAGGACAACCCTCAGTTCACTATTGAGAAGACGATTTCTCTCTACCTCCTGACGGAAGCGCTCTATTGAAACAGCATCAATGACAGCAGATGAAAGAAGAGAGAGAGCAGTGTTAGTCATGTGGAACAGATCACCTGGTTTTAACAGGTTTAAACTATTCACATGAAGAAAGAAGAAAAAAAAAACACATATACCAAAGAAAGTGCCTCTCAGGTTTAACGCAAGAATAGAGTCTGAAAAAGAGAGGATTTGGAAAATAGTTCTGAGAGTTTAAAAAAGCAGTAACCTTTTTGTTTATCTGCACACTCTTGAATTTAATTTGGTCTAAAATCAGGCTGGCATGTAGCAGTGTCAGGAATAACTTCCCAAACCAAAAACCAAGTCTGGAAACTGATTTACTGCCACAATTTGAGGCATTATTCATGAGGTACACTAACCCACAAATAAACAGAGTGCTGTGCCACCTTGAGTGGGGGGCACCATGCCATCGCAACAGTATGCCAATCACAAATTGTCTCAGTGCCAATGTGCTGAGTAAAAGGTCAACAGTGACGTAAGGAACATTTAACCTGACCAATCCCTCAGACACACTCAAACACCACAGCAAGTTGGGGTTTTGGTTGAGAGAGTCCACAAATATGATTTGCTAGACATTACAATGTCAATTGATTGCCCAACTCATCTTGCCAACCTTGTTTAGACCCACTTTGCCCCCTCTCAGCTGGAAAAGCTAAAGAGAAGCAACCTGTGGGAAATATATTAAGAGAAATACAGATAAAAAACTTTTAAAAAGGCTATTATCTGACCTAAGCAGCAGACTTGCATACACCAGCCTCAGTCACAAAATTGTGAATTCAGTCAAATGATGTTCTAGTATCACAGAAAGTAATACATATATTACTACTGAACAGCAATGAGTCTTCAAGATGGACCTCAAGGGAAATCAAAAAGATGCAGGCAAAATAGTAATACATTACTGCACGGTTACTGCCAACGGCAATCAAACTTGGTAATTAAAAACCAGAGTGGCAGGGGTTTACACGGAGCTCCTCCACAATCTGCAATTTGAGAAGGTTTTGCAAAAGCCAGGATGTTTGGGGTGGGATGGAGAGAGGTTCAACTTTGTTAAAATGCACTGATGCTTTTTGTAATAAAACAAAGTCCAAATGATTACTCTGCGGTCACACTCAAGGGGTGTTCTCTCCCCATCTCCCTGTGGAATGGCGGGTGAGTGAATTAGTTAAAAAAGTAAAACTAAATTAAAGGTCATTACGTTACTGTCCACTTCTGCTTATTCTGAATACTTCCAAGTTCTCTAATCAGAGGGCCACTTATTTCAGCCATCTTCAAGTTATCTGTTCCCAGCTAAATAATGTAAATCAAGAAGTCATAACTTCAATGTAAACCCCAAACCCGGACAGTGATTTTACAAATAGTTTAAATAATGTTATGGGTCAGATTTTACAACTACATGCCCACAGTGACATCCTAACTAGAGTTCATAATATCCTACATGGATTAAGTGAGCAGTAATTCACTGGTATTATATCCTGTGTAGAAGGAGTGCAAAGGGCAATACACAAACCAGAAGCATATCTACCCACCTCCCACATACACTGTTCACTTTATGAAAACAAACAAGTATATATTTTTAATGCTCATATTTGAGCTCGTCAGAGCCCTGTTCCCCTCAGTCCATGATTAAATATTAAAAGCAGTTCTAGCTGTTGGCTACTTTATTTCCCAGTCAGAGAATGTCACACGTACTCATTAAAGCGATTGTTGAATTGGTTTCCAGTAGTTTTAAACTGATGTATGCATTCTAAGGTTCTTGTCTCTTTCCCCTACTCAAGCCACATAAACATGGGGTCAGCACACTGCTATCATTCCGAATGGTTATATGTGATGCATTAAAAAAAGTTTCACTACAATATCAAAGTTCTGACTGGAGGAATCATCAACATCTAAGCCAAGAAGTAATTAGAGAACAGGGAATAATGCAATCAAACAAAGAACTACCAATGGGAGTTATTCTAAAAGGTTCCTAGGACTTCAAAAAGGGTTTAACACAAAGTCAAGTGTCTCCATTGCAAAACTTGGGAACCTTCTGCTAAAAAAGAAATTCAATAATTGGGATTTTCTAGTTTCTCACCACAGCAATACAAGTTCATTTTACTTGCATTCTATTCATTATACTGTAATCAGAAGAGGTGGTCAAAGCTTAATGAGCTTCAATCAGGATTTAAGCAAACTTATTGGAAAGTGTCTACTGTAAGTAGTTATGTGCTCACAGAACAGAATTATACTGGAGCAAGGGTTAAAAAAAAAAAAATCCTTTTTGAAGTAGCATTGAATGTACAACTAGATTTATGAGCCCTGCTAATCACACGCTCAATCCCAGGAGATGAAAACAGATGAATGTCCTTCCCACTATGTTAATATATTACTTTATCTCCTTCACTTAAAGGGCTGTCTTTCTATGCCAGTCAACAAATGATGGACATCTCTAAATTCAGCACAGCTGCAAGCAGTGAGGCTGCTCTCCACCAGAACAAAAAATCCTGTTAGTTTTAATGTCACATTTTTCTGTGCAAGTTACATGAATATTCAATGGGTAAAATGTATAAAATACAATGTATATTTTAACAGGACATTTACAAAAAGACAAGGGCAAATATTTATTTTATTTCAAATAATTCAAGAGTGAAAGCAGCAATGGAACAGCTGCAAAAGTGAAAATAAATCAAAGTCTAGTTAATCATATAAATAACAAAAAGTGTTTCTTTAAAGCAATGGTACAAGATACAGTATTAATCCAACAAAACCAATTTGATGCAGCTTCTAGACTCTAGTAAATCTTCACTGTTCTGCCCAAACTGGTACAAATTTGTATTGCTCATCATTAGTTGGTATTGCATGATTCAATCAACTTGTACATTTGTATAGCCTTCCCCTTTCACTCCACTCTGACTGGCTGTTACATGTACAATTACCACTTGGTCAGTCAACCAGGCAGTTACTGCACACTATAAGCCACGTGGGAAAAATCCATTAATTTTATTACATAACTGATAGTTAGCCTCACCTACTTATGTAAAACTTAGCTGGAGCAATTTTTAAATATGGGAGATCAGCAAGACACTGCATTAATCATGCGATGAGATTTGAATGGACCATTCAATTTTTGCACAAATCTTCACATTCATGCATGGTTGATAATTACACAGCTCTCTTGAACTGTTGTATATTGTACCATGAGCTCTTAACCACATTAACAAGTAGTAACAGGAACTAAAACTAGCAAGGAGTTACAGCAACAGTGGTGCCCATCTGGACATAGATCTTTGCATTTAAACTTTCTAAGCATACTGTTCATCTAGGAACAGGCAAAGCAAAGAGAAAAATGAATGCACACAAAAAGTGTATACAGAATTTATTACAGATTCAAACACAGGTGAAGAAGGTTTCGTGTAAAAAAAAAAAGCAATTTATCTTTCCATCTTAACACATCATCCCTTGAATATACTTTACATCTGAAAGTTTTAGCAATGATTCAAAAGCCAAATAAATACCAAGTTTTATCAACTGAAAAAAAAATTACCACTTGACTTGAGAGAGAGAGAGAGAGAGAGAAAGAGAAAAAAAGAAAAAGAACTGGCCTTTATACAGCATGAGAGATTCTGGGAAAGATTTTCTCAGTTCACTATTGATAGGGAAATCATAAATGCATTCATTATACTTGTTGTTTATGATTTTGTTACAAACACAGCTAACTCCTCTTAATTTGAAGTTCATTAATTCGAATTGAAATTGTGCCAAAAACATCTCCCGTGCAGTTTTAAATTGTTTCATTCAAACTACTGAATAATTCAAATCCCACCCCCTCCAAGCAAAAGAAACTCGTTTCTTGATGTTTTTGGTGCAGTTGGATGTTACTTGGTGTACACAGTTCAAGAGGCACACAGGTGAAAATTATAAATGTATCAAGAGGCCCAGTTACAAATATGTCATCAGAATCTCGACAAATGACAACATCTCATGCAAAGCAAAAGATAGTAGGTGTAATCGCATTAAGTGAGCTTACACTTAAAAAATGTAATGGACACAGTGCGTGAAATTAAAGGAGTGCTCAATAAATCAGAGTGGGGGGGGGGGGGGGAAAAGAGGCTGTAATGAAGAAGAAATCTTCCCTTTTAAATCTTTACTTTTGTTTTTAAGTCTTCTCTATACAATATTAAACCATTTAAATAGAATTAGTTACAAAAAGCAAAAACAAAATCTACAGCAATTTACAAAAAAAAGAGATCTCCACTGAATCGGAGGCTTGGGGTACGATTAATACAATCTTATACAAACGCAGACCAAATTTATATACTCCCAGTGCAGTGAAGTGTACCTCAGAATACTGGACCAAGAATCACGTCCCAATAGAGGAAAAAAATTTAAATCAGGAGAACTCCACAATGGTTGTACGATCCTCCAAGCCAAATATCAGACAACAATTCATGCTACCATTGTACCCCTGCCCTGATTTTTGGAGTGTTATCAGGAATGACTAGGTTCAGCAAGTGGAAAGAAGAATTCTGCGCTTAAAACACAGGCATGTCAGACTTGTGCACATCATATCTGAGCATCACAACAGTCCAAAAATCATGGCTAAACTACAATGGTAGCTTGAATAAAATGATCAGAAAGCAGAATTACATGGTAAAGAAATGAACTCGGCTTCAGCTGAAAACTTTCTTCCTCATTCCCCACTCAAATAAAGTGATTTATTGAGCACTCCATTTCACAAACTGGGTCCATTACATTTTTTTTAAGTGTAAGCTCACTTCAATTAATGCGATTACACCTACTATCTTTTGCTTTGCATGAGAGGTTGTCATTTGTAGAGATTCCTGCCAGTTTATTAAATGAGATTTGTAACTGAACCTCTTGATATGTTCAAAATTTTCACTTGTGTATCTGGAACGGTATGTACACCAAATAACATCCAACTGCACTTAAAACACCAAGAAACGAGTTTAAAAACTCTTAAAAGAAGCCCATTCTCCACAGAGCCTCTCAGCATACAGAGGAAGATGAGAAATTGGTGTCAGAAAAGACAACAGTCCATAGGGCCAGTCCCAATATCTGCAAAATATAACCTTCTCACAAAAAACTGCTTATCTTATGAAGGAAATGTCATATTGAAGAGGTATCTCACGTCAATGGAATTTATATAAACAACTGACATGTAACTGAAGTGAAAAGTACTTCACTACGTAGGTCAGTTTACTAGGATTCAGGTAGGTTGATTACATTAAGTTCCTCCTGGGTCAAGTTACAATATAGTGCAAAGCCACTCTTCTGGCAACAGCTCGTGTTTATATAGTGTAGTAAAATGTCCCAAGGTGCTTCTTACTGTTGTCGCTGTCAGAAGAGTGACTTTGTATTATATTGTAACTTGATCCAGGAAGAACTTAAATGAATAAGTCACAAAATGTACCCTTCTGTGACTTATTCAGTCACACCTCAACCAACAAGTACAGTGATATTCCATCAATCACTGTTCCAAAGTCTAAATTTTTTTTAAAATAGACAAGTCAAAATAATCCAGCACTTTAGTGTTTAATGAAACATCCCACCCACACACTGGAATACAATTGCTTATTTCCTGATCTAACTGACTAGCATAGCTGAAACATGCCTGATGCACACCTCTAGTTTGGAGTTACTTTTTCCTTGCACCCTTTTCCTTTCTTTTCCCCCTCCCAAAGCAACCAAAAATGACTGCAAATAGTCAGAGATTTACTGGATATAAATGCAAACTTCATTCCAAAACTCATGTAAACCCCATGATTCAATCAGAACTTTTGGTCCCCAAAAACAGGAGTATTCCTGAGAAAACTTGGGGTTAAAAAAATGCTGCATTTTGACTTTCCTACTCCAGAAGCAACATCAGTTTCTAAGCTAATGGAGAAGACAACAGAAGTGTAACGAGAAAATCTAAGTGTATGAAGTGAAATATTACCTTCCAAATCATCAATTGCCTTCTCCAGTTTTGCTACAGATCTTTCAGCAAACTCAGCTCTAGTTTCAGCCTGTAAAATAACAGGTCATTAATGGACATTGCTTTAGGGCACTTTCATTGCTCTTCATCAGAAAGTGATTCTCTGAACTCCCTGTAGAGTGAAGATAAATTCACTTCTAAACACAACTTAATTGCTGCCAATTTTAATCACTCAGTCCTGCAACCCTCTGGCTACAGGCCTGAATGATGAAACCCCATCATTCTGATTATGTACATGAACATGCTTAGAATACCTCACTCAAAAATATATTTTAAAAAAGGTCTTCAAGTCTACAGTTAAATGGATAGGCAGGTGACCTGTTCTCACTGCCAGTGCCAAGTGACCCCATTTCCACATACCCTCCCCACTTGGAGAGTAAGGACTTAAATTCTACAGAATCACAGCAACAATGTTTTAAAACTTTATTCTATGGCTTTGCACCAATATTCTAGAATTTAAGGACAAGACTTTAAGATTTCCCCCCTAATCTCCTCGAATGTAACTTGAGCAAATCTCAGTTCCCTTAGCCAGAAACCCATCCCATTCGAACATTATGCCCAAGATGAACCTGGATAGTGTTAGAAATTCCTGTAACTCACCTCTTTTAGCTTGTCTGTTAACAGCTTGATTTCATCTTCATATTTATCTTCTTTTGAAGCATACTGGCAGATAAATCAATCATTTAAAAAATGTTAAATGCTTCTCATACTACAGCACTACATTTGTTTTCAAATAAAAATACACAGATCAGCACAGGACTTCAATCAACAAATTCCACAGAAGTCAAAAGGAAAAAAAATGTCCATCCAATTTCTATTGAAAGAAAAGCATCTTTTTAAACCACACAGCTCCAATACTATTGGACCCTCCATCCTAAGTGAGGACAGTTAAAAAGACAGCCCAAGTCAACCTGTGAACAATCTTGCTGTCCCCTCTGAAGAGCTTCAACAACTCTGTGCCACTCTGCTGAACACAGCACTTGGTAGCACTGTATCTGTGCAGGAAAGACAGAACTGCCAGTGCCAAATCTACTCAAACCAAAGCATTAGCAGAGCTGTGGAATAGTCCATAGTGCAAGTCATTCTGCGCACCCAGTAATAATTAGGCTTATAATGCCAGTTTGCCTCAGAAGGGAGCCATGAGGAAATTGACACGAAACAAAATGTGGCTCTAGGAACTAGTCTATTTGGATTAGCTCTCAGTGATATGCAATTTTTGCCTGCTTACATTTCTGGCAAACACCTTCCTTGAAGGTCCTTTTGGACTGACCTTGTGTTCAAGCTGTCATTAGTTACAGAAAATGGAGCCACCAGTAGCATCAGGAGGCGGCGGGTATGGAAGGGGAGAAAATCACCTGGAGAAGGCGCTCTGTGCTGCCTCACTGCTGAATAATTGCTTCATTTACTTTACACCTCTCCTGCCAAAGTTGGATCTTCCACTGGCAATAGTGGCGCAAGATAATTAACAGCTTCTACTACTCTGACCTTACCTGCAGAGTTCCTGATTTGTAGTCAGGATTTGTTATTGTGTCACACAGCCATGACAACGAAACATCAAGTATCCCATATTGGGCCAACCACGCAGCTTAGACAGGATGTTAAACTAGGAACTGGGGTTTAATTAGGCAGGATGTACAAATATTAACTATTGGGGGTAAAATTCAAAGGCTGGTTCATTACTTAAATATTTCCACAGGAAGGTGGGAATCACTGGCCTGTTTTCAAGTGAATTTCTGTTGAAAATTGCATTGTCAGTTACTGTATAATGTACAAAGAGAATTAAAACAAGCTGCAAACATTAAAAACATTATACAACTAAGAAAGGAAATAAGAAAGGAGAACAATGGTGACTTGAGAAATGTACAGTCCAGGGCCAAAATTTTAGTAAGCATTAGTAACAATCCTAAATATCTCAAAAGCTAGGAAGAAAATAAAATGGCAGTTACAAAAAGTAATGATTGGAATTATCTCCAATTCAGCCCTGTACCATATCCCAAGCCAACACAATAGAAGTTGTTGCCGTTCAAACAAAAAAAAAAATGGGCTGGGAGAAAGCCAACTTGGACATTACTTCATTGCGACATAGCCAAAGGTCCTCCTCAGCTTTACAGACAACTAAAGCAAAGGTATCCCCATATTTAGTTGAGCTTCAAAATTATCAAGAAAATATGAAGCTTTATTGATGACATGGTACACAATTATTTTGGAATGCAGTACCGTATCTTCTTTTGAAGCCTTGCATATAGATTAAATAATGGAAAACTAGAAACACTTACAAGACAGTAACCTAAATGGAGAGCTTCAGAGTACATTACAACAAAAATGTTACATATTATACAGAATTGCCTTTTGGTTCCTAATGCTCTGGAATCCAGATTCTGTACTGTGTTTGTTGTGTGGGGTGGAATCCACAAGGTTACCATTAATGGGGTTTGAAAGCACGAAACCTTCCCTAGTGACTGAGGAAGATCTGTACTGGGCAGCCAGTGGGAAATGGCACTGCTGGCAACAGCCATTTACACTTCTGCTTCAGCTTGGCAGGTACTGGTGAAAACCACCTCGAAGTGGTCCTCCATGGCACCACACCACAGGAAGCACGGTCATCTCATTTGCCTTACAGTGCCGTCACTGATGTTGGGGCTGTAAGGTAGCTAGCAATAAATGGCAAAAAAGGTAAAATCCACTGGTTTTTAATAGTCATCTACACCAGACTGCAATCTTCATAACCATTCTGGGGCATTTAAAATGTGACATTTTTAAAAAGTGCATTTATTTAGTTTTGGTTCAGTTTTTTTGTGCCAGCAGTCGAGTCAATTTGGATGCCAACTACCAATGCACTTTGCATCACAGTACATGAGGACACAAAGGGTTAACAATGGTGATCAATAGTTCACTACTGGGCAAAAGCAATTCTACAGTCAGTATGTTAACTGTACACTAATTGAGACGACTGTAAAAGGGCCCTATGGGGATACCAGGGCTTTAAAGCAGTTGCATACAGAATGCTCCTACCTTTTCAGTTTGTGCTTCCAAAGACTTCAGGCTGTTGGTGACATTTTTCAATTCTTCTTCAATCTCAGCACATTTACTGTTCAGAACAAGATAGTTTTTTTGGGAAAGAAGGAGGTTGAGAATATGCAGAAAGTGGCAAGAAACCCATAGCAACTTAACATCCCTGATGCTCATAGAATTTAGGTCCCGACATGGTTTGGATGTGCAAAACAAAAAACTGTAGGATCCTAAACCAGAACATTCATGGATACTGGGTAATCGCTTGGGTACTTACCCGGCATTGCTGCAAAACGCGAACAAAAGCTGGATTCATTCACAAATTTGACCAGTCAGTTCAAATCTCCACACTGTAAGCATTAACTGAGTACATGAAATTTCAGATATGGACAACGACCAACCCCAAGGAGGAGGTATGAGGCCCAGGGCTACACTGAGGCCATAGAAAGTATTGAAGCCACATCTTGATCCCAGAATTCAGCTGCTATGGGTCTCCACTGGGAAAAACCAAAAACACACAAGCTACCAGGAAGCAGAACAACAGCAGCAGCAGCAAAGTTGCAAGGAATGTAGCTTTAATATTTTCTCACACAGAAAACAAAGATGGTGGAGAGAGGAAACAGGAAGTAGTTAGTGGATTGCTGGGAATAATACCTCTTCCTCCGAGATCATTAACGATTTCAAGCTCTGGTCCATTACTTTAAGATCCTCTTCCAATTGCCGGACCCGACTGAGTTAATCCACAGTAAGGGAGTAGAACAGACACAAATCCCAGGGAGTATTCAGCATGCAATTCAACAGGGGAAAAGAAAACCATGTGCCCGCTATCGTTAGTATATTCACCAAATTGTACAGAATAACATGGGAATTGAAATATCTACTGAAACAGATCCAATTTAGAAAAACCAAGTACAAAAAGGATTGTTTGCCAATTCCTAGATCACCTAAAAATACATTAACTTCATTAAATAGCAGAAGTAGCTTAAGAGCCACTCCCTCCTACCCCCCTCCCCAATGTAAAGACTCTTCGTTAGTTTGAAACTTTGTGGGTTACGTTAGCACGAGGGGCATGTACCACTGGGCTCCTTATGTTTCTCAAGTATACAAAAAAGTACTAAGTTCAAGCCCCATTAAAACCATTCCCCAATAATTTAGTTGGTAAATGCAGACCAGGGACCAGACTTGATCCCTATTCTGAGTGCAGTTAGCCAGAAGGTGGGGGACATCTGTATCCAGCTAGGTGGTGATGCTTCCCGTGATAGAACAGCCTGCAGATACTTGTCGTCTAGACGGACTCAAGAATGGCAACTTTGACAAGATCCTAGAGTATCTAGCACCTGGAGAGCTACAGTCCAGCCACTGGAACTGGAGGGGAGCCAAAAACATGGAGCCAATACCAAAATCTGCAATATTTGCTTTAGAGAGAGTTTATAATTCCATAGCAAAATAAATAAAAACAGTACATTGATCCGGGTTAATTATTTTGAAGAGTGACTGAACTTTAATTTCCAATTTAAGTAGCTGGCTAACTTAATACAAAGCTGTTAAAAATCAAACCAGAAAAAAAATAATCTTGGGCGGTGTGGTATACTTGGCTCAATTTTAAAGCTTAAGAGGATCTGGTGCACTAACTATTTCAATCCCAGTCCAGGAGATGTGTTAGATCAATAATCCACTTATATTCAACCATCATTTCATAAAAGAAACATGCACAGCAGTTACATTCGTAGGAACACCCTCCTTCGGTTTAAATAAACCCATCAGCAGAGATCAAAACACATGGCACACACCCTCTCAAATCATGTCAATCACAAGAGCCTGCCATGCCATTCATCACCAGCAAAAAAAACTTGCAAACCCTTCCCCTCACCACAGATCAACTGAAGTGTGTTCCAAGGACACAGCTGACCCGTTTGAGAACATTGATAAAACCACTTCAATTTTGCAACCATGTTAGTAATTTCCACCCCTTTTGATGTGTGCCTTGTAACACGCTCCAGCTGATAAGAAACACATTCTTTTAAACTGGGTTAGAGAAATAAAAGCAAAACTAAAGAACAGGCACGGTATTCAAAACAGTATGCAAATGTTGCAGCATCTCCAAGCTACATTGATAACTATCTATAAACATCTCTAATGGTTCAATGAGTTTATCTAGTGAGGAGCTGAGCCACACGGAGGAAGGTCCCAAGCTCAATTCAGTTGAGTGATCGGAGCAGGAGTGGTGGAAAGGGCATCAAAATTGACCTTCACATCTCTGGGTTTTTGGTAGTGGAGGAGTGTGGTGATTATTCTTATGTTTAGTAAGAAGTATTGTGATTGGTTGTTTGTTTCCTGCCTTGGGATATATGCTGTAATCTCATTGGTAGTTGATGTCATGTGATTTGTGGTGGCCATCTTAAATTCAGTTCTTTCCAGCCTTTAGTTGGGACTGGGTGTTGAAAGATGTGCTACAGGATTTTTAAGTTAATAAAGCCTAGATTAGAAAGGCAAATCTATTCTTCATTTCAAGGAGGAAGAGAGAGAAAAAGACAAGAGGAGAGGATTGGAGAAACAGCCAAAATAAAAAAGCCAGAGTTTTTGCTCCCGACTACTAGCCGGACACTCGCCGTCAAGGCTCAAACATAATGGCCACTTGCACACCAAGTAGTGGAGGGTGCTTAGCACCAGTGGAACAGTACCACAGGAAGGAATGAAAGCTTTCAGTAGAGAGGGGGGGGGGGGGGGGGGGGGGGGAAAAAGAGGGAAAGGAAGGGGGAAGAAGTCAGAGAAACTGCTGGGGCTGGGGTTAAAACTCAAATATTCTTATTAACAAAAGGTTGTTATTGCACATCACCAAGATCACTGACCAAGACCGGAGGAGGCGACCTGTGTGGGAGCGGCAGCGGGACCAGAGAAGGCGGAGCGGCCATAAATGATGCTGCAGCGGAGACCTGAAACCGGAGTGCTGAGAGTTGGGAAAGAGTCAGAGGGCGAGAGCAGTCAAACAACAACTGCGAAACTGCTAAAGTGATGTCACAACCAGGGAAGAAGCTAATTGGTTAAGTAGGACCTGGTGAGTATTTCTACAGTCCAGTCGTTGAAGTAAAAGTAAGGTCTCTAGTTTAGAGTAAGTAGTTTTTAAAGGGAAGCAAGGTCCCTAGTGTATTTAATACATTTAATTTAGAGGAAGTAAAGGGAGTAAATTAAGGGTAGGACATGGCAGGGCAGCTCGGCACCATGGAGTGCTCCTCCTGTGCTATGTGGGAAGTCAGGGACACTTTCGGTGTCCAGGGCGAACACATGTACAGGAAGTGTCTCCAGCTGCAGCTACTCAAAATCCGCATTTCGGAGCTGGAACTGCGGCTGGATTCACTGTGAAGCATCCGCGAAGCTGAGATCTTCGGGGATAGCACGTTTAATGAGGTGGTCACACCGCAGGTAAAGAGTGCACAGGCAGAAAAGGAATGGGTGACCGCCAGACCGAGTAAAAGAACTAGGAAGGTAGTGCAGGAGTCCCCTGGGTCCATCTCCCTCTCCAACAGATTTTCCGTTTTGGACACTGCTGGGGGAGATGGTTTCTCAGGGGAATGCAGCAAGAGCCAAGTCCGTGGCACTACGAGTGGCTCAGCTGCACAGGAGGGGAGGAAACCGAGTGGGAGAGCAATAGTGATAGGGGATTGTATCGTAAGGGGAACAGATAGACGTTTCTGTGGCCGCAGACGTGACTTCAGGATGGTATGTTGCCTCCCTGGTGCCAGGGTCAAGGATGTCACTACTGAACGGCTGCAGGGCATCCTGAAGGGGGAGGGCGAACAGTCAGAGGTCGTGGTTCACATTGGTACCAACGACATAGGTTGAAAGAGGGATGAGGTCCTGCAACAAGAATTTAGGGAGCTAGGTGGCAGATTAAAAAGCAGGACCTCAAAAGGTTGTAATCTCTGGATTACACCCGGTGCCACGTGCTAGCGAGTATAGGAATAGGAGGATAGAGCAGATTAATGCATGGCTAAAGAGTTGGTGCAGGAGGGAAGGCTTTAGTTTCCTGGATCACTGGGTCTGCTTCTGGGGAAGGTGGGACCTGTACGGGTTGCACCTGAATGGGACCAACATCCTTGCGGGGAAGTTTGCTAGTACTGTTGGGGGTGGTTTAAACTAACTTGGCAGGGGGATGGGATACACAGAGTGGAGCACAGCCAAATATAGAGGAAAAAACCAAGTCAGCCTGGAAGGCAGAGCAAATATGTAACAGCACAAGGGAGTATGGCAAGGCTGGATGGCATTTATTTTAATGCAAGGAGTCTTGCGAGTAAGGCAGATGAATTGAAGGTGTTCATGAACACATGGGAGTATGATATTGTTGCCATCACAGAGACATGGTTGAGGGAGGGGCAGGACTGGCAGCTCAATATTCCAGGGAGACAGAAGGGGGTGTCACAATATTAATCAAGGAGTCAATTAGTGCAGGGGGGTACTTAAAGAAATTAGGAGAGCGAAGAGGGGGCATGAAAAAACACTGGCGGGCAAAATAAAGAAAATCCCAAGGTGTTTTATATAAGTATATTATTGGCAAGAGGATAACCTGCGTTCACTATGGAGAAGGACGATATAGGCATGGAAATCAGGTAGGGGGATTGTGATATACTTGAACAAATTAGTATCGAGAGGAAGGAGGTACTAGCAGTTTTAGCAGGCTTAAAAGTGGATAAATCCCCAGGCCCAGATGAGATGTATCCCAGGCTGCTGCGTGAGGCAAGGGAGGAGGAGATTGCAGGGGCTCTGACACAAATTTTCAGAACATCTCGGACCACAGGGGAGGTGCCAGAGGACTGGAGGACAGCTAACGTAGTACCATTATTCAAGAAGGGTAGTAGGGATAAACCAGGGAATTACAGGCTAGTGAGCCTTTCAGTGGTAGGGAAATTATTGGAAAAAATTCTGAGGGACAGAATTAGTCTCCACTTGGAGAGGCAAGGATTAATCAAGGATAGTCAGCATGGTTTTGTTTAGGGGGAGATCATGTCTAGCCAATTTGATAGAATTTTGAGAGGGGGTGACTAGGTGTGTGGATGAGGGTAGTGCAGTTGATGTAGTCTACATGGACTTCAGTAAGGCTTTTGACAAAGTCCCACATGGGAGACTGGTCAAGAAGGTAAGAGCCCATGGGATCCAGGGCAATTTGGCATATTGAATCCAAAATTGGCTTAGTGGCAGGAGGCAGAGGGTGATGGTCAAAAGGTTGTTTTTGTGACTGGAAGCCTGTGTCCAGTGGTGTACTGCAGGGATCGGTGCTGGGTCCTTTGCTGTTTGTAGTGTACATTAATGATTTAGATATGAATGTAGGAGGTATGATCAGAAAGTTCACAGATGACACAAAAATTGGGGGAGTGTTAAATAGCGAGGAGGGAAGCCTTAGGCTACAGGACGATATAGACGAGTTGGTCAGATGGGCAGAACAGTGGCAAATGGAATTTAACCCTGAAAAGTGTGAGGTGATGCATTTTGGGACTACTAACAAGGCAAGGGAATACACAATGAATGGTAGGACCCTAGGAAGGACAGAGAATCAGAGGGACCTTGGTGTGCATGTACATAGATCCCTGAAGGCAGCAGGACAGGTAGGTAAGGTGGTTAAGAAGGCATGTGGGAGACTTATATTCTATGTCTCGGCTAATGAAGGCAAGAGCAGGGAGGTTATGATGGAGCTGTACAAAACGCTAGTTAGGCCACAGCTGGAATACTGTGTGCAGTTCTGGTCGCCACACTATAGGAAGGATGTGATTGCACTGGAGAGGGTGCAGAGGAGATTCACCAGGATGTTACCTGGGCTGGAGTGCTTCAGCTATGAAGAGACTGGACAGGCTGGGGTTGTTTTCCTTAGAGCAGAGAAGGGGACCTGATTGAGGTGTACAAAATTATGAGGGGCATAGATAGGGTAGATAGAAAGGAACTTTTCACCTTAGTCATCACCTTTCTGTTTGTACAATGCACAGCGCTCAGAGTTCATACTACCAGACTCAGTGGCTCTTTCTAGCAACACAGCCTCTACAAAAACAAAGCTAACAGAATTCAAACTTACCTTTCTGACTGCTCTGCACGCTCCTCAGTTCGCTCCTGCTCACCTTCAAGGATGACAAGTTTACGTGCCACCTGCAAGCAAACCAGGCAAAGCTCAAATGAAATTGCATTAAATCCAATTTAACATAATGTGCACTTTTAACAAACATTGTTAACTGCAACTAGACGAGCCAGCATAGTTTTAAATAGCATGGTTAGATCAGCTACCCTGAAGTCTCAGTTGGTGAATGCATCATCCACTGAGCCAAACAACCCAAAAAAGTCCCCAGCCTATGCAGAGTTAACAGATCTCAACCAGGGCTGTGGTAGAGATCCTATAGTTGGCATCAGCACTATAAGCTAGCAAGACTAAAACTTAGCCAGGGTTCCTCCTGCATTGGGCAAAGCTTAGCTAGAATATCCTTTTTTCTGCCTCTGTTGGCAGCGGGCAAAAACAGGATTGAGCTTGGCTGCGATGTCCTGTCTATATTCAGCCAAATGTGACAGAATAAACTACCTGTCTATGCTTACACATTAAGAATGTTCACTTGGGTGAAGTACCAGATAACTATGGAACTGTACACCAGCACCTTAAAAGGATAGACAAAGGAAAAAAAGTTACCTCTTCATATTTGCGGTCTGCTTCCTCTGCAATATGTTTAGCTTCCTTCAGCTGCATCTCTTGCATTTCCATTATCTCTTCAGCCTTTAAGACTTTGCTCTCCACAACCTTCATCCCTCTGCAGAAAGAAAAATCATTGATGCCTGCATATCAGGGAAATGCATTGGAATCAAAAGTAAAAACCCACACTGTAAATGAAAACCATGGCAGGAAGTCAAGTATTTGTGCAGACCAGTGAATACGTACTGGAAATCTTCCATCCAGTCTAAACATTTTTTCCAGGCAGCTAGTCCCTCTGTGGTTGCACAATGCATAATACAGAGACTGATCGGACACTGATTATACACATAACTCAGGCAATGGATCACTTGCAACCTGCCTCCTCCTCACCTGCAATCCTCGACAAAAGCTGCTCTTCCTCATGGCCTACTGGCAGCAGGGTATTGTTGAATTTAAGTTTGCTCCCTCACATCTTACAATCCAGCAACAGAATATGAGTAAACACTTAACAGGTGACGTTTATCTAGCAAAAGGCATCAAGGGATTATGCAGCTAAGGTGGGTAAAATGGAGCGGATGTACAGTTCAGCTGTGATCTAATTGAATGGCGAAGCAGGTTCGAGGGGCTAAATGGCCTACTCTTGTACCCGTGAGGCTATCCCCATATGCAGAGCATAAATGAATGGGTCACTTGACAGCTCTCCTATGGATCACAATTGAAACCATAACCTGGATATGCAAGGAATTGTAATTGCAAAGTGGAGTCCCATCACTTCACAGTACTTCCAATTGTTTTCCCCATAAGCACATTGCTGCTCAAATTATGCTTTTCAATAGTTAGAAAATAATGCTTTATGTAAAGGTATACCATCACAGATCGGGAAGTGCATCTGATTTTAATACTGTCAATTATAACTATTTTCAACTCTCACTGCCTAGGCATTCACTATAAAAAAGGCACACAACTAGATGCGCAAGTCATGCTAAATAATTCCATTTCTTTGAACCCCTTTGCAACAGTGGAAGCATTGAGCTGTACACAAAGATTGGTAGGACCTTTAGTACACTCATTTCACACTCAGCTAAATTAATAGCTTAACTATTGCATTTGAATTCCATATTAGGAAACACCAACTGGCTCAGCCATGGCTTCAGAATGGAATTATTATCCTCAGCTTTTTCCAAATTCTCTCCCTCATCCTCCTCTTTGAATCAAAGAGGGTATACAGGAAACTCTCTGATATCCGGCACTGACAGGACCGAGCTGGTGCCGTACCATCAAAAGTGCCGGACATACTAGCTTTAATGTTGAGAGATACGGAACTGAAAAGCTCCGTGTGAATCAACAAACCCGGTTGCTTAGCAACAGCTTCAAAACAAACAAACAGTCAGCTGAAGCTGTTGCTATAGCTACAGACTTGCAGTGCCTGACTGGGGGGGGGGGGGGGAAAAATCAACGAGAACTAAAAAAACGGCTCCTGATTTTTGCCGTTAGATCGAGTATGCCGGACATATAACCTCTGGATAAACCAAAGTCTCCTGTATAAAAGCTAACACCGCTACATCCAGGACATCTACTGTCCACAGGTACCCCTTTCAATAACTGCCGATACATTTTTTGATGAGATCAGCTAACCCCTGTATAAGAGTCAATAACCGATCACTGCAAACATGCGAGACTACTGATCGACATCCCTGGATCCATGAGGAAAGACAGAACTTGTTTTTTATTCATTCCTGGGATGTGGACGTCGTTGGCAAGGCCAGCATTTATTGCCCATTCCTAATTGCCCTTAAAATGTCTTCCCATGACCTTCTCAAGTTGTACTTGGAAGATCTATTACCTGAAGCACAAAGGAAACGACAACAGGAATTTATATAGCGCCTTTAATATAGTAAAACGTTCAAAGGTGCTTCACAGGAGCATTATCAAACAAAATTTGACACCGAGCCACATAAGGAAATTAGTGCAGAGGTAGGTTTTGAGGAGAGTCGTAAAAAGGAAAAAGAGAGGCGGAGAGGTTTAGGGAGGAAATTCCAGAGCTTAGGCCCTCGGCAACTGAAGGCACAGCCACCAAATGGTGGAGCAATTAAAATTGGGGCTGCACAAGAGGCCAGAATTAGAGGAGCACAGGTATCTGAGGGTTGTAGGACTGGAGGAGGTTACAGAGATAGGGAGGGACAAGGTAGTGGAGGGATTTGAAAACAAGGATGGGAATTTTTAAAGGATGCATTGAGAGACTATCACCCAGATAAAATGTCACAGCATTGTAAACAAGGTCGCCACAACCAATTCTTTCATCAGTAATATCCCAGCTATAACCATCAATAATTGCTTCCCCCTACTTCCTCACAGGCACTTCTGTATTTATGATAGTGTGTAACTAGAACTTACTGGCTTCTTAGGAGCAACTTAAGAGTTGGGATTTATTCAACTCCACCACATGCAAGAGCACAGTAACAGTGCACTGACCACATTTTGTATAATCTGCACAAGGATAGAGAGAAGTCAAAATAACTTTACAAAATGTTGAAGTGAATTACTGAAGTACTGCATTAAGACATTCTAAAGAATCTAATTATGTAGTAGATCTACGAAATTAGAGTCTGCACTCGCCCAATGGTATAAATTGGATCTAAAGCCATTTGAATTGAAGTTAGGTCAGGCATGAGATCACTTCCAACAGAAAGCCTTTGGCATCATACCAGCTCGAGTAGAACAATTCTTCCAACATAAAAAATTTAACAAACATTTGTACAATGGTCAGCAAAGCGGGTGGGCCTAGAGCTTCAGGCTCCGATTATAAATTATCAGAAGCTGGCAATTATAGCCTCAGCTGGCAACTGTAGGATAACTGCATCCTTAAAGGCTTAGTGCGCAAAGAATTCACAGCTCCAGATTAAAACCTATAGGACGTGCATCAATTTAGGCCTGATTAAGGGGGGGGGGGGGGGGGGGAATTGTTTGGCCTCTTTCCCAGATTAAGCAGGAGGTCTTAATGTACCAACCAGGTACCAATGTATTGCCAGGTCATTCATAGAAAATAGGAGCAGGAGTAGGCCATTCGGCCCCTCGAACCTGCTCTGCCATTTAATGAGATCATGCTGATCATCCAAATTCAGTACCCTGTCCCTGCTTTCTCCTCATATCCCTTGATCCCTTTAGCCTCAACTCCTTCTTGAATATATTTAATAATGATTTGGACTCAACAGCCTTTTGTGGTAGAGAATTCTACATCTCTTACCGTTCACTCTCATCTGCTGACTTTTCAGCCTCCTCCAGTTTCTGCAGGGCAGTAGTCAGGCGCTCTTGAGCACGATCCAACTCTTCCTCAACCAGCTGGATACGTCTAGTCAAGGAGGACACATCAGCTTCCGCCTAGACAAAATAAACATACAAGTGAACGATAGTTCTCAAAGCAATAGTTACTTGCAACAAAGAGAAAATAAAGCCACTCTAAGAAATATTTCAGAATCATCCATTAGTCTGCTAAACCAAGAGCTGGGATTTATTTAATCGATTGTGTATATTTTAGCTCGAGTTACAAATTCAAGAATCTCAAATGGCAATACAAAGACCACAAAATAATTTCAGTACATTTCCAAACAGATCACTGGGCAGCTCAATAGAACTTCTGTTTCCAAGTAAATCTGGGTAGCCACTACAACTTCAACATTTGTTTTTACAATGGCGGTTTACATCTATTTCTCAGTATAGGGTTTTTTTCTCCTGCAAAGTCGAGGGAAATATAGAAACTACACTGAGGCAGTGTTGTGTGGGACAGGAAAGAGGTTGGCGAGTTTAGTCCTCCAACAGGCACACTGGGCAGGAAGGTCAACGAGATGAAAGAATGGGGCATTTGGGGCCGCTACTCGTAAGGAGGCAGCGATGGGTGCCTCAGTGAGCCATTAGAGAATGCCGAGAGGCAGAGAGTAGCCATGGGCTTTATTCAAAGTGGATTCAAGCCTGCGACTCCAAATTCGGGAGACAGAGCAGTACTAATGGGTTGTGGAAGAAAAGTACCAGATAGGGAGAAATGAAAAAGGTGGCATGGCTAGATGACAGGAAAGGAGAGAATAGAGCAGAGAAGGGCCTGAAAATGGGCAGACAGAAAAACAAAGGGAGATGGAAGTACAGCCCCACCGCTTATGGAAGGCACGTTGGTGTCAATGTGATTCATTCACTATAAGCGGTAGACAGTAAAGTCAGTCTCCAGTGTTGGGACCCCGGTGGATTCCACTGATCACTAAGATGTGGATTGGTGCCGAGTGCAGCTCCCACTCAATTCCTGTACTGACCAAGAAATGCCAGTCTGCCAGCAAAGAGAAAATCGTGGGAGACTCATGGCAATACTGAGATTAACGAGGTGCGACAGGCATTGTTATAAGTGGCACCTTTGTAATTGATTCTTACGGTACGTGCAACTGGTTAGTTCCATCTGCCCGATATAGGCAGCTGCCCGTGATAAGTGTGGATGGTACAAGTGGGAGACAGTAATGGACTTGGGTCTGTTTGGCATTGCTACAAACTCAGGGCAGGAGAGACTTCTAGAAAGTTAAAAGACTCATCAACTCTGAGGTTAACTTGCAATTCCAGTCTCCACTTGGACACCTGGCCTCTCCCTGTAACACATGGCAGGGGAATGGCTTTAGAGGAACAGAGACCGTAGAATGGTGGGTGGTCTGTTGGGCAGCAAATCTCAGTAAAAGTTAAGAAAATATCCATTCAAAAAGAATGGGGGGATGCATGAACAAAATACTCCTACTTAAAAAAAAGGGTGAAATTCACACAAGCAATACAAACAAGTTACATAAGTCATCTTGAAGAACAGGACAATGACAAGTGTCAGTTTTTGAATACCATTTACCCAATCATCTCATATCATTCAATATCTTTTTCCTTAACACTGTTCCCTTTCCTTAAGCTGAAGAACAATTCCCTTTCGCCATGAGATGAAATTCTAATCCAACGGTTTGGAATTTAGTGCCAAAAGAGCTTAGGCATAAAACAGGAGCAGACATTTTAGCAAAAATACAGGACACCAAGAATATCAGATTTCACACAATTTGCAAGGAATTACATAGAGCTTTCCACAGATTCAACTGAATTAAATGGACATCTGTGTCAATTGATGGGACGAGGAGGGATTTGCTTTAAAGTTGGGGCCACACATGGGCACTGGGAAGAGTATAGCAAGGTACTAAACTTTATTTCCCAAAGATGAAAAGCAATTAATAAAATGGAATTACTGGTACACTTGCGATACCAAACTGGTTATTGGATTTCATGTGGGGGTGTCGTTTACTTCCTGCATTCTCTCACAGCATTTGTTAAAAATAAATACAAATGATACGAGGGTTATCAAATAGTGAATAGAATTTTTTCCTACTTTTTGTAGCATGAAGCAATCCAAAGGATGCTGTAATCCTGAAGAGCAGCCCATCCTCCACCAGTATGACAGTTCTATCTCCCACATTAACTATGCTGATGGCCTCTAAAATAGGTGGTCAATTAAGGGGCAGCCTGTGTTGAATTATGGATAGTTTTAGCATTGGGATTAATATTACAGACTCATTTCACTTAGAACTCTCCAAATTAATACCAAAAGGAGACACTTCCTTCTCATCATTAGGGGCAGGATTCAAATCCAGGTCTTAAGGGCAAAGAGCAACAAGATAACCCAAAGACTTTTGCACCCAAAAGGTCACATCATTCAAAATTGGGAGATTCACATCACATTAATGTAACAAAAGCAACTTTAGCATAATTTACACCGTGTGTATTGTTCACCTTTAATCATCTAGATTGCAAGGAAACTCTCAAGCACTGGCGGCGATGTCACAGTCTTTTTCCTATCAAAGGATTGAGTTGTGGAAAGACTGCAAAAAGTAGGCTCTTTAGTCTTGAAAGGAGACCCCTTATACAAGTACACACCTTTGGCATAGAAAACATAAATCTGGGGCATTACAAAGTATTCCAGGATGCTACACCAAGTAGACCTCAGTTAAATTGATAAAAGGAAAGTTTAGCACAGATGTCATGAAGAATTTCTTCACACAGAATGCCAAGCCTCCCGGATGGTTCAGGATTCTCCCGGAATGGAAGAGGAACCTCAGGCACTGCTACTAGCAACCTGGTAGAAAAGTAAAGCTTTGCACCTGTGTATTTCCTTCTACTCCTACCACGATTCTCCAACCTACTCGTTCCCAGGCTGGATGCTAGTGGTGGAGTTTGCGGATGTGTCAGTGCTGTCCTTACTTTCTAGCTCAGTCCTCAATGTCATTTTGTTATTCACCCTTACAGCCAAGTTGATGTGGAATTTTAAGTTAGTTGTCAAAAACCCCATTAGTGAGACACAAACGCAACTTTAAAAAACATGCCTGAACGTGAATTTCACTTACATGACTGAATAGGTTAATCACTGCGTCTAACCATTTTACACCCCCCCCACCCCATATAAAAGTGAATGGTATTGAAGCTACCATGTCAGGTTTAGCTCTTTGTATTAAGGAGTTACATGTAAGAGTTGTAGCGCACATCCAGTACGATAGGGTGTCATTCACTATGGGCTCCCTTAGCATGAGTAACCGCACTCCATACAGATTGGCATTCTCCTAGATTAGTAGCAGCAATTATGGTCTTCGATTTCTGATTCATTAGACAAGTTGGGAATGGCTTTGAATCGTGTTTCAATGCACAATTATATTCTGCAAGTTTTAGAATTCTGTGTTTAAAGTGTGAACACAAAAATGAACACTTTACAGTACTACCAGATTTTTTGTTTTAGCGTGGAGTACAGCAGCATGACTCTGGCTGTGAATACTTAATTTGAAACGACCATCATTTTATAGTAAGATATCTCTTTAAATCTCATTGCAATGTACATTTTAATCACAAAATTGATAAGCATACTCAAGTACTGAAACGTCAATGATTTAAAGCAGAATAAAAACCAAGAATTAGTTACAACTAGAGTTGCCAATGCTCCCAGAGATCATCTCCAGGAATGGAAGATGAATCTCCCTGGCACCGCAGCTAGCAACCTAGAAGAATCGTAGAGCTTTGTGCCGGTGTACTTCCTTCTTCTGCTCACAGGTGGCCTCCCAGTTCTCAGAACTTTGTACACAAAAGTGTTAGCATAGCTACTCAATTAGAGGGAACCCAACCGTTGTATGGTAAATGCATTAACATTTGCAAACTGTAGGTAGGCATCATGTGATCAAACTCCCAGAAATACTGGCAATCCAGAGTTGACTACCCTAGAAGAGATAAAATGTAGGTTTCTTTGTCTATGTCAGTGAGATTAAAAAAAAGCTAAAGGGACCCTGCTCTGCATCTATCTTGCAATCAGGAGCAAGAATTCTGGTTGACTTTTTCTTCTTTCTAGCCCAGGGATATGGAAGTCAACCAGTGTCTTACAAGACACCCTGGCTAAGACCAGCTGACTCAGCACAGACCAAAGACAAATCTGGCACAGTACCATACTACTGTATACTACAAAATAAAGCTGTTGGGACTATAACCTGGTGTTGTGTGACTTCTTACAACTGTATAGAACTGCATTTACCCACAAAGCCATCTGAGAAACTATGTGCAGTTTATAGAAATTCAGACATGACAATCTAGTGATCCAGATAAATCAATGCAATAGTTCTGGATAAGCAATTAACTGCTTCAAGTAGGAGATAGCCAAACACTTCCACTGGCTTGAGTTCCAGCACAGACTTTGTACATTCCATGCATTCCTAAACTACAATGATTACACAGTAGGGGTCTTAGTCCTTTAGGAAACTTAGAAATCGGAGACACAGTCTTAGAATGCAGGTCTGAGCAGCCAAACTGGTTTGCCTTCATTTTATTTCAGTCAGTATAAAGCCTTGAATAGTATATGGGATAAGTGGATTGATGGACATATCCGCAGCATAACCAAGACCGCCTATTTCCACCTCCGTAATATCGCCCGTCTCTGCCCTTGCTTCAGCTCATCCGCTGCTGAAACCCTCATCCATGGCTTGGTTACTTCTAGACTTGACTATTCCAACGCACTCCTGGCTGGCCTCCTACATTCCATCCTACGTAAACTTGAGGTCATCCAAAACTCGGCTGCCCGTGTCCTAACTCGCACCAAGTCCCGTTCACCCATCACCCCTGTGCTCGCTGACCTACATTGGCTCCTAGTTAAGCAACACTTCGATTTCAAAATTCTCATCCTTGTTTTCAAATCCCTCCATGGCTTTGCCCCTCATCTCTAATCTCCTTCAGCCCCACACCCACCCAAAGATATCTGCACTCCTCTAATTCTGCCCTCTTGAGCAGCCCTGATTGTAATTGCATAACCATTGCTGGTTGTGCCTTCTGTTGCCTAGGCCCCAAGCTCTGGAATTCCCTCCCTAAACCGCTCGACCTCTCTTTTCGCCTTCAAGACGTTCCTTAAAACCTACCTGTCACCTGCCCTAATTTCTTATGTGGCTTGGTGTCAAATTTTTTCGTCTTATAATACTCCTGTGAAACACCTTGGGACGTATTACTATGTTAAAGGTGCTATATAAATGCAAGCTGTTGATTTGTCCCCCTCCCCACATGCCATTAGCTACTCCCTGCAGTATCCAGATAGAATCATTTCACTAAATGAGACAGCATCCAGTTACTAACAAAGGGAGTTACTTTGTCAGTACAGTTATTGAACAATAACCTCCCTCTTATTATCGAGCCCCAATTTAAAACTAACTTGCCAGCACTCCTTTCGATGCAGATAGCTGCGGCCCTATTCATTTATTCTGTTGTCTATGATTACCTTAAAGATCCAAGAGACAGCTTCCAAGTATCCAAACCGAAACAATGCATCACATGATAAATGAAATGAACATCTAAGCAGCACTTGAACAAAACCAAACAAACTGGGCTTTCTCTGCCCTCCCCCAATCTACTTGTAATTCTCAGTGCGAGAAGACAGAGAACTACAACCAGTTACCACTGAAGTCAAATCTGGCTGTGAATGAATCACTTGGCATGAGCCCCAAGAGGATGACAAGCTTACACATCCTGCACTACTTTCTCATAGTAAGCCACTGGGTTTCTGTAATATCCACACCACTGTGTACAGTTTTGGTCTCTTCACCCAAGGAAGGATACACCTGCCATAGAGGGAGTGCAACAAAGGTTCACCAGACTGGTTCCTGGGATTGGGGGGGGGGGGGGGGGGGGGAAATTGTCCAATGAGGAGAGATGGAGTAGACTAGGTCTATATTCTCTCGAGTTTAGAATGAGGTGATCTCATTGAAACATACAAAATTCATACAGCTTAACAGGGTAGATGCAGGGAGGATGTTTCCCCTGGCTGAGGAGTCTAGAACCAGGGGTCACAGTCTCGAAATAAGGAGTCAGCCTATTAGAACGGAGATGAGAAATTTCTTCACTCAGGAGGTGGTGAATCTTTGGAATTCTCTACCCCAGAGGGCTGTGGAGGCTCAATCATGGAGTACATTCAAGACAGAGTGATAGATTTTTGGATATTAAAAAGGTAATCAAGGGATATGGGAATAGTGCAGTAAAGTGGAGTGGAGGTAGATCAGCCATGATCTTACTGAATGGCCTACTCCTGTTTATGTTCCAAGACCATATGGGAAGGAAACAGCTGCTCAAGTCATAGTAAGGAAACAGACCATACTACCGCAGAGGAATTGGTTTACTAGATACAAAACTGCAAGTCAGGGCAGTTTTATACCTAGCAGAAATGAAGCTGTGACTTGGAGATCCCGACTCAACTGGTTCATACTAGAGTTCCATTCTGTTCTCAGTGAAGAAAACTAAATGGGATCACTTTCATGAAATAATAAACCTGAACACTAACTGGGTTTGTAAATGGAATACTCCCCCACAACCCCACCCTGCCCACCCGCAGACTTTGCTATCTCAGTTGTGCTGCCAGAGAGAGAAGGATTAATACTAATCAGCAGGTTGTTAAATAGGGTACAAAATTACTCTCTCAACCTCTTTCTGAAACATGCTCTATTGGCATTGAGCCATGACAAATCTATCCAAGAACAAAGTCCATTCTTCTACAGGAGAACTTGACAGTTTATAGGATAGTACTGGATCAGTAAGCAAACCACAAAACCCACACTATTGCCCCAGATCCTGCTTTAGACACCACCATTTAATGGACTAGTTTACAATGGCCCGGAATTTGCAGTCAGCAGCGAAGTGACGATCACCGCTGACCTCAAAGATCTCGTGATCTCTGGTGAAAACTTCAGCTTTCTCAGCGTTGATTGTAGCGCAGTCAAAAGGTGATCTCTAGTGAACAGAAGCAGTGAGGTCATCAAGCTGGTTAAGCAGCCAGCCAATCACATTAACAAATTCTCAGGCAATAAAAAGCAGCTTTTATCATTCATTCACTTAAATTATAATTTATTTATTTTATTTTTAAACAGAGCAAAAAAAGATTGGAACAGACACATGGGGTTACGATAGAGGCTGAAATATCAAACTTTAAAAGTTTTTTTAAAAAAATCAATGGAGAAATTTGACATTCCAAATATAAAATTAGTTTTTCAGGGACAGAAAGTTTGTTCAGCAATAGTTACTACTCAAACTGCCGTTAAAATCCCAGTTACATCTCATTGAACAAGGCTTAACTTTTTAATGGGGTTTTTAAACACAGATATTAGAGCGAAAAAGAAGTTTGTGTCAGTTCAAGTGATTTCAGGTTGTGGGGAATTGAATTCCTGCTCCAGTGTATTAAAAGATCCCTTTGAAGTCATGATTACAAAATACCTTTCGGGACTGAAGCACAAATCACGTTGCAACATCACAATATAATGCAAAGATTTCTTAGAAGTGCCCCCTTTACATTTAATGCAATTACAATAGGTAAAAATCACTATTGCTTAGAAAAAGCATTTGCAGAGCACTTCTGTATTCAATAGATTCCCAACTTCTTAATAATCCAAACTGACCTCATTAGCAGTCAAACAAAAGCAGCAGGCCATTGTCTCATAGTACTGCATCAGAGAGAGAAAAAAATCCTCTCATCTCTGGACTTCAAATAATAATAATAGCTAATGTGAAACCCAGACAATCCAAGCATTGATTAGCTGATTTTGGAATGTAATGGGATCTTTGTTTGCCGGAATGGCAGCAGTCCGACATTAGGCAATTACATGGCTGTTAGCCAGTTGTTTTTAAACTAATGCCTTTTAGTAGACTTAAACGTCACCATATTTCCAAATGCTTCTTCCAGTCATTGAATAATCCATCCAAGTTTCTCTGCTGGCACTAACTTTAGTGAGTCCATAGGCCCAAGTCACTGATATGAACACTTAAATCCTACACTGTCTCAAATGTCTCGTTAGGCCTCGGGGATTTTTCCATTCACTGGGCTCCAAAGCACGACAGAGGGAAAGTATGCAAATTTCTATTGAATACATCTTAAAATGAGAAATATAACAGCCATCTTGAAGTTAATTATAAAATCTGTAACAGACTCTGGGTTTTGTTCTTTCCCATTATATTTCAACAATGAGGGCTTGCACATCTGATAAATGGCGTGGTCTAATTCAAGGACCTGGCGATCATATCACTTAATGGGCACCTAGTTGACAAGTGTTAAAAGCAATACTGTAGAAATGATTACTAGAGTTCAATACTACACTGTATGCACAGAAACCGGTGAAAATATATGTTTGACTGCTTAGACCATAGAGTGTGCAGCACAAATTTTCTTGTTATAGAAATACACCGTCCCATCCCAGTGAATGTTATGGAGTGCAATTTTAAACAGTTCATTATTTGCTCAAAGCAGTTCACATCTCACATTCCAAAATATAAACGACTGGGGTGATGAAACAGTTTGCACTTGGGCTACCAATCTGTAATCCAACAGAGCCATCATCAGTTTTTGTATGTGTAAATACTTTAACAAAACCAATAATCTCACATGACTGCAGTTACAGAGCTAAGTAGAGATGATGTACTTGGATATTGGGGCCAACGATTATGCAAATAACCACTTTGGGCCACCCAAAAGCCAGCTCAGTAAGTTTCATACAAAAGCAAAATACTGCAGAGAGAAACAACATTTAACCTTTCGAAAGGTCATCGACTTGAAACATTAGCTCAGTTTCTCCATACACTTCGCCAATGAAAGGATGCTTCCACAAAAAGGAATAACCATCATTTTCAAAAGAAAAACCATTCCATGGAACCTGGACATTTCAATACAGTAGATGGCTAGCATCCTCAGTTGACTTATCATTTCAAGTTTGACAACTATGAATTTTGAGTCACCATAGGTCAGCATCCAAGGATGAAAAAGGATACAGATCCTAGTCAGATCAATTGAGACACTCAATTCATAGCAATCAGATAAATGGTATACAGTATCTTCCCCACATATTATTTCAGGGCCCATGAGGCGCGAGGCAAAAAAAAAAATCAATCTCAGATGAAAGAATTTAAAAATATTTTTAGGTGCTGGATTTACAAATGAGGAATTCAGTTATTCTCCCTCTAGTGAGTAGCTGCACCATACAGAATAAGAAAATCAGTTTTAATCCTTGGTCTGTGCAGAATTGGCCAGTCCCAAATAAAGAAAACAGTCTCCGTGCTCCCTACACGTGTGGATATCTGGAAGACAATACGGGTTCTGCTAGGACACCTCCAAATAGTCACCAGACTTGGCACGGTAATGTTAGCTTGGGGCTGTTTTCTGGTTACAGTATTTGCCTCCTTCAGAAGAGGATACATGTTGAAACAGGTTGTAGGAGTCAGCTTGACAATTCCCTCAATGGCTCACTTGGTAAGAGAGTGTAAGTGAGCCCTATAGACCTAGACGTCCTAGGTCTGATATACTGAACTGTGCGGAGTTAGCACTACAACCTTGGCTAAGTCAAGCGAAGATAATTGGCAAAAGAACCAAGGGGAGGACGAGGAGAATTATTTTTAGGGACCGAGTGGTTTCCTGAAAGGGTGGTGGAAGCAGATTCAATAGTAACTTTCAAAAAAGGAAATTGGATTGTATACTTGAAAAGGAAAAAAAATTGCAAGGCTATGGGGAAAGAGCAGTGGAGGGGGACTAATTGGATAGCTTTTTCAGAAAGCCGGCACAGGCACGATGGGTCGAATGCTCCTTCTGTGCTGCAAGAATCTATGATTGGCCTCAATGCCCTTTGGTTAAGGAGTGGGGAAGCTCCCAATTACTATCCAGTGATCCCTGCAGGAAAGACCATTTGTGGGGATCAGGTGAGAACTGGATTGATTGTCAGTGACACGCGCCGTGTCATGCCCCTCCCCCGCACTATGCAGCTTGGTTGATTCAAATGCCAAGCATCAATGCCCACCTCTACACTTCACACTGAAATCCTAGGAACAACCATTCGGCATGAACAGTCAAGACGTGCTATTCTTTTCACTTTCTGGGGAAAGAGAGAGAGAGAAATACCAGGAACAAGCAGCATAGCTCTACACATACAAGATTGCAATCTTGAGTGGGAGATTACTAACTGACTCAGGATATTCCCACTAGATGTAGGATAGTTGACAGGTTTGCAGAGGAGTACAAGCTGATGAAGCCTTGGAGGAGTTGAAACAGGGTGTGGTTAATCTTCATTATTTGTTGAGGCAAGACTTTCCTGAACATCTGCAAAATTAACCATGGATAGGAACAGTACAAAGGAGCCATTAGCCATGGAGAGAAACAGTGCCTAGTGCCAGTGATTTGGTGGGAGAATAGGGCAAGGGAGAATCACTTGTTGAATTGCACCATTAAAAAGCTGCCCCACCCTTAAAAAGCTGCCCTCATTTTCTCGATCATTACTCCTTTTACACTTTTACTCCACTAATGCATACTCAATGAAGTAAAATATTTTTGCATCATAAAAAGGGCATGTGCAAACAATATAGGTGATTCACTGACCAAACCCGAGAGGCTTGGCTCCACACAACAAAAGCCATTTCCTGCTTTACCTCCTTCAAAACTTTGACCTACGTGAAGGCATTTTTAAATTTAAACACTGCAGTCAATACCAAACGCACTGTTCTTTTGCCATCAACCAGTTAGCAACATCAAACTTGCCCATTTATAATTTTCAGTGGCAACGGAAACCATTTTCCCAATGAGTCATAGGGGTTTTTACAGGCACTTTACACTTCTGGCAGCACCATTTTCCATCAAGAGGGAAAACAGTCACTGGGAGACAAGTACCATTTTATTCTCCCAAAACCAGTGCTGAAATAGAAAGCCACTTCAACAATCTCACCAGGTTTACCCTACCAGCTTCCTCTTGTCAACATGCACGCTAGAAGCAACCATTTAATGTAAGTGACACAGCACCAGTGCGCCAAAACTCAGGTGGCAGTTTCACTCAGTGCCTCTAAAATGCCATTGTCTGCAAAGTTAAAACACCTGCCACCAGGAGCACCTTCTGTTGTGTTCCCCATTTTAATTGCTTCCATATTCCTAGCCTACACAGAACTTCGACATCAGGAAGGCCTACAACAAAGATAGTCACAGGTAAGTACTCAAATGTTGTGCAAATGGGGTTGTTTCAGTACTGACAAATCTGCTCTGCAATATAAAATGTGGCAAATTTGCCAGCAAGGGAAATGATTTCAAAGTTGTTCAATAAAAATTGGCTACTTCCAAAAAAAGTATTTACTTCCACATCCATTTTGATCACACTTGTCAACTTAACAGACCCAAACTTAAGTCAGTAAATACAGCCATTACGCAAAATACCAAGTGCAACATGAAGAGCCTGACGTAGAATGGTCACCATCTGGTTTGGCTCTCCTAGATGCTCCTAAGAATATTAGTAGGTGACAACTTGAAACATTTTGGACTTGTGTAAGACAATGAACAGCTACACTGAGAATCAACATGCTGGAATGCAACTCAATACTGTATATCACAGGCAGAAGAGATTGTAAAACATATTTCAAATGGAAAGTTCACCCACAGAGCTCCCTAAACACATCCTGGGCATGAAGCCCCGATTCACCCAGTTACATAAAGCAGTTGTGACTTCCTTTTTAAAATAGTGCAAGTAGCCCTGCCTTTTGAATTAATGGGAACACGCCACCCAGTGTAATATTAGACAGAGAAAAAAGAGAAAAACTTCATTTATTTAGCTGCTTTCACGACCTCAGCACTTCACTGCCAATGAAGTACTTTTGAAGTGTGGTCACTGTTGTAATGTAGAAAACGCAGCAGCCAATTTGCACACAGCAAGGCCCCACAAACAGCAATGTGATAAAGACCAGATAATCTGAGTGAGGTTAGTTGAGGGATATATATTGGCCAGGACACCGGGAGAACTCACTCGTTCTTCTTTGAATAGTCTCATCCAAAAGGCGATACTCCCTCAGAACTGCACTGGAGTGTCAGCCTAAATTATGCACGCAAGTCTCTGGAGTGGGACTGGAACCCACAACTTTCTGACTCAAAAAAGGAGTGCTACCACTGAGCCAAAGTTGAAATTAAAGCTGTAGGTCTGTGCTTATTTAGTGCATTTCAGTCAAGACAGTTGCAGAGACACAGCACCCTTATACTTAGATGAACGTGAGGAGAGGGCATAAAAAAGATTACTGCTCGAGTGAGATATTGGCCACTTGATGGCATCCTTGGAACCATGCTCCAGGAGTTAACACTTGGAGAAAATGGGGTGGGGTGGGAAGGAGGGAAATTGTAGAAGTTTATGACGACTAAAGAAAGAGTTAAACTTTTCTGGGTCAGTTTATACACAGGTGCAGAGTAGCTGGGTGCACACACGGCCTCAGTCAATGAACAGTGACTGGAGTTAAACAATAACCTTATTCTCAAATAGGTTCATTCCAAGGGAACCATACCAGTATATCTCAACACAATGTGTGCGCTACTGAAAAACTAAATTAAAATGGAAGAAACAATTATTAAAAGCCAGACGAGAGGCAAACATATTGTAAGCATACAAAGGACCATGTCATTTACAATAACGTAACCAGCTGATACTGGAATTTCATTTCAATCAGATTAGCATTTTGCTCATAGTTAATGTTAACAAAAAACATCATGAAATACCCATTAAAGAATCAAGCAGGTTATTAAAAGTGCAAAGGAGACTATAGTTCAGTAAGTTCCAAGGTGTAATTTCAGAAAGAATAGGTTTTGATAATTAAATACATACACATCTTTTTCCCTCTTTCATGACTTGCAATATTTAATGCAAATTGTGGTTGAGTATTCCCTCCCCCCAAAAGAAAATCCAAAGACCGCATCTAGAAGCAAAGTACCCACACCTGTACCACACCCACAGCGGTTCTATTTACTTTGGTTACAAAAAAAGTTTTATCTACCCATGTGTACATATGCAACAGCTGACGTGGGCTACTGCAAATGCCAGAGGGAAAGAAAGAAAATAGTAAATAAACTACAACCAAGCACACATGGAATTTAACCATTCTATCACCCAGTTAAATATTGAAAATGGGATTAAACCCACAGCATAAATTACAAAATATCATGAATTATATCCCATTAACAAAAGGGAGTGCCACCCACCATCATTGTTTGGCTAGTCACAATAATAAACTACCAGGACGGTGGGTCACCAAGGACAAGAGATACTTTGCCAGGTAGTGTCTGTACTCCAGGACTAGAAGATGCCACAAAACAGCCTACCTAAAACACATGGAAGCTCCAGGTCTGTGCTTATTTAGTGCATGTCAGTAATGATAGTGGAGGGATATATTGGGCAGGACACTGGGAGAACTCACCGGTGTCCGATTTCTCGATGCCTGTGTAGAGCAACTGCACCAACATCCGGTCCCGCTAAATAAATCCCCCAATTCCTGTGGGTTCTGTCTACGAATCCACAGAATGCCAAATATGGCAGGCAAATCGGTCCCAAGCTTCTCATTTTAAAACTTTTCCCTTATGGGCCATGCACTCAAGAATTCATTACTACTTGATGCAAGATTTGTCTAAAGCGCTCTTAATTCATTGACTACTTATTAGCAAGTTTACTTCTGTATTTATTACTCTTTCCCCTCTTCACACCCACCCCTCACTGAAGAAGTGAAGTGACCAATTAAACAAAGCAGACTGGCAGCGAGAGAGCAAAAGGTGCCAAATAAAAGCAGTTAATGCACTAGAGGAAAATAAATACCATTAACAACAGTACGCTGCACAATAACTGAAATAGCAGTCAATTAAAACAGGGATTTTTCAAATAGGAGAGAAGCAAGAGGAGGGGAGAGAAAGCAACCGACAGGACACCATTCATCCTTGCCATTACTGGATCATCCATTATTCTCAAGGGACTTCTACAAGGGTTCCAAGATTGGAAGAAAAAAAATTGAAGCATAATGAATGCGATAGCAAAATGAGACTAATATGAAAGATTCCAATGAGATCATGCTCACTGTAAAATATTTAAACAGTACTGTACAAAAAGGGATTTTTTTATTTCAACATACATCATGGGCCTACAGCACTAATGAGCTATTTCACAGAGGTCCTCAGGCATGTTAAACCCAAAATATATGTCCTTTATATCTCTAATGAAACACCAACATGAGCCATAAAGGAAGACAGCATTTAGCTGATGTATGGTTATGTTCTGGGTCTCACATCCATCTTCATTAACTTTTGCAGATGATTTTGGATCAACAAGTTTAGAAAAAAGTAGATCTAAAAAGATTCACACCCAATAAATGCATTTGCAAAGAAAACAAGTAAAAAAAGGAGACCCATTAATTTGTTCAGGAAGGCAATAAAATAAAGCACACAGAACTGGATCCAAGGGAGAAATTTTCATATCCGTACTAGTGGATTTTCCCAAATCATTGCAAGTAATTTGCGCACATATCAAAAACTTTAGAATCAAGTTTTAACAATGCAGAACTAGTCATTAGAATGATGTTGAGCATTATATTTATTACACAACTCTGTGGTACTGGAAGAAGTGAGATTTCCACCATTTGTACAGGATGTTTCTGATAAGAAAACAAAAACAAGGAAGAGTATTGGGAGGATAAAGAGAGAGAGCGCAAGAGTAGAGGGAATCAACCTTCTGATTATCATCTGGTGACCCTTGCTGGAAAGTGTGCGTGTTGGGTTAGCACATGATAGGACTCCGCTGTGACGGCCTCTGCAGTTAAATAGCCTGTCAAGTCACATTGTGTAAGTATTCTTTGTGTAAGTCTAGACAAAGAATACTTAAGTATGAGAGATCAGCCAGCACCCACTGGCCTTCAGTGCTTTCACAAAGAGGTGGGGATGGAAAATAAAATACAATTCCATCAGTACCGACAAAATCACGAAGGGAGTTTAAACCTAAATAAAAATAGGTGGGTTGAGAGCATGTGGGAAGTTGAAGTGTTAAAAATCTGAATCCCGACCTGAACCTGCCTACTTCCGGTTTTTAAACAGAGGCGGGACGGGGTGGCCAACCAAGCCACTGTCAGGAGACGGGTCGTCTAGTTAAATATTATAAATCAGGCTGAAAGCCTCTGCTTTAACCTCCATTTTGAATTTAACTGGTCAGGTTTTGCACGCCCCGTGAAACCAGCCAGCTAATGCAAGGCGAGGACTGCTGGATCCAGGAGGTAAGTGGCCCAACCTAACCTCCTCTCCGTCCCCACCCCCCCAACCCTGGCCTCCGATCCTCTTTTCCCTCCCCTCCCTCCTCTGGCCGCCAATCTTTTCTGACACTCCCCACCCCTCCCAGTGCTGCACCCGGCCCCGATCCTCACCCCCATGCTGGTCCAGGCCCCTACCGTTCAGCGACAACCCCCCCCCCCCGTGCTCCTCCGCCCCCACCCCCTCAATCTGGCTGGCTGCGGGTGGGAAACCAAGGCTTTCCATGCAAATGAGGCCTTTAAATTCGGCGGGACCTGCAGGAAACCCGTTTTCACGACCTCTTCGGTGCCCCCACCTTCTCCATTAAAATTCAGCCCCATGTCTTCACAGCAAAGGGAGATTGATCACTGGCTGAAAAGAACTAAGATTTTCTGTCCACCGCCTGAAAAATATCAGAACCCAATTCCAGTGGGCCAGCTATGCAAGCTGTAAATAAGTAACTAAACCACAGCAACCAGCAGAACTCAAAAGAATTTCTGGGATTTAAGGTTGGTAAAGCGAGGCAGTGTGGGAAACCTTTTTTGATAAGGTATGCAACCTATTTTTATTTTAGGAAAAAGCTGCAATATAAAAGCAAATTAAAAAAAACCAAATTCAATGTTGGCATTTCATGATTTCTTGTGTAATTTAATCAATTCCTTGAACAGTCTATTGCAGAATTCCAGTCTGTTGACGGAGCTAGCGGGGAAAACAAAGTCCATGCTTCACTGCTTCTAAAAAATACCTAAAGTGTTAAGTAACTTCTTGCAACACAATAACGAGGGAATCAATCCACACACCCACATTCCCAAAACTGGGCACAAAGTCTTGTTAAGGCTTCACTCCCTGGCGACATAGCTCATTTTTCATTCTACCACTGCCTTTCAAATAACTCTGTCTGGGAACAGATAAGGGGCAGGCAAGTAAAACTAAATTTCTGCAAAACAAATTCTTCACAGATACCTAAATAGTACCATAACAGTAACATTACAAGGTGCAAGAGAGATTGGAGAACTATTGACACACCCAAAACTATAAGCCAACTGTAGGCCAGGGCTATTTAACAGGAATCAGGAAAGTACCCACAGCTATGCTTAAATTACACAGACAAAAAAAATGCTAATCGTAATCTTGTGTCACTGCATCACCCGCCTTGCACTGCAAGAGGAGCTACGCAACCAAGCGTGCGCCCTTATCTGCTTCACGCACACCATTCTCTGGGAGAATAAAGAGGAAAGCCACTGCAGTAAACAGTTTATCATAGTCAGCATAACATTTTAATTAAAAGGTCTAATGAACAGTTCAATTATACTAGAAAGACTGGAGCATTCCTCGGCAAATGGGAACTCATTAGCCATTTCAAAAGATGTTAAAATTACAGCTTCTATGCACACACACGCTTTTGTACCAAATAATTTGAATTTCTGAGGAAGCCATTTTATTTGAGGGGGAGGGGGAAAGAGAAAAAAAAGATAACCGCTCATTACCTGCCTAGTTTATTCAGCAGGTATGGAATTAATAGTTTGGTTATATGTATTCTCAGAATTCAGGGACAACCCTGTTGGTTGAAAACTTCAGATGAAGTTAACCATTCAACAAATCTGCTTCAATCAATTCATCTCCCTCCACACCCCTTCTAACAAGGGGCCTAGAAGCCTACGGCGGTGAACTGTAAAAGGGTGTTGGAGAACACAGGTCAGTTTATCTGCCTCGTCCTCCAGGGACAAGCTTCTGTTCCCCTCAGCATTTCCCCAAAGGTTTCGGCTGAGATTAGAAACCCAGCATTTAAAAGTATACTCCCACTATCCCATAGCAGAGCATGTAAACATTCTGGCCAAAAGGAAGGCACAAACAGTAGAAAAACACAGTTCTTTTATATTTAAAGAACCAAGAGGTAGATCATGGTACAGGACCCCAAGACCCTCACATTTTAATAAAATATTTTTTCCAGCAGCAAGCAAACAGCCAAATTATAGTGTATGTGCTGACTTTACCAGCATGGAGAGACGCTGACTAGGATCTTGGAGTGAACACCCAAGAAATCTACCAAATGTAAAATAAAACCGGGTGAAATCTACCACTGTAGATGTTGCATGTAGCAGTTTCAGGTCACTTGGTCCAGTTAAAATTTACATGCAATTTAAAACCAAGTTTACCGAGTAGTGGTACTACTAGTTAAAAGTACAATAAAATCGACTGCAATAAAAACTACAAGCCTACGAAGTAAGTGTTACTGCAGCTTCTCTGAGCCCAATCGCACAAAGAATCCTGAAAGAGAAACTGCCGGCATCACAACCAACACATCCAGGAACACAACTAACAAAAGTAGGACTAGGGAGAGCCAACTAATGCAGAAGGAAAACCACAACCACACCCTGCAACAGGAGATTAAAAAGCAAGCAACATTATCAATCACAGCCCAGCACTGCACACTGCTTCCTGCCTCCAAGTACAGGAGACCAGCTGTACTTCAAATAAAAAAAGGGCATTAGACTAACTTCAGTTACTGTGTTTACTACAAAAGGGCTGCACCATTGGTGGAAGAGGCAGAGAAGGAAGAGGCAGAGAAGGAAAAGAACTGCATTTTAAAAAAAGTGTTAAATAGTTACAGTAGGAACACCATGTCCAATTGCATTCTCTGGAATGAAAAGTTTGTGAAAATCAAAATTTTCAGCAGCAAATCAAAATCTTCAGATCCAACATCAAATGGAATAGCGTAACAGCTCCGCTGCTAAAAAAACAGCATATTAATCTTTACTTCTATTGTACCAAATAGTGAGCAACAAGTCGCATTTATATAGGACATTTTAACTTTTAAAAACTTTGTGTTTCACAATGGAAATAGGTAACGGAATGGACACCAAGGCATGCAAGGAGAGATTAAAATGGGTGACTTGTGTCAATAGCTATATTGTATAGTCAGAAAGGGAATTCTATATATATACACACACTTGAAAAGGAAAGATTTACAGGGCTATGGGGAAAGAGCAGGGCAGTGGGACTAATTGGATAGTTCTTTCAAACAGCAGGCACAGGCACGATGGGCTGAATGGCTTCTGTGTTATATGATTCTATGAAGTTAGATAACACATACCCCTTTTAGTATAGGTTACGCATTATTTTCTTCAATGGATTCCATTTTTCACTTGTACCTTTTTAAACTGCTTTTATATTGCACCAATTACTGATGCACGGCTCTCATCCAGCTGACAACGACCCAAATGTTAACCAAGCAGTATTCACCAAGGCCAATTATTTATCCAACTGAGTCAAGGTTGTTAAAATGGGCAGAACTGAAGCTCACAACTTATTATTGGGATTCATGCTCAAGTTACTGAACTGCAGAGAAGGAGGTTTGCTCCTCATACAAAAGGACAAGTTAAAAAGGGGCTTCAAGTTAATGAGACAGTGCACTTCATCTTAGTATGACAGAACAAAAAAAATTAGCTAGTTAAAAGCCAGGTTTTCCACTCCCAACTACAGTACCCACCGCTTCTAGTAAGCGTGTTGGTGCCAACACGACCTGCCCACTATACGCATTGTACAGTTTAAAGGGGTAGCACTATTACTGGTGAACAAGACTGTATACACTAACTAGCTTTATCTGAACCACAACTGCTAAAAAGTCAAGTGTTAAAAATTTAAATAATTAGGTCATGAAAAATATTATACAGAAATATATAGCACAGTACATGGCAGATTATGCCAAACTATGTCCACCTTTCTAAGGGCCTCCAAGTCTGGCTCTATGTCAAGATGCTGCTCCAAAACACACAATGCCAGAAACGCAGAGCGAACATCGGTCGGCGAAACCATAATCTTTTCATTGTCCAGATCCTGTTCTTGTTCTCCCTCCTCTTCATTTTGGACTCGCATTACACCCACCACCTCTCCAATGTCATCGGTGTCAGTTTCAAGTGGAGCATCATGATCACCAAGGTGACACAGCCATGAGAATTCTTCCTCTGACATCCTGCCTGTTGCTGCATTACTGTGCATCTCTTCAAGGCCTTTCTCTTGAATTGCCTTAACATAATGCTGCTTCAGACAGTAGACTATATCCTGGTCCACGCTCTGGGTTAGATAGGTTATGTTGGCTGGGAGGAATGAAAGTCGAATGTCCCTCAGCCCATGTTTGCTATAACATTCAATGCCGGGTAGTGCAAGCTGTAACCCAACACCAGATATAGAGGTGACTATGTAAACAAAGGAGTTGCACCGTAACAAGGTACAAACTAATGAGTAAACACCAAAATACACGAGCGCTCAACATGCTGCAAGCGGCAACTTTGTAATGGACTAATATGGAAAGGGAAAATCGTTAGCGATTTATGGATGATTTAAATGTTGATGGTTTAAGTGGTGGGGACTGTACTATCCAATGAACATAGCTGAAAAGTGCATGTGTAGACACTGGACAACCAAGATATCTTCTTTGGGAGAATAGCCTGCTGACACTCATTCTCAAGCCTCACACAAAGATTGGCCACTTGAGCAAAGTACCAGAGGGCTGCCAGTGTCCATGGAACTACAGGAAACTTTTTTTTTTTTTTTTAAATCCGGCATGGACAGGACCAACGTGGTGCCGGTTCATCAAAAATTCCAGATAACCGAAAGCTATAGTAAAAGATACGAAGCGGAGAGCTCCGTATAAAGCAACAAACCCTGTTGCTTAGCAACAGCTTCAGAACAATGGCCACAAGTTGCAAGTGTCTCTGTAGCTTAGCAACAGCTGCAGCCACACCCTTGCACAGCAACAAATGGAGGAAGGCAAGTAATAAAAAAGTTACCTGAACCTACTCCTGAATTTTGCCGGTTAACAGAGATTTCCGGTTATTTTAGGTGCCAGTAAATCGAAAGTTTCCTGTATAACTCAGGTCAGGGTTTTCATAGAGTAGAGGGGAGAAAACTTTAAAAACTCAGTTGTGCTCTACTAAAAGATCAATTTGCAGCTTGATATATTTCATGGTGGCTAAAATATCATTTATTTTATTTATTATTCTATGTAACATGCTGAATCCTGTCTTTTGTTCCCCTCTCCCCCTCCTGCTCCCCCCTTCCCTTCCTCCCCAGTCGCTCTCTCTTCCCCCCAGCTCGCTCTCTCTCTCTTCCCCCCAGCTCGCTCTCTCTCTCTTCCCCCCAGCTCGCTCTCTCTCTCTTCCCCCCAGCTCGCTCTCTCTCTCTTCCCCCCAGCTCGCTCTCTCTCTCTTCCCCCCAGCTCGCTCTCTCTCTCTTCCCCCCAGCTCGCTCTCTCTCTCTTCCCCCCAGCTCGCTCTCTCTCTCTTCCCCCCAGCTCGCTCTCTCTCTCTTCCCCCCAGCTCGCTCTCTCTCTTCCCCCCAGCTCGCTCTCTCTCTTCCCCCCAGCTCGCTCTCTCTCTCTTCCCCCCAGCTCGCTCTCTCTCTCTTCCCCCCAGCTCGCTCTCTCTTCCCCCCAGCTCGCTCTCTCTCTCTTCCCCCCAGCTCGCTCTCTCTCTCTTCCCCCCAGCTCGCTCTCTCTCTCTTCCCCCCAGCTCGCTCTCTCTTCCCCCCAGCTCGCTCTCTCTTCCCCCCAGCTCGCTCTCTCTTCCCCCCAGCTCGCTCTCTCTCTCTCTTCCCCCCAGCTCGCTCTCTCTCTCTCTCTTCCCCCCAGCTCGCTCTCTCTCTTCCCCCCAGCTCGCTCTCTCTCTCTTCCCCCCAGCTCGCTCTCTCTCTCTCTTCCCCCCAGCTCGCTCTCTCTCTCTTCCCCCCAGCTCGCTCTCTCTCTCTTCCCCCCAGCTCGCTCTCTCTCTCTTCCCCCCAGCTCGCTCTCTCTCTCTTCCCCCCAGCTCGCTCTCTCTCTCTTCCCCCCAGCTCGCTCTCTCTCTCTTCCCCCCAGCTCGCTCTCTCTTCCCCCCAGCTCGCTCTCTCTTCCCCCCAGCTCGCTCTCTCTTCCCCCCAGCTCGCTCTCTCTCTCTCTTCCCCCCAGCTCGCTCTCTCTCTCTCTTCCCCCCAGCTCGCTCTCTCTCTCTCTTCCCCCCAGCTCGCTCTCTCTCTCTCTTCCCCCCAGCTCGCTCTCTCTCTTCCCCCCAGCTCGCTCTCTCTCTTCCCCCCAGCTCGCTCTCTCTCTCTTCCCCCCAGCTCGCTCTCTCTCTCTTCCCCCCAGCTCGCTCTCTCTCTCTTCCCCCCAGCTCGCTCTCTCTCTCTTCCCCCCAGCTCGCTCTCTCTCTCTCTTCCCCCCAGCTCGCTCTCTCTCTCTTCCCCCCAGCTCGCTCTCTCTCTCTTCCCCCCAGCTCGCTCTCTCTCTCTTCCCCCCAGCTCGCTCTCTCTCTCTCTTCCCCCCAGCTCGCTCTCTCTCTCTCTTCCCCCCAGCTCGCTCTCTCTCTTCCCCCCAGCTCGCTCTCTCTCTTCCCCCCAGCTCGCTCTCTCTCTCTTCCCCCCAGCTCGCTCTCTCTCTCTTCCCCCCAGCTCGCTCTCTCTCTCTCTCTTCCCCCCAACTCGCTCTCTCTCTTCCCCCCAGCTCGCTCTCTCTCTTCCCCCCAGCTCTCTCTCTCTCTCTCTCTCTTCCCCCCAGCTCGCTCTCTCTCTTCCCCCCAGCTCGCTCTCTCTCTCTCTTCCCCCCAGCTCGCTCTCTCTCTCTTCCCCCCCAGCTCGCTCTCTCTCTCTTCCCCCCAGCTCGCTCTCTCTCTCTTCCCCCCAGCTCGCTCTCTCTCTCTTCCCCCCAGCTCGCTCTCTCTCTCTCTTCCCCCAACTCTCTCTCTCTCTCTCTTCCCCCAACTCGCTCTCTCTCTCTCTTCCCCCAACTCGCTCTCTCTCTCTCTTCCCCCAACTCGCTCTCTCTCTCTTCCCCCAACTCGCTCTCTCTCTCTCTCTTCCCCCCCAGCTCGCTCTCTCTCTCTCTCTTCCCCCCAACTCGCTCTCTCTCTCTCTCTCTCTTCCCCCCAGCTCGCTCTCTCGCTCTCTCTCTCTCTTCCCCCAACTCGCTCTCTCTCTCTCTTCCCCCAACTCGCTCTCTCTCTCTCTTCCCCCAACTCGCTCTCTCTCTCTTCCCCCAACTCGCTCTCTCTCTCTCTCTTCCCCCCCAGCTCGCTCTCTCTCTCTCTCTTCCCCCCAACTCGCTCTCTCTCTCTCTCTCTCTTCCCCCCAGCTCGCTCTCTCTCTCTCTTCCCCCCAGCTCGCTCTCTCTCTCTCTTCCCCCCAGCTCGCTCTCTCTCTCTCTCTTCCCCCCAGCTCGCTCTCTCTCTCTTCCCCCCAGCTCGCTCTCTCTCTCTTCCCCCCAGCTCGCTCTCTCTCTCTTCCCCCCAGCTCGCTCTCTCTCTCTCTCTTCCCCCCCAACTCGCTCTCTCTCTCTTCCCCCCCAACTCGCTCTCTCTCTCTTCCCCCCCAACTCGCTCTCTCTCTCTCTTCCCCCAACTCGCTCTCTCTCTCTCTTCCCCCAACTCGCTCTCTCTCTCTCTTCCCCCAACTCGCTCTCTCTCTCTCTTCCCCCAACTCGCTCTCTCTCTCTCTTCCCCCAACTCGCTCTCTCTCTCTTCCCCCAACTCGCTCTCTCTCTCTTCCCCCAACTCGCTCTCTCTCTCTCTTCCCCCAACTCGCTCTCTCTCTCTCTTCCCCCAACTCGCTCTCTCTCTCTTCCCCCAACTCGCTCTCTCTCTCTCTTCCCCCAACTCGCGCTCTCTCTCTCTTCCCCCAACTCGCTCTCTCTCTCTCTTCCCCCAACTCGCTCTCTCTCTCTTCCCCCAACTCGCTCTCTCTCTCTTCCCCCAACTCGCTCTCTCTCTCTTCCCCCAACTCGCTCTCTCTCTCTTCCCCAACTCGCTCTCTCTCTCTTCCCCCAACTCGCTCTCTCTCTCTTCCCCCAACTCGCTCTCTCTCTCTTCCCCCAACTCGCTCGCTCTCTTCCCCCAACTCGCTCGCTCTCTCTTCCCCCAACTCGCTCTCTCTCTCTTCCCCCAACTCGCTCTCTCTCTCTTCCCCCAACTCGCTCTCTCTCTCTTCCCCCAACTCGCTCTCTCTCTCTTCCCCCAACTCGCTCTCTCTCTCTTCCCCCAACTCGCTCTCTCTCTCTTCCCCCAACTCGCTCTCTCTCTTCCCCCAACTCGCTCTCTCTCTCTTCCCCCAACTCGCTCTCTCTCTCTTCCCCCAACTCGCTCTCTCTCTCTTCCCCCAACTCGCTCTCTCTCTCTTCCCCCAACTCGCTCTCTCTCTCTTCCCCCAACTCGCTCTCTCTCTCTTCCCCCAACTCGCTCGCTCTCTCTCTCTTCCCCCAACTCGCTCTCTCTCTCTTCCCCCCAACTCGCTCGCTCTCTCTCCCCCAACTCGCTCGCTCTCTCTCCCCCAACTCGCTCGCTCTCTCTCTCTTCCCCCCAACTCGCTCTTCCCCCCCCAACTCGCTCTCTCTCTTCCCAACTCGCTCTCGCTCTCTCTTCCCCCCAACTCGCTCTCGCTCTCTCTTCCCCCCAACTCGCTCTCGCTCTCTCTTCCCCCCAACTCGCTCTCTCTTCCCCCCAACTCGCGCTCTCCGTCTCTCTCTTCCCCCCAACTCGCTCTCTCTCTCTCTCTTCCCCCCAACTCGCTCTCTCTCTCTCTTCCCCCCAACTCGCTCTCTCTCTTCCCCCCAACTCGCTCTCTCTCTCTCCCCCCCAACTCGCTCTCTCTCTCTCCCCCCCAACTCGCGCTCTCTCTCTCCCCCCAACTCGCGCTCTCTCTCTCCCCCCAACTCGCGCTCTCTCTCTCCCCCCAACTCGCGCTCTCTCTCTCTCTCTCTCTCTCTCTCTCTCTTCCCCCCAGCTCGCGCTCTCTCTCTCGCTCTCTCTCCCCCCCAACTCGCGCTCTCTCTCTCTCTCTCTCTCTCTCTTCCCCCCCCAACTCGCTCTCTCTCTTCCCCCAACTCGCTCTCTCTCTCTCCCCCAACATGCCCTCAAAAAAGCCTCGGCACTGCCGGGCACCCCCAGCTAGTTATTCTATATAACACACACATGCTGAATCCTGTCTTTTGTTGGTCCTCTCTAAATAAAAAAAACTATGGCTGTGTTTAGTGCATTGCGAAAGAGCGAGATTGGATATACAACCAATTCAGTATCAGAGTGAATGGGACCACAAATAAAAGTTCTTTTCAACACCACTTCAGGTCAGCGCCATAGGCAGCTCTCACAGCAGTCACAATTAATGCAGACAATGAAAAAGAAATGCCTCAATCCAGGAGCGACAACAGGATAATATACCATCAGTAGAGTACTCTGCCCACATAAAGCTGGAGCCTTGAATCACATGTTCAGTGCATTTTCCACTGTTTGGGTTAGAAAATAAAAACATCTGGAGAAATACTGGGTGGTCATTCTTCTGTGAGGTTAAAATCAGTTTGCACAAATTTCAGTTTACCCAGACTTTCAAAAAAGATATACAATCTTGACTGGAGAGGGGGGAAAATGCAAAAATCACCATTACAAACTGTCAACCTTCTTGTACATTCAAGACTCCACATGATATAGATCTCTATTATGTGGATCACATTTATTACACTTGTTTGGCCACAAGACAGGGAGATTAACAGCCAGCACCCTTGAGATCACTACTTAGGAACCCCTAATTGTGCAGCACCTTAAAGCAAATTTCAGCCACATCCCAATCAGCAAGTCAGCCCAGGATTTGAGGGAAGATCTGAATATAGTAAATGTTTCAAAATCAGTGTACAAAAATAGCACTAAAAATGGTTCAGAAAAATTGTGCATTACAAACTATTTAAAAGCAGTTTACTGCGCTTAACCTCTAGGCACTTCTAGATTTCATAAGCCTTGTGCTACTGCCGCTACGTTTCCAAACTCAAGTCTTGCAAGCCAAATGTGAAACAGCTGGCACTTTAAAACAAGCTACGAAGATGACTTGTATTTAGTTGGCCTTCCTGGAAGCCACACTTAGCAAGTGGTGTCACATTTGAGAACTGGAAATGGTAAATGTGACAACCGCCCCCCCACCCCACTTCAAAAATATAGGCACGGATAAACCATAAAATTGTGGGCCAATTATTCATAATTCAGGTGCTGGTAAACTACTGAAGTCCATAATATAGGATGAAACTACTAAAGACTTGGAAAAATTAGGTAATCAGGACTAGTCAGCAACTGGTTGCACTTGACCACCCTTGTAGCACTCTGAAAAAATGAGAGATGATAGGAAACGCAGTTGATGTGGTTTACATGGATTTTCAAAAAGCATGTGTTAAAGTAACGCAGAAGAGACTTATGAAAGCAAAGGGTAGCGGTAAAAGGAAGTTTCCCAGACTAAAACGTGGCGAGTGGTGTTCAACTTGGGTCTGTGTTGGAACCACTCTTATTTGCTACAGACATATATGATCTGGACCCAGGATCTGAGGGAACAGTATTGAAATTGGCTGATGGCACCAAATTGAGATGCATGACAAATTGCAGGATATAGATTGGCAGATCAGTGGCAGATCGTTAAATGTAGATAAATGTGAAGCAATATATTTTGAAAGAATAAAAGAAAGCAAATACACCTGAAATTGTGACTTTAAAATGGTGTAAAAGTACAGAAGGACCTTTGTGTGCAGTTACACCAGCCATTAAAAGATGCCAGTACAAGTAGATATACCATTTTAAAAAAAACAGAATCTTTGGTTTCATATCTAGCGGCACAGATTACAATAGAACTGGGGCGGTTAAACCTGTTCAAGACCACTTAAGGCTGCAGCTGGAGGATGGTGTGCAGTTTTGGGCTCATTATAGAAAGGATACAAGAGCAATGGTAAAAGGTACAGTGTAGATTCGCTGGGACGTTACCACGATTGAGGGGTTACAATTACAAAGAGATTCAAGAAGTTAGTGCTTTTTTCAATTAGGCTTGAGAACGCCAAGTGTAGTCTTCAAGGCTATGAAGGGTTACAAGATAAATAGTGATAGATTGTTTCCACTGGTCAGAAAGACTAAGTGGTAGATTGTTTCCGCTTGTTTAACAAGGTAGTACAAATATGATCTTAAGAATTAAAAATCTTTGGTGGTGGCTATAATGTGGAATTATCTACCATAAACCATTGCTAATGCAGAATCCATAACATGGAATTAAATAAATAATTGAACCAAAAAGCAGGGAATTGATTAAGCAAAAGTTGTAAAAAATGAGAAAAGTGGTGAGCTAAATGGGCAGTTTCAGGGCTGTAACTGGTCTCTCTCCCCCTCTCCAAAACACTGCTTAAAACCTACCTCTGAACAAATATTTGGTCACCTGTCCTAATGTCTGTCAATTTTTGTCTGATTATGCTCCTGTGAAGTGCCATGGGATGTTTTACGATGTTAAAAGTGCTATATAAATGCAAGCTGTTGTAACATTCTATGAAAATTATAACATCTTGTTGAGCTATTAAAGTACCTCAGGGAAACACTGATCATCATAGCAGGGTACCTTGGCAGAAGGGAAATGCTTATTGGGTTTACTTGGAGATTTATCTTACATGGGATCAAATGCGGAATATATTTCAGCAGGCATTCTCCCCACCATCACCAATCACCATGGCCCAATAGGTAAAGCTACTGTCCAGTCTTGTACAAATCACACAAACCAAAAAGTCCAGGTTTGATTCTTGGTCTGAGGAGTTATCCGATCTCAGTCAGGACAGCAATTGGGATACAGCTGTATTACAATTTAATTCCTTAAATTTAGGAGTAGTAAATTAACTGATCTCAGCCAAGGCCTACTGCAAGAGCACTACAGTTGGCCTAGCAATGGTGGTGGGGCGGGGCGGGAGAGGAAATAAAAACTGGTCAGGTTCCTGCTCCAGATTACAATCCAGTGATCATGCTGGAGTGTACAAGTTTGTAAAGAGAGGAGAGGATGAAGAATTGCTGTGCTGCTGGTGATTGTAGAACCATACCCTAGCAGGGTCAATGCCTTCAGCAGGGATGGAGGGGGGAAAAATATTTTTTTAAATGTAGGTAAAGGAAGACACATTTGTTTCTCCCAGGATTTAGAAGAGCTACAAAATGAATCCGTCAATTTCCACTACTACTGCTCACTGTGGGAATTCAGAAGAACCATCCCCCTCCCTTTTCCTTTCTGCCAAATAATCTATTGTGCTATCCCACTAGAGGCTGGCCACGGCAAGCAAGCAGTTTTCTATAATTATTCCCAGCTAGGCATGCCTTGTGAACAGGCAGATAAGAGATTCTGCAAAATTTGAACCCAAGTTTACTGATGACTTCCCAGTCGATAGATCTTCCTCTTCAGTATTCAGCGGTCTGCTCCTGAAAAACCAGTTGATACAGGATCTGGTTTTTCCAAGTCAACTATTTTTGCCCGTGCCTGATGGAAGGGTTTCAGATACAGCAAGTAAGATTTGGGCCCTATACCAGTGATCAGGGTGGACAATTACAAACATCTCATCATTACACAGGTCTTCATCTCTGACCTTTGATGTTCAATATAACCCGGATCCTTATTACTTTCAACATGGTTGGCATGACAATGGATAGTGCTCAGGGCAGTAAGTGGCTCAACACTATAGATTAGGGTTTAACATGGACCTTCAAATGTCATCAAAAGCTTGACATTAATTCAAAACTTTGAAAAACCCTGTTGCAGCTGCCAAGGAACAAACCGCCCGTCCCAATTCCTCAGTGCTAGAAACTGGGTTCCTGTCCCCATACCAAGTTACTACCGCAGTAAAGACTTGACTCCCATGCCACACATTTTGAACTTGCTCAAGCTCCTAACTTGAACTATAAGAAAAACACTGCATTGTGTTCATATATTCACTTAATTATTTCTTCAACAAACAGGCTACCACTGGGCTTACAAAATATATACTGGCAAAAACTTGCCATGAAGAATTTTGGGGGCAGAAATTCTCCATGAAGGAGTACTCGCCCCTCTCCCACTCCACACACATGAACATTTGACACTACATAAAAAGTTATAAACTATATAGAATTTGGTAGGTTTACCACCCAGATAACATTAAAATGATTAGAAATAGCATACATCAAGAAATGACCTGCATTTATATAGCGTCTTTCTCAACTTCGATGTCCCAAAGCACTTCACAGCCATTGAAGCATTTTTGAAGTGTAGTCATGTTGGCAATCTTGGCAACCAATTTGCATACAGCAAGGTCTCACATACAGCAATGAGATACATAACCATAGAATTTGTTTCAGAGGTTGATTGAGGGATAAATGATCACCAGGGCACCAGAAAAACTCCCCTGCTCTTCTTTGAATAGTGCCATGGCATCTTTTATACTCAGCTGAGGGCGGGCAGGGTGTCAATTTAATGTCTCATCCAAAAGACAACATGGCACCCCTTCGGTACGGCACTAAATTGTTCGCCTAGATTATGTGCTCAAGTCTCTGGAGTGGGGCTTGAACCCCCAACCCTCAAGAGGCAAGTATTCTACTCCTAAGCCAAGTCTGATATTTGAAGAGATCAACAAACAGACAATTTGGAAAATTCAATTTCCTTACTAATGGCACTTTTCATCAATTATACTGCAACACCAGTTGATTATCCAAGGCACCCACTTACTGAGCAAAGATGGATTACAAAGACAACTACTGTTCCTCACACTTAATAATTTGAACAAATATCTTTAGACCAATTTTAATGGATCCAATACTGCAGTGGTTATATTAACAGTTTAATAATCTAGAGAACATGGATTCTAATCCTACCACAACAGTTTGAGAATTTGAATTCATTTTTTTTTTATAAATTGAAAATAAAAAGCTGGTATCAGCAAAAGCAACCCTGAAGCAATGTTTCCGGTAAGCGGTGCGACTGTCAGGAGGTCCAGCACAGGCCGATCACCGGCTTATCAACGGGACATTTTGCGCATGCACAAAATTTTGAATGGCCCGCACAGTCCGTTAAAGGGACCATACACCCCCAAAAAAGTTAGGGGGAACATTGCCCTGAAGCTGTCAGAATTTCTTAAAAACCCAACTGGTTAACTAATGTCCTCTTGGGAGGGGAACCTGCAGTCCTTATCCAGTCTGGTTTATATGTGACTCCAGTCTCACACCAACATGGTTGACTCAACTGCCATCTGAAGGTGACCTAGCAAGCCAGCCAGTTGTATCAAACTGCTACACAAAAAAGTTCAGGAAAGCCCATCATTACCTCCTCAGGACAACTAGGGATGGGCAATAAATGATGGCTTTGTGACATCCACATTAAGACAATCAAGACCTACACAATGATTTAAACAAGCTCTTGCAAGCACTTCTGGGTAATTTCTGCTGTAGTACAAATTGGATACCTACACTCGAGTCTGAAAAAATTCTTTGGGTCAGACAAAACAAATTTCTTCTTTTAAGCCTCCTACGTGAATCTTCATTGCAGAAGAGATGGAGAAAATAGAACCTGTAATGATTTTGCAGGTGAACTTTAAAATGCAACCATATTATTTTGTTGTTTATGTAATTAGATGCTAGCAAAAGGAGGTCATGCTGTCAACTGTATACAATGGATGTGACTGCACAGTAAAGCCAGAGAAGAGGTACAGGAGAGTGCAAATGGTGCATTGACCTTATTTTGTTGTACCTACCCAAGAAGTCAATAATTCTATTTGGTCTGTGCTCACCCTGCGTGTGCTATCGGCTTATAGCTTGCACAAGACAAGTCATTTAATGTGCAATGAACAGTGGTTTTAAAGCACAATTATCAAATCAAACAGGGCAATAAATCTCCTGCCCAACTGTGACTAGTATATTTGAATTATTAAAAATATGGGTTGAACACCCCAAGAGCAACTAGTAACTGAAGAATGTAACCCAGCAAGAAGTTATTGTTTCATCAGGCTATTTGACTGTGGTTGGGGGGGGGGGGGAAATGAGTGGGAACAGCAGTTAACTCCGATTCTGTCTAAACAAACCATCCATACAAGCACTTTACACTGAATAGTGATCAATACTTTCAGAAGGGGGAGCGGATTTAAAATTGAACCTACAATCATAAGGTTTGAAATTGTGCTACTTAACCAGGGTGTACAACTATATAGAAGTGCCTCCCAACCCCCTCAAAAAAAGTCACTTGCAGCAGGGTTATGAATAGGAGTTGCAGCTATGGAATTCATTTTCACAGTAAAGTGTAGACCACTGCTGATCAGTGCAAGGTGAGAGTAAGTCAAAACTGCTTTATCTGTTGCCAGCAACTAGATACACACCAAAAAGCAGAGTTTCTTTTAAACCGGATTCTGCAAAATCACTTTGTTTAGTGGCAAAAATTATAAAAAAAGTTTTGTACTATAATGTTGAACAGTGTCATTAATTCAAATGATTCAAGACCCAAACAAAATCAAAAGGACGGACTCAAACTGACCTCAGAATTGCCTCCTTTGGCAACGTTTTGAGCCTAGTGATACACATTTGGAAACCATTCCTCACAAATCTTTAAAACATGTACTAGGGTAGTCTGCAGACTTCAGAACATAGTTATAATCAGATTAGGTGACACTTCAGTAGAGTACACTTTTTAAATCAAAACATTCAACAGGGAAAGACAGTGGACCAGCAATGTAAAAGGTATGACCAACACCAATTTTTACTAAAATGATTCATATATTTAAGCATTTGAATATTGATAATCAACATTGAATGAGCTGGCAAGGGGAGTATATTTGTCAAATGCTGTAGTGCTACAGCTGATAGCAACCAGTTACTGCAATAAATACAGTAACGATGTCACAGCTGGAGGAATGAAGCAGAACACATCAGGCACATCAATTAACTGAAGCAAGATCCTGTCACATACATACTCTGGTATTCGGAGGTTTTGTGTCTTCGATATCTCAGTTAGCACTGTTCTTGTTTTACAACTCATGAAAAATAGATTTTACAGCCAGGGTGGGGGGGAAATCTAGAGTTCAATTTTAGACAGTTCAGTTTCAACCAGACCATGAATTGAGGATTCATCTCAAACTTCAATTCGAACAAGGAATGCTCAAACTAGGAAATCTATGCAGCAATCTTTGAGCACCAGCGGGTTCTGGTAGACTTTTTGGTTCTCCACTGAGTTATACAACAAATACAAACAAACAGAAAGATTCATCAATTTCTGTGGCCCAAGAAAGGATTTTTGGTCAGCTGGATATCACACATGTGCTGAAACAGATTGCCATGCTAAAGACTCTCCAAATCAAACTCAGAAGTCCATATTGAGTAGTTTCTCGTCCCCTTCCATCCCCGCCCCTCACCCCACCGTGTTCAAGACCAGTCTCCAACTCATCATCAAGATTAACTGCTTCAACAAAAAGTATTTGGACAGGTCATTGCAATACATCACACATGGCACAGTTGCATTGAAATAAAGTCTACAAAATCAATTAGCTGATGGACAGAGAGAGACATGCTAGATACTGGTTGAGAAAGCACTAGAAAGTACCCAAACAACTGTACCTTTTTTGGATATTAAAATACACAAAGAACTGCTACAGCTTCTCAAGGACAGTGGAAAAATAAGACAAGCCACAGTTACTGACTTAATATGGGGAGCAGTGTAACGGAGCCACTATTGCACTGCCTAATGACATTACTCCGAGTCAGCAAACACAGATCTATGCACCCATACTCAAACAAATGCAGACTGCTCTGTTCACTGGCCTCTAGTTGCTGATTAAAATTCTGATGTTAGAAAACAGCTACAACTTTCAGCCCACCTACTTTCTGCACTGCTGCCAAGAGCAGACTGGACACTGGTGCCACTATGATAGCATAAACAAGGCAATCCTGCTCGTGCTGCAGCTGTGTGCTCCACCAAAAGTGATATAGTTTCCATGGGTACCTATAGAGGCACCATCAACACAACTGGAATTACTGCTAGAAGTAAGATTGTTTTCTGACTGCCAACAAACTGACTAGCTCAGCTTGCTGGCCTATACTGACCTTCCAGCCACAAAGGAAGATACAGCATTTAGAAAGAGTCATGAAATGCACTGTTGTTCTAGTTGCAGTAAAAACTGCCCTAAAAATATAAAACAGGCAATTTATTTATTTTCCCCACTCGCCACTAAGTTTCTCCGTTCTTCCTTCACCCCTTGGAGCATAACTACATGGCTGCCAGCCAGCCACCCTCCAGTACATCATTCATTCAACTGCAAGCCTAACAATGTCAGTACAATGCTCAACCATCTTGGCCAAGCTCAATATTGTCATCAACTGGGCCACATGTGGACTTCCAGAGGTTACCTACCTTAAAGGGTGGGAGCCAATTTCAGCTCCTCTATCAGGTGTCTTGGCTGGAATCAGCTAATCAGTAGACAGCAGATCGAGGTCTGGGTGGCTCAGCTACTCACTGAGCCACCAGGGGACTACTCTGGGGGGAACTTCCACAGTAGACAAGAGATCTGATTTTTTTTTAAAAAGTCAGTTCAGTAGACCACCCAAGTAGTCTTCAAATTCAAATCTGAGTCCATCATTAGAACAGGGTATATCATATAAATGCACTTCTTTTGTACTGCTGTACTTAAGGTGGATTATGAATGAAAAACAAAGACTAGAATGCAAATATCTACAAGTCAGTGAATAACTCACTACTCCCTACCACCAATAAAATCTGAAAGAACTGGAGGCAGTGTTGAATTGTTCTATAAAATTGCCGAACAATGGTGAAAACACCACCAATAGATAGGTAGGGGAGTATATACAGTCTTGGTCCTCAGAGAGCTTTTAGAAATTGCTTAAGCTGCAATTTGAGTAAACAATGATTTCTGATATTGGCACAAGACAGAATTTTGCAAGTATTCATTTATAAGCTTGAGTTTCACATATATGAACAGTAGCAAATTAATAAATCACTACTTAAATTGCTTGTTGGCAGGTTACAAGATCATTGAGTGTGACAATATAAACTTGGCTTACACCACACGTGAACAAAAAATGCATCAGACTTGGCGCATTGGTGTTAAATTCAGATGCACCAACATCCAGTGATGTGAATATTTTTACTGAGGCCATCTACTCAAACCCATGATACCCTGTTAACATCACAGAACTGCCACTCCTAATCACTTTCAGCAATTCCTTACTAATGATTAACATAGAAACATAGAAGATAGGAGCAGGAGTAGGCCATTTGGCCCCTCGAGCCTACTCTGCCATTCAATGAGATCATGGCTGATCATCCAAATTCAGTACCCTGTCCCTGCCTTCTCTCCATATCCCTTGATCCCTTTAGCCTTAAGAAATATATCCAACTCCTTCTTGAATATATTTAATGGCTTGGCCTCTACTGCCTTCTGTGGTAGAGAATTCCACAGATTCACCACTCTCTGGGTGAAGAAATTCCTCCTCATCTCTGTCTTAAATGGCTTACCCCTTATCCTTAGACTGTGACCCCTGGTTCTGGACTCCCCGGCCATCGGGAACATCCTTCCTGCATCTAGTCTGTCTAGTCCTGTTAGAATTTTATAAACTTCAATGAGATCCCCTCTCATTCTTCTAAACTCCAGCGAGTATAAACCCAATCGACCCAATCTCTCCTCGTATGTCATTCCTGCCATCCCAGGTATCAGCCTGGTGAATCTTCGCTGCACTCCCTCCATGGCAAGAACATCCTTCCTTAGATAAGGCGACCAAAACTGCACACAATACTCAAGATGTGGTCGCACCAAGGCCCTGTATAACTGCAGCAAGACATCCTTGTTCCTGTACTCGAACCCTTTCACTACGAAGGCCAACATACCATTTGCCTTCTTAACCGCCTGCTGCACCTGCATGCTTACCTTCAGCGACTGGTGCACAAGGACACCCAGGTCTCGTTACACTTCCCCTTCTCCCAATCTATTGCCATTCAGATAATAATCTGCCTTCCTGTTTTTGACACCAAAGCAGATAACCTCGCATTTATCGACATTATATTGCATCTGCCATGCTTCTGCCCAATCACCCAACCTGTCCAAATCATACTGGAGTTTCTCAGCATCCTCCTCACAGCACACACGCCCACCCAGCTTTGTGTCATCTGCAAACTTGGAGATATTACATCTAGTTCCCTCGTCTAGATCATTAATATATATTGTGAACAGCTGGGGTCCTAGGACCGATCCCTGCGGTACCCCACTAGTCACTGCCTGCCACTCTGAAAAAGACCCGTTTATCCCAACTCTGCTTTCTGTCTGCTAACCAGTTCTCTATCCAAGTCAATACCTTGCCCCCAATCCCATGTGCCTTAACTTTACACGCTAATCTCTTATGCGGGACCTTATTGAAAGCCTTCTGAAAGTCCAAATACATCACATCCACTGGTTCTCCCTTATCTATTCTACCAGTTACATCCTCAAAAAATTCCAGTAGATTAGTCAAGCTGATTTACCTTTTGTAAATCCATGTTGACTTTGTCCGATCCTGTCACTGTTTTCCAAGTGCTCTGCTATTACATCTTTTATAAATGGACTCTAGCATTTTCCCCACTACCGATGTCAGGCTGACCGGTCTATAATTCCCCGTTTTCTCTCTACCACCTTTTTGGAATAGTGGGGTAACATTAGCTACCCTCCAATCCACGTGTACTGTTCCAGAGTCTATAGAATTTTGGAAGATGATCAGCAATGCATCTACTATTTCTAGGGCCACTTCCTTAAGTGCCCTAGGATGTAGATTATCAGGCCCTGGAGATTTATCAGCCTTCAATCCAGTCATCGGTTTTCATCCATGGCCCTTCCCAATTGTATCCCCTATTCTTCTGAAGACAGTGGCTCTTGTAGAGGCATGGTTGACCCCCATCATGTGATCCGTAACACCGACAAGCTAACTGACCACAGAGAGCACCAGTCAAACCCAATCCTATTTTCACCCTTTCCAGTGCAAGTTACTAACAGTGATCAAGAACCCTGACTGATTTTCCTGCTCTCTTCCCTCTCTCCTCCACCCTCCGTGTTCCCTGACTAAGGAAGCTGGGGAAGGGGGCAGCAAGAACTGAAGAAACAAAAAGGTTCTCTCTAACTGATTTACAAATGACTCCTGCGACAATGTCCAGAGATGACAACTTAGGGCTTGGTTTTCATGTCTCCCACAGTTGAATAACCTGCCACCACTTACAGTCTAGGTTCACACCTGAATACCACGAGAACGGTGTGAACCACTGTCTTCAGCACAAAGAGAAAATGAAAAAAGAAAATCGTGAAAAGCAAGACCAGGTTCACTTGACAGCCGAGTTTACACACAGGGTAGCTGGGTCATAAAAGTACAGGGAGATCCCAGTGTCAATCCCAGTATGCGTAAATTAGATGGTTTCAGCAGGAGGGCACAACTGGCCTGGGAGCCACTAGGTTTTGGATGGGAATAAGTCAACTAGGGCTCTTGCTATCCAACGACCCCTGTTCGAGGCAGGCAAAGACAGCATCAGGCTAAGCAACCCAACGACATTCACCAACAAGGTGCATACATGAAGTATGGCTATGTGTGCGGGGTACTGAGTGGATCCTTCAGAACTGTCAAGGAGTTGATGCATTCGGAAAAAAAAAGAAAAAAAGCAGACCCAATTAACTGTCATTTAAAAACTTAATGCATAATCAGCATGAAATTAGCATGGTCTTTGTCCTGTTTTGCAGATTTGTAATTGGTGGAATTGGGTAAAGCCAAGTGCCATCACAAGTATCTGCAACTGCACTCCCTAAACAACACTACTGATAAAGGACAGGTGATCTGTCCAAACTATTGTCAGATCAACTTCAAGGAAACAGTCAAATCACATTCATAGGAACAGTAGATGGCCATTCAATGAGATCATGGCTGATCTGTATCCTAACTCCATTTACCCACCGTGGCTCCATATCTCTTAATACCCTTAGCTAGCAAAAATCTATCAACCTCAGATTTAAAATTATAAATTGAGTTAGCATCTACTGTCTTTTGAAAGAAAAAGAGGTCCACATTTCTACCACCCCGAGAGAAAAGTTTTTCCTAACTTCTCTCCCGAATGGCCTGGCTCTGATTTGAAGATTATCCCCCTTATCCTAGAATCCTCCACCAGCAGAAAAAGTTTATATCTACCCTATCAATTCCTTTCAAAATCCTAAAAACCTCAATTAAAATCACCCCATAACCATCTATATACGAGTCTAACTTATGTAATCTCTCTTCATAATTTAACCCTTGGAGCCCAGGTAACATTCTGTCGCAGAATGCTTCCAACAAATCAGTGGACATCTAATGCCTGTACTCCAGGGTTACCCAGCCAAAAATCAAAGCTCGAATAACAGAATCCTATTCATCCTTGACTGGCGATTGGCTGATTTAGCCAAGCCCAAGAGTTCCTCTGACCCACTGGCCTATGGAAAATGAACATAATTGGCAAGAAATGGAGGCAAAAGTTGCAGAGCACCCCCTTCCAACTAGTGAAATGGGCTGCAATTTCTGGTATTGTACACACGGTGTTGTGCCTGCTGAAAACAGGCACACAGCAAGTGCATCAGTAAGGCTGCTCAAGTGTACACTATTCCATTGCACGTGCAACATTCTCCTGCCTAGGACCAAGTGGTACCAGCAAGAATCCTAGAGTATAGAACCTTCCACTGTGTACTCTTGCACAAAGTAAAAGAAAAATAAGGTAGCACGGAACAGAAACAGGTACAAGAAATCTCTGCGTATGGAGAATGGCATGAGAGGTGGCAGTGCCAGAGGGGGATTTTGGAACCAGGATTAGCAGCTGCAGACAACCAGAAGTGAAATCAGGCACAACTGTTCCACTCTGGAGCTCTTGTAATGCATCCAACAGTCAAGCGTGAGCATATATTTTATTTGTTGAGTGCATCAGCAATAGAGCAGACATAGCAAAAAGATATTCATACAGCTACGGGGTCTCAGCAACTAGTCAAGCCACCTTCCAAAGCATGTCACAATCTGGCAAACTGCACACTTTGTGGAGCTGGAATAACACCATATGAAAACAGCATATGTGCAGATGGTGATTGCAGGGCAATACTTCAAGGAGCATCGATTCACCACCACTCTGCTGGTTAGGTAAGAGTACTTGCCAAAAAGATTGAGCTGCAGATCATCAATAGGTTCCAGTAAAAGACAATTACTAGTAACATGAATATATTATAAAATATATACACATATACTGTCCTAAAAAAGGTACATGTACAGAGGTATAAGTGCCCATGCAGTCTTGGAGGGCGCTTATTGGAAGGTATATCCCACAGCACCAATTGAATTGCCTGCAAAAACATTAGCGCTCCAACAAAAATGTTGGTGTGGCCACCACCCAGTAACTCATTGCATGAAAACGCTGGAATGTTCGCTCCAGAAAGTCAGGCCCGTACCCCACCCATTAAAGCGACACCAGGGGCAGCAGAACGTGATTTTAATCTCATGATCTGCATGCTGCAAACGCCCGGGTGAGGAGACTGGTCGGTACCGGTGACCAACAGGTAACTCCTCTCCTGACTGCTTCAGCCACCATGACTGCTCTGCGGCAGCGAGTGAGCAGCCGAGGGACCTCCATTCCTCGGACTACAAACTTTGCAAGGATTTGGGGAAAGAAAACCACACACACAAACCAACAGCGCCTCTGAAAACCTGACCCAAAGAGGTTTTTTTTTTTTTTAAAAAAAGCACAAAAATAAACCTCTGCAGTGTTTTAAATAACGATCCCTCATCACAAAGTCCAGTCACGTCCCGCCACCGTGTTGCTACGATTTAGCCCATTTATTTTCCCTGCAGGAAAACCGGTTTTGAAACAAAACCGAATCATTCATCTCAACCGACTGATCACGGGGGGGGGGGGAAAGCCACGTTGGGAAAAGGGTGACGGGACCGAAACCCGAGGCTGTAAATCCTGATCCCAACTTTCATTGACTCGCCAAACCCTTGGCCAACACCCAGCCTCCACCATTTTGAATGAACAATAGTCAGACCCACACTCAACCTTTTGTCTCCTTGCAATGCAAGAACACATCTTTAAATTTTCAACAAAAATAAACTTCGAGGGACGGGGAAGCGCGACTTTAAGCTAATGCGGCAGCAGATTTGCTTAAAATGCGGATCGCGGTCGGAGACGGTGAACTGTAAAGGTGCAGCTGATAAGATGCAGCCTGCAGCAAACGCTCCCGGACACGGCAACACGTTAAAGAGAATATATATAGAATTCCTCACTCTTTCTCTCGCCTGCCGCTCGCTGTCGAGTTCCCGCTGAAGAAGCTCAGCCCTTTCCTCCGCTTCATCTGCCTGTTGTTGCAGGAACTGGATTTTTCTCTTCACTGTATCAATCGTCGCTGAGTTGGTCCCAGACATGATTCTACTCTCTCGTTTTGTTTCCTTCGGGGAGGGTCGGAAGAGAAACTCGATACAATTTTCCGATACAGGCAGTTGCAACAATAGAAAACCAAACGAGACCGCGACTCAACCTCTGTGGCAGCTGCGGCGATCCGATGGGTGCGCAACCTCTTGGGCGCTCTGAGGGCAGGTAAAGTCAGCAAGCTCTGTCTCTCCCTCTGCCTGTCGCTCTCTGCTTCACCAGCAAGGGCGTGAACCGCCGGAAATTCCTGCGCGCTTTTAAACAGGCAGCCTTCAGAGAGGAGGGACGGGACTGCCTGCCTCACTGCGCACCCGGGTCCCTCTTTCCAGTATCCCGATGAAAAGAAGGAAGTGGAGGCAGCAATCACTCTAAATAACTGAGGTCACCCGAGGGGGTGTCGGAAGCGACGTTACAACACCAGAGTGAACAATGACTAAAGGAATGTACCAAGATTCTCAACAAACCCCAATTTATTTCTTCAGATTCCATTATTTTATGACGCTAAATGTGCAGCAGTGAGGGATGTTAAGTGAGCTTAAATGTTATTTGGAAGACGGTTTATAGAATCTTCCAGCCCAGAAGGAGGTCATTCATGTTGAAAGAGCTATCCAGTTAGTCCCACTACCGCCGCTTTTTTCCCCATAGCTCTGCAAATGTTTCCTTTCCGGTATATATCACATTCCCTTTTAAAAGTTACTATTCAATCTGTTTCCACCACCTTTGCAGGCAGTGCATTCCAGATCATAACTAGTTGCCTAAAAAAAATTCTGCTCATCCGCCCCGCCCTGGTTCTTTTGCCAATTATCTTAAATCTGTGTCCTGTGGTTACCGACCCATCCACTAGTAGAAACAGTCGCTCCTTATTTACTTTGCGTCGCGTCAGCAAAAAAGCCATCAAATTTGGGAAATTGCACAAATGGGCTTAAATTCTTAGACTTCTCAGTTTTCCTTCCTTGTTGATACATTATGAAATTACATGCTAACTTCACTCCCCAGTGAGTAAATCCTGTTAGTGCAGTTATGAACAATACACGAATGTCTCAAGTTGGATTCCTGGTCTGTGTCTGACCTTTGCCTCTGCTCCAGGCTAGGAGGCATAGAAGAAAATCCTGTTCCTGAGCATTATTCAGAGACTCCTGCTGGAACGTTTGTGTATGTGGATGTTGATCAGGCGTGGCTGTGATACCCTCCACAGCTAGTCCAGCCAATAGCACTGTCTACGCTCACAATGAAGAAAATGGTAGATGGGTGAGATGGCAAAAGGTAGATGCCAAATGTGGAGCTGTACTCCAGCACGATTTAGCACTTGTCCGAGATAAGTGGGGCTTCTCTTCCCGCTCCCGCATCGTTACCTCTGGTGTCCCCCAAGGATCTATCCTTGGCCCCCCTCCTATTTCTCATCTACATATTGCCCCTTGGCAACATCATCTGAAAACACATCAGTTTCCACATGTACGCTGACGACACCCAGCTCTACCTCACTACCCCTTCTCTCAACCCCTCCTAATTGTCTCTAAATTGTCAGACTGCTTGTCCAACATCCAGTTCTGGATGAGCAGAAATTTTCTCCAATTAAATATTGGGAAGGCCAAAGCCATTGTTTTCAGTCCCCGCCACAAACTCCGTTCCCTAGCCATTGACTCCATCCCTCTCCCTAACATCTGTCTGAGGCTGAACCACACTGTTCGTAACCTTGGTGTCACATTTGACCCCGAAATGAGCATCCAACCACATATCCACAACATAACGAAGAACGCCTATTTCCACCTCCATAACATCACCTGTCTCCGGTCTTGCCTCAGCTCATCCGCTGCTGAGACCCTCATCCATGCCTTTTTTATCTCTAGACTTGACTATTGCAATGCACTCCTGGCTGGCCATCCACATTCTACCCTACGTAAACTTGTGGTCATCCAAAACTCAGCTGCCCATGTCCTAACTAGCACCAAGTCCCGTTCATCCATCACCCCTGTGCTCACTGACCTACACTGGCTCCCGGTTAAGCAACGCTTCGATTTCAAAATTTTCATCCTTGTTTTCAAATCCCACCATGGCCTCACCCCTCCCTATCTCTAATCTCCTTCAGCCTCACAACTCCCCCGCCCCCCAGATATCTGCGCTCCTCTAATTCTTCCCTCTTGAGCAACCCTGATTATAATCGCTCAACCATTGATGGCCGTGCCTTCTGTTGCCTAGGCCCTAAGCTCTGGAATTCCCTCCCTAAACCTCTCTACCTCTCTTTCCTCACTTAAGACACTCCTTAAAACCTACCTCTTTGACCAAGCTTTTGGTCACCTGCCCTAATTTCTCCTTATGTGGCTCGGTGTCAATTTTTTTGCCTTATAATAAGGTGCTATATAAATACAAGTTGTTGTTGTTGAGGTGGGAGAAAAGGAGGAATTAACATAAAAAATACAAAGATTGTGACCTAAAAATTCGATCAACCCGCACCCATTCAGAGGAATGTATCTCATTTCCATGATTGCGGCATTCAGCCCTGCGCTGAATGCGCTGCTGAGTGGCTGAATGCTCAGCCCCGGGGCCCAAGATCCTGCAAGGCTAGCACCACTTAAAGCTAGCCTGCACTACTTAAAGGCAGTCTCTGCACCTCTTAAAGGGGAGGTGCATTCTGACTGCAGCAGCTCATTGAACTAGCTGGAGAAGACAGTGGAAAAAAAACTGATGATGGCACAACAGGAGAGAGAGCATACATCAAGGTTCTCAGATGCAGCACTGGAGGCCTTGGTGCAGGAGGTGGATAGAAGGAGAGAGGTGCTGTTTCCACAGGGTGCCAGGAGGGCCTTCATGCAAAAGTGTAAAGTCCAATGGGAGCAGATAGCCCCTGTGGTGAATGCCAGAAGTTAAGCTCAGAGGACATGGACGCAGTGCAGGAATAACTTTAATGACCTCACGTGAGTAGTGATGGTCAGTTAATTCAGCTTCAAATGCCATATCCCACCAACTGCACCACTAGCCTTACACACTTCTCAATGCACCAGACCCCCATCACTCACCTACCAACAATCTCTACCAAACACGACTCAGACCTCACATTCATAGCTTCACCTCACCCTCACACACTTACCACTGCTGCAAACCTTACACCCACATCTCACAGCTTGCACACACTGTCAGCTATTCAACCAAGACAGGAATATTACCCAAACACATTGTACCACACCCAAAGAAACACTTCTCTTTCTCTTGCAGGAAAAGGTGGCTTACAACTGGTGCCATCAGGATCTAACTGGCGGGGGACAGGCGCACCTGCACAACTTCGCCCCCATGGAGGAGACGGTGCTGACCATTCTTGGGAGGGGCATCACTGAGCCTGTGGCCAGCAGCGGAGCTGAAAGAATACAAGATGCCTGTATCCTCATACATAATCCTCCTTCTCACATCTCCCTCATCCCATAATCTCTTCTGATTTACAAGCTGCACATGGTGTAAGCATGCACCTCTTGCTTTCCCTATCCCCTCTCCTCTCCACAACCCTACCCTTGTGCCTTTCTCATTTCAGAGACCCAAGAAATCAAACCTGCCCAGCCAGTGGTGCAAGACTAAGGGCGATGATGAAGAAGAAACACCGTCACTCAATCTGACACTCGCAGCCACCAGCTCACATACTCAGACAGCTCTGCTGTCTCCCCCATTCAAAATCAGCAGCCTTCCAGCAGCCAAGGCACTAGGATCGCACTTTGTAGGAGCACAAGGACAGACAAAGGCACACTGAAGGCAGGCATTAAGGGAATGCACAAGGGCGATAAGTTGGCTTTGTTATGTAATATTGGATAGATTGATGTATAATGTTGGATTGGAATGTTTCTTTTGTGGGGAATTGGGATTGTGTTCACTGGTACCGCAGTTGGATAAGTCAATCACGGACAGCCTGGGCAGAAAGGGACTGTCTGGGTTGCCTCCTCCTTCCACTTCTTCCTCCTCCTCCTCTACCACATCTTCCTCTTCCTCCTCCTGCTCCTCAGCTGCTCACCGTATGCCTGGTGGCAAGAGCTATACCCTCATGATGGTGCGGTTGTAGAGCATGTAGCAGACCATACAAATCTTGAGACGCATTCTGGTGAGTACTGCAGAGCTCCTCCAGAGTGGTCCAGTCAGCGGAAGCATTGTTTAAGGACACCAATGGTCTGCTCACTATTCTTCTTGCTGGCAATTGCCAATTTTTAACCAATAAAAACTGTAACTTAACCAAAAATTAAAAGGAAACTTAACAAATTAAATTAAAATTCTATTCCCCGGGGTGATGATGCACTCCAATCTCTTCAGTGTCCACCGGTCACGGAAGGCCTCAAGCGTGCTCCATCTCCAGGAACACGCGGGCATGAACATAGCCACGGAAGAGAGGCAGGCAGTCGGGCTGATTGACCTCCTTGGCCAGGCCCAGGAGCAGTCTTACGAGGAGGTCTTCCGACTTGCCCGCTGCACCCCCCCCCCCCCCAACACCAGGTGACCAAAGAGCAGGAGCGTGGGACTGAAGTGCAACCAAAATTCGTGGAGCAGCCCCTTCAACCCTTCAAATAGTGAAAGAGGGGCTGCAACCTCTCATGCTCTATGTATATGTGGAACATGGACTCCTCCAGGCCACAGAAAATGCAGGTGGCCTGGGAGTCGGTGAACCGACTTAAAACCTTATTGCAAGGGACTGCCCCATGCAACATCCTCCAAGCCAAGTCCCCAATAGTTAAAGGGAGGACTCCTGTGTACAGAACCAATGGTCTGCTCTATCAGATTCCATGTGGCAGTATGGCTCTCATTGTACGCATGCTGCCCACATGTGGTTGGGTTGTGGAGCGGAGTCATGAGCCACGTAGTCAGCGGATAGCCCTTGTCGCCCAGTAATCACCCTCTGGTTTGTTTTGGTGGCTCAAAGACTGAGGGAACAGTAGACTACGCAGAATAAAAGCATCATGACTGCTGCCAGGATACTGGGCATTCACCATCATAATGACTGAGCATGGTCACACACCAACTGCACATTCAGCAAGTGGTAGCCTTTAGGGTTGTGGTACATCTCAGCATTTAGATGTGGCGCCCGCAAATCCACATGTGTGCATCAATGGCGCCCTGCACCATGGGGAAGTCTGCTATCCTGACAAAGCCACGTGCACACTCTGCCTACTTCTCTCTGGTCAGAGAGAAGACAATGAAGTGTCCTCTCCTGGCATAAAGAGCGTCTGTTACTGTAGTGTATGTGCCTTTAAGTCAGAACTACTTTTACAGCTCCTGTATACTGTAGTACCGGCAGTGACCACACCGGTATATAAGCTTTGCGCATGCCTCTGTACCCCCAGTCTAGAAACTACCCTCCTCCAGTAAAGACCTGTTATTTGTTAATGTGCAGCATCCGTGTGATTATTTATCCACTGAACCACGGATCCAACAGTGGCAACGAGTGTCGTTTCGAATCTACCTGCAACATAAAAGAAAAAAAAAATAGTCGAGGCCAGGAACACGGGCGTCGACCACGAGCAACCGCCCAGCAGTCAGTCAGAGATCCAACTTCGCAGAGGAGGCTGTGGAGAGCCGGGCTTGGTTCCCCAGCCACAATGAGCAGTAAGAGACCGACAACAGGTCCAGCGCAGACCCTTCCCGAGCAGCGGTGGCTGGAGCCGACTGACGGCGGAGAGAGAGCCGAGGAGCGTCGACGGGGCAAGACAGAGGGTGAAGAGCGCAGGGCGCAGCCAGGGGTTGAACACCGAGCGGCGTCGACAAAAATAAAACAAACCGGAGAGAGAGAGGGTAAGAGGCAGCCGGGTTCTAGACTGAGCGGCGTCGAAAAATATAAAAAGAAGAATGCGCAGAGCACAGCCAGTGCTCACGGGCTGAACAGGGTCCACGGGGCGAAGAAAGGGGAGACGCCATTGAGCTGCGGAGAAGAAGGAAGAGCGCGGGAGGCGCCATTGAGCCGCGGAGAAGAAGGGAGAGCGCGGGAGACGCCATTGAGCCGCGGAGAAGAAGGAAGAGCGCGGGAGATGCCATTTTTAGAAGCCGCAGTGGAGAAGAAGGGCGAGCGCGGGAGACGCCATTTTGTGCCAGCGGAGAAGAAGGGGAAGCGCGGGAGGCGCCATTTGTGATAGTTAAAGCACACCCAAGGATGCCGAAGAGTGGCAGTATCTCTACGTTCGACAATGAAGTCGAAGGTTGGGCGACATATGTGGAACGTATTGAGGTGTACTGCAGGGCGAATGAAGTGCCAGATGCTAATAAAGCACTGGTTCTGTTAAATTCCATGGGTGCAAAAACTTATGGGTTACTGCGAAATCTAATAACCCCAGAGAAGCCGGTAAACAAGAATTTTGAAAGCATAGTAGAAATCCTACAGGACCACTTAAACCCCACACCACTGCTGATAGCAGAACGATTTAAGTTCCATAAAAGGAACCAACACAAAGACGAAAGCAATGCTGAGTACTTAACGGAACTGCGCAAGCTATCGAAACACTGCCAGTTTGGAGCGGGACTAGCAGACACGTTAAGGGACAAGTTTGTGTGTGGGCTACAAAGTGAAGGAACCCAGAAACGGCTTCTATCAGAAAAGGACCTTACGCTGGACAAAGCTTTCAGTATGGCAGTATCACACGAAGCAGCCGCAAGGGGCGCTGCAGAGATACAACAGAGACCGCAAGAATATGGCACCAATGAAATGTCCTATGGAACAGGGAAGTGCTATCGCTGCGGCAGAACAACACATGACCAGAAAGATTGTTGGTTCAAGGACCAAGTGTGCAGACAGTGTGGGAAAGCAGGACACTTAACAAGAGTCTGCAGGTCTGGGAAGAAAAACAATAGTAAGAAATCTCCACAGGAGAAGTACAAAAAGGTACACCAGGTGATGGACAGTGGTTCAGACGAACAGAAAAGTGACACAGACTCCAGAAGCAAGGAGCTGGGTTGTCTGAAACTACATAAGGTAACCGAAATGGAGGATCACCAGACTATCTGGGTTACACTCAAGATAGACGGAGTCCAAGTGGAAATGGAATTGGACACAGGGTCAGTTCTAACAGTCATAAATCAAAGAGACTACAAGCGGCTATTTTCACACATACCCTTGAAAGCTACAGAGATTGTCTTGAAGACGTATACGGGCAAAAAGTCTACCCCAAAGGAAAAATAAGGGTGAAAGTGACATATAAAGGCCAGGAAATACCTAAAATGGATATATATGTGTGGTGATTATTCCTTGTTTAGTAAAAGTATTGTGATTGGTTGTTTGTTAACTGCCTTGGGATATATGTTGTAATCTCATTGGTAGTTGATGATCACATGATGTGTTGTGGCCACCTTAAATTCAGTTCTTTTCCAGCTTTGGTTGGGACTGGATGTGGGAAGATGTGCTGCAGATTTTAAAGTTAATAAAGCCTAGCTTTGGAAGGCAAATCTATTCTTTATTTCAATTTATTAACTTTAAGTTAGAATGGAGCGATATCTTCAACCAGAACGATTCAAGGCTGACCCTAATTCTGCTGGAGTGGATGATAAATGGAAACATTGGTATTGTACATTTAAAAACTTTTTGGGCGTGTTGGATCAAGAGTCTCTAAATAAGCTGAATATGCTGATCAACTACATTGCTCCGGATGTATATAAATATATTTTGGACTGTAAAACTTATGAAGTGGCTATTTCTACATTGGAAAAGATTTTTGTTAAACCAAAGAATGAGGTATTTGCACGTCATTTTCTATCTGCCCGTAGGCAGCAGGTGGGAGAATCTTTGGATACTTATTTACAAGCACTTCGGTGCCTTAGTGTTGACTGTAATTATAAGGCTGTGACAGCTGAAGAATATAAGGACGAATCAGTACGGGATGCTTTTATTAATGGATTACTGTCTAGATCAATTCGTCAGCGGTTGTTAGAAAATAAGACTCTGGATCTTAAAAGTGCTTTTGAGCAAGCTTCTACATTGGATATGGCTCAGAGAAGTTCGGATTCTTATGCTCTTTTTAATCGGCCTGCGACTATGGTTTCGGCAGTTTCGGATGAAAAGGAATTATGTGGACTTAATGGGAGTGGTTTACTAGATTCTGAAACAGTTTCTACTTCGGCGGCTGTTGCCTCTAGGATTCAGAAGTGTTATTTTTGTGGGAATATCCAGCACCCTCGTCTGAAGTGTCCTGCTCGGGAGGCTGTGTGTAGTAAATGCGGCAAGAGAGGTCATTATGCACGCGTGTGCAAATCATCAGGTTCAATTACCTCCTCCTCTCCTGGTGTGGGAGGGCCCTCCTCCACTACCTCCTCTGTGACTATTCAGCCTTTAGATAGGGCGTTTATTGCATCAATTTCTGCTGCATTTGCTCATGGCCTAAACAAAGCTATAGTTACGGCTCAAGTTAATGGGTTGGAAGTGAAGGCCCTTATAGATACGGGCAGTACTGAGAGTTTTATAAGTCTTCAGTTTGCGAAGGAGAAGCATTTGAAAATTTCGCCTGTTACGTATCAGGTGTGTATGGCTCAGACGACCCTTACTTCACAAATAGCTGGTTGTTGCTTTGTGAAAATGATTCTTCTAGGTAATACGTATACTGATATACGCCTATCTGTTTTGCCTAATCTCTGTGCGGATATTTTGATTGGACATGATGTGCTTCAGTTACACGAGTCTCTTAGTCTTTCATTTGGAGGGACTAAGCCACCTTTATCTATTTGTGGATTAACCTCTTTATCTATTTCTCCATTATCACTTTTTTCCAATTTGATGTCGGATTGTAAGCCAATTGCTACCAAGTCAAGAAGATATAGTAGTCAGGATAGAGAATTTATTAATTCTGAAGTTCAACGTCTCTTATTGGAAGGAATCATTGAACCTAGTTGTTCGCCTTGGCGAGCACAAGTAGTTGTCACGACTAACGAGAGACACAAGAAACGAATGGTGATAGACTATTCCCAAACTATTAATAGGTATACTCAATTAGATGCGTACCCTTTGCCTAAGATTGATGAGCTTATCAACAAAGTATCTCAGTATAAGGTTTTTAGCACTATTGATTTAAAGAGTGCTTATCATCAGATTCCTATTGTTAAGAAGGATCAACCATATACGGCCTTTGAGGCTGGTGGAAAGCTGTATCAGTTTTGCCGAATACCATTTGGTGTTACTAATGGTGTTGCTTGTTTTCAACGGGCAATGGATGCTTTTATAAGTGATAACTCCCTCTCTGACACCTTTTCATACTTAGATGACATCACAGTGTGTGGCAAATCAAGGGTGGAGCATGATTCTAATTTAAAAAGATTCCTTCAAGCTGCGGAAAAAGTTGGTTTAACTTTTAACAAAGAGAAATGTATCTTTTCGACTACTGAGGTAAATCTATTGGGGTATATTATCTCGGGAAACAAGATTAAACCAGATCCAGAACGTCTGCGACCATTGATTGATTTACCTTGTCCTACTAATTCTAAGGTTTTGCAACGAGTTGTTGGACTGTTTTCTTATTATTCTAATTGGATTGCAAATTTTTCACGGAAGATCCGGCCTCTTATTCGGGTTACGACATATCCTCTATCGTGGGAGGCCAGGACATGTTTTGAGAATTTTAAAAAGGATATTTTAGGAGCAGTTGTGCATTCTATTGATGAGCAGGTTCCCTTTGTGATCGAGACGGATGCTTCGGATTTTGCAATTGGGGCTACTCTGAACCAAAATGGAAGACCTGTGGCCTTTTTCTCACGTACTTTGAACAATAGTGAAAAAAGACATTCTTCAATAGAGAAAGAGGCATACGCAATAGTAGAAGCATTGCGTAAATGGAGACATTATTTATCGAGGCGACATTTCACGTTGGTAACTGATCAAAAATCTGTGTCCTTTATGTTTGATGTTAAACATTTTGGAAAGATCAAAAATGATAAAATAATGAGATGGAGGATTGAGTTGGCATGTTACCATTTTGACATAGTTTATCGTCCGGGGAAGGATAATGTTGCTGCTGATGCACTGTCGAGGGCTTATTGTTCTGTGATTCACGGAGATACGCTTATTAATCTTCACAATGCCTTATGTCATCCTGGGGTTACGAGGATGATACACTTTGTACGCAGTAAGAACTTGCCTTTTTCAGTTGAAGGCGTCAAGCGGATGACTTCATCATGTTCTATCTGTGCTCGGTGTAAACCGAATTTCTTTAAGCCTCAACGAGCTCATCTTATAAAGGCTACTTCTCCTTTTGAACGTTTGAGCGTCGATTTTAAGGGGCCTCTTCCTTCAACTACTCAAAACCGATATATATTTACTGTTGTGGACGAGTTTTCAAGATTCCCTTTTGCTTTTCCTTGTGCAGATGTATCAGCTGCTACAGTTATTAAATGTCTGACTCAACTTTTTGTCATCTTTGGGATGCCTGCGTATATCCATTCGGATCAGGGAAGTTCTTTTATGTCTTCCCAGTTGAAGGAATACCTTCAGAGTCGGGGAATTTCTACTAGTAGAACTACCCCGTATAATCCCCAGGGTAATGGACAGTGCGAACGATACAATGGGGTGATCTGGAAGGCAGTTATGTTGGCTTTGACATCCCGGAACCTTAAGAATACACAGTGGGAAATGGTACTGCCTGATGCCCTGCATTCCATTAGATCATTGCTTTCAACGGCTACTAATGTGACCCCCCATGAAAGGCTCTTTAACTATCCGCGGAGATCTACTACGGGATATTCGGTACCTTCATGGCTTACTATGCAAGGACCTGTGCTGCTTCGACGCCATGTTAGATTGTCAAAATATGATCCTTTGGTGGAGGAGGTGGAGCTGTTGGAGGCAAATTCCCAATATGCTCATATTCGATTCCAAGATGGGAAAGAAAGTACTGTTTCAATTAAAGACTTGGCTCCTTGTGGGGGCCAGCCCTCTTCTGAGGATATTAACAATAGTCATGATTCAGATAATGTGGATGCTGTTACAGATACTACGAATATTTCCAATCCGATTGCAGATAATTATACTTCTATTAGTCAGCCCTTGATAGATGTTTATGACCGTCCCAGTTTACCTTCTGATGGGATTTCTAATCCGGAAACCGTTGAAAATCGGGATATGGATAGCCTTCCTGCTGAAGATACTTCTGTGCCTTCTGGTGTGGGAGGGCAAGGAATTTCACCAAGGTTAAGAAGGTCGACACGAACAAGATATCCGGTCGACCGATTGAAAATGGACTTTTAAATTGATAGTAATGTTTTAAAATTGTTGAAATATTATAGTATATTGTTTTAGTTGAGAGATACTTAATACTTATGTGCAATGTTATTATTTGTTGTTGTTCACTTAGTATTGTGTCATGTGAACAGTTTTATTCTTGTGCATAGTTTTAGTTGTAAATAATTAATTATAAATTGTAAAGGTTATTTAGGTTGGAGTATATTTTAAAAGGAGGGGTGAATGTGGTGATTATTCCTTGTTTAGTAAAAGTATTGTGATTGGTTGTTTGTTAACTGCCTTGGGATATATGTTGTAATCTCATTGGTAGTTGATGATCACATGATGTGTTGTGGCCACCTTAAATTCAGTTCTTTTCCAGCTTTGGTTGGGACTGGATGTGGGAAGATGTGCTGCAGATTTTAAAGTTAATAAAGCCTAGCTTTGGAAGGCAAATCTATTCTTTATTTCAATATGTATTGCCAAATGGAGGACCACCACTGCTAGGACGTGAATGGATCCGGAAGATACAATTAGATTGGCATTCCATACAGGCACTGAAGGTTGAGGCCAAAAAGGATGACGATGTCACACCTGGACGACTGTCAAAAATGCTAACTGACGCAAAAGAAGTGTTCCAGGAGGGACTAGGAACACTAAAAGGAATAACAGCAACGATTAAAATAGAGGAAAATGCAAGCCCAAATTTTCTGAAGGCCAGACCAGTGCCTTATGCGATCAGACCAGCTGTTGAAGCAGAGCTGGAAGGGTTGGAACGTTCAGGAGTACTGTCCAAAGTGGACTGGAGCGAGTGGGCTATGCCCATCGTTCCTGTAATGAAGAGGTCATTGAGTAATACGCCTGGGGAACCAAAGAAGGTCCGCATCTGTGGGGATTTTAAGGTGACAGTGAACCCAGTCCTTCACACGGTGCAATATCCGCTTCCACGAATTGAGGATATTTTCGCCTCGCTATCTGGAGGTAAACGCTTCACCAAAATTGATCTAGCCCAGGCGTACTTGCAAATGGAGGTAGAAGAAGCTTCGAAACATTACCTTACGATCAACACTCATAAAGGTCTCTATCAATACAACCGGCTGGTGTTTGGAGTAGCCTCGGCTCCGGCTATCTGGCAAAGGGTGATGGATCAGGTCCTGCAAGGGATTCCAGGGACCCAGTGTTATTTGGATGACATCTTGGTCACGGGCGAAAATGACGGTGATCACCTCGCCAACTTGGAGAAGGTGCTCACCAGATTAAAGGAGTATGGGCTACGAGCTAATCGCCACAAGTGTGAGTTTTTCCAGAAACAGATCTTGTATTGTGGCCACGTCATCGATGAAGAGGGGTTACATAAGTCCCCTGACAAGATTGAGGCAGTAGTCAAGGCTCCAGCACCGGAAAATGTGTCACAACTGAGGTCGTTCCTCGGGCTGGTAAACTACTACCACAAGTTCTTACCAAATTTGTCTACGGTATTACACCCGCTGAACACCCTACTGCAAACAGGGGTACCATGGAAGTGGGATGACGAACATAGACGAGCTTTCCAGAAGTGTAAAGAATTGATCACATCAAAAGAGGTGTTGGCCCATTTCAACCCAGCACTACCAATTCGTTTGGCATGTGATGCATCACCCTACGGTATTGGAGCGGTGCTGTCACACAAATTCCCAGACGGGTTGGAGAGGCCAGTAGCCTTTGCGTCTCGGTCACTAACCTCAGCTGAGCGCAACTACGCCCAGATTGACAGGGAGGCCCTTAGTAAAAAACTTCAACCACTATCTGCATGGGCAGAAGTTCACCTTGCTGACTGACCACCAACCACTTGTCTCCATCTTTAATCCTAAGAAGGGCGTTCCAGTGATGACTGCACAGCGGTTACAAAGATGGTCCCTGTTTCTAGGGGCGAATCAATATGAAATAGAATATAAAGGCACGAAACAGCATGGGAACGCTGATGGGCTTTCGCGCCTGCCACTGCCTACTGTGGAGGAAGCACCAGCAGTGGACCCTATCGAGATATTTTATTCGTCAATAATTGAACGATTGCCAGTAACAAACGCGGATATAGAGAAGGAGACCTGCAATGATCCGACACTGTCACGGGTATATGAATTGACGGTGAGGGGATGGCCAACACATGGCAACTCACTGTTGCCAGCATTCTCATCCAGAAGAGAACAGCTGTCAGTATGCCAGGGGACAGTGATGTGTGGATCCAGAGTGGTGATTCCACCCAAGTTAAGGGAGAGAGTGCTAAATGAGCTACATGAAGGTCATCTGGGGGGAGTGAAAATGAAAAGCCTGGCTAGGGCTTATGTGTGGTGGCCGGGAATCGATCAACAAATCGAAGACCTAACTAAGAGCTGCTTAGGATGCCAGAAGGTCCAAAATGCACCACCACATACCCCTCTACACCCATGGGAGTGGCCCGCCTCTCCATGGCAACAGGTGCATATTGATTTCGCTGGTCCATTCATGGACTCAATGTTCTTAATAGCAGTGGATGCTCATTCAAAGTGGCCTGAGGTGATAAAAATGTCTTCAACCACTACAGAGAAAACAATTGCAGTCCTACGGACCATATTTGCCAGAAACGGTTTGCCAGAGCAGATTTGCTCTGATAATGGACCACAGTTTGTGTCCGAGTTCCAAAAATTCATGAAAAGGAATGGGGTACGGCATTACACATCCGCCCCGTATCATCCAGCCTCAAATGGATTGGCTGAGAGGTTCGTACAAACCTTTAAGAAGGCGATAAAGGCCATGTGCGACGATGAAATTCCACTACAGCATAAGATGGACAATTTCTTATTAGCCTACCGAAACGCGACACATGCAGTTACCAACCAGACCCCGGCCATGATGTTCTTTAACCGAAGGTTGAGATCTCGTCTGGACTTGCTCAGACCAAATGTGCGAAGAAATGTTGAGGACAAACAATTCCAGTACATCAATGAGAAGCCGACAAGGAGCTTTAATGTAGGGCAACCAGTCTTGGCCCGTGACTATCGAACAGAGAAGTGGCAACCCGGAACGATATGTACAAGGCAGGGGCCATTAATGTACACAGTGGATGTCGGGGAGAACATTGTGAGACGCCACGTCGATCAGATCTTAGCGTCACAGGAACGCGTCAACCCCATGTCTCGAGTACCTGGGGATGAACCCGACATACCGGTAGCATCTACTTCAGACCCAGTAGCAGTGGAACCCGATGAACTACCCGATGAAAAGGGGTCAGAATCACCTCTGCACCAAGAACAAGAACCTCTGGAAAGGCGCTATCCCGAAAGGGTCAGGAAGCCGCCCCAAAGACTGAATCTATAAATGGACTTTTGTTGTTTAATGTACATGTTGAAATGTTAATTGTTATTTGAATATTAGGGGTATTACTAATCTAAAAGGGGAGGAATTGTAGTGTATGTGCCTTTAAGTCAGAACTACTTTTACAGCTCCTGTATACTGTAGTACCGGCAGTGACCACACCGGTATATAAGCTTTGCGCATGCCTCTGTACCCCCAGTCTAGAAACTACCCTCCTCCAGTAAAGACCTGTTATTTGTTAATGTACAGCATCCGTGTGATTATTTATCCACTGAACCACGGATCCAACAGTTACCTCTCTTATGCAGCAGTGGGTGGCAAACTGGGTGATGTTACAGATGTCGCCTGCTCTAGCCTGTAAAGAGCTCGATGTGAGGAAATTCAGGTCCACGGTCACCTTCACAGCCACTGACAGCGCTGTCCTTGCCCTGGTGTGAGGTTGCAGGTCTGGTTGCAAGAAGCAGCAGAGTTTTGTGAGCACCTCTTTGTAAAGTGCAGATGCCTCACACACTGCTCCTGGCTCAGGCTGAGGTAAGAGAATTACTCTTGGAAGACCCTAGGTGGGTAAGGCCTCTTGCTGAGAGCCCTTCTCCCCATCCTCCTCTTTCCTCTGCGAGCAGCTTGTCCTCTTCTTTGCTGCCTCTGCTCCATCTCCCTGTCATGCTGCAGGCCAAAGGGGATGACAACTAGAGCACCCATGACTGGGAGCAAATGGTCTGACCAGAACCCTTGAAGTCAGAACCAAAGCTTTTCCACTTGCAGCACCACTCCCTGTCACCTCACCAACTTTAAATAACTCTGGAAAGCTCCAAACACTTCCACAAACTTACATAGAGCCAGTAGAAATGAATCAGCAACTCAACGTGAGAGTGGTTGCTGATCCCTTTAAATATCACTGGTAGGGGGTCCTTGCTACTGCAGAACACAAGTTCATCTGTGCGAGGTTAACACAGGGCATTAGTTCCAGCATTGAGGATGGAAATGGCAGCGCTGGCATCAAATCAGCATTGCACGCTGATTGACGTCGCAATCTGCCTACTCTACATACTTCTGGCGCATGCTCTCACGCCGACACTAACACCCTCACCAAGGTGGCGTCCGGCACGGCACGCATTAGAAGTGTGCATATGCAGTGCGGACACCATTTTTGTCAGATAACGGCACCCGTAGTGCTGAAAAATCAGGTGCTACGGAGTCGAATTTTTCACCGTGACATTGGGCTGCATTTTCACTTTTTAAAAAAAAATAATTGTTCAATGAAATTTGAAGAGAATACCAACAGACCCAGACCGGAAGTGAGGAAAACCTGCCAGTAGTGGAAAGCTTTGGTAATCATATCCAAAGTCACCTGTTCCTCCCATGCATGTTTCACTTAATTTGAGTTCACCAACAATCTGAAATATTGAGAAAAAACATGGACCACCAAGTTAAACAAAAACAACTTGCATTTACATAGTGCCTTTAATATAGAAAAACACCCCAAGGTGCTTCACGGAGGTGTAAGGAAAATATGGATCCTGAGCTAAGGAAAGATATTAGGATGGTAACCAAAAGCCTGGTCAAAAGGGTAATTCTTAACGAGGGTCTTAAAGGGGGGAGAGAGCCAGAGGGGTTTTGAAAGAGAATTGCAGAACATGGGACCCAGGCAGCATAGCTGCCAGTGGTGGGGCGAAAGAGAGATACACAAGGGGGTGGAGTCAGAGGAAGAGAGTGAGTGGTTGTAACATAGGTGAAAGTGCGCAGAGAAAATATGGGGTCAGAAGCTCTGCTTGGGGTCTAAAAGGATGTTGAAGTTGCAAACAGTCTGCTTCAGCCAAAGACAGTGACCAGGGAGTGGGCTGGATTAGCAGTGAGGATACAAAGGTTAGGGCGGAGCCAAAGACAACAGTTTCAGTTTTCCCAATGTTTAGCTAAAGGAAATGATGACTCATCCAAAACTGGATGTCAAACCAGTAGTACAGAGGCACAGGGGGAAGTTAGGCAAATGTGGGATCAAAAAAGGTAGGTTTTGAGGAGGTTTATGAAGTTGGAGCAAGAAGGATAGGAGAGTGCAGAACTATGACGGCAAAGGTGGGGAGAGGAGCCAGAGTCATAACGGCACAGAAGGAGCCCATCCGGCCCATCGAGTCCGTGCCAGCTCTCTGTAGAGCAATCCAGTCAGTCCCATTCCCCCGCTCTATCCCCGTAGCTCTGCAAGTTTATTTCCCTCAAGTGCCTATCCAGTCTCCCCTTGAAAACATTGAGTGTCTCCGCTTCCACCACTTCCGTCGGCAGCGAGTTCCAGGTCCTCACCACTCGCTGCATAAAAATGTTTTTCATCACATCCCTCCTGTATCCCTTGCCCAGAACCTTAAATCTGTGTCCCCTAGCCCTTGTACCACCAACTACTGGGAACAGCCTTTCCCCACCGAGCCTATCGAAACCCATCATAATCTTGTACACCTCTATCAAATCGCCCCTCAACCTCCTTTGCTCCAATGAAAACAAATCCAGCTTCTCCAACCTGTCCTTGTAGCTGAGATCCCCCATCCCCGGAACCATTCTGGTAAATCTCCTCTGCACCCTCTCAAGTGCCTTCACATCCTTCCTAAAGTGTGGTGACCAGAACTGGACTCAATACTCCAGTTGTGACGTAACCAGCACTTTATAAAGGTTCAGCATAACTTCTCTACTTTTGTACTCCTATACCTCTATTTATGAAGCCCAAGATCCCATATGCTTTGCTAACCACTCTCTCAATATGTCCCGCCACCTTCAGGGACCTATGCACATTAACTCCCAGGTCCCTCTGTCCCTGCACACTCTTTAAAACTGTGCCATTAAATGCATATTGCCTCTCCCTGTTCCTTCTGCCAAAGTGCATCACCTCACACTTCCCTGTATCTGCCACTTGCCTGCCCATTCTGCTAGGAAGGACACAGAAGAGCACAAAGTGCAATCAAGGGAAGGTTATTGCTCTCAGAGCACGGACAGCACTGGCAAATCCACTTTTATTTTTAGCCACGCCTCTGTGAAGTACTTTGGGATTTTTTTTTCTACATTAAAGGCACTACGTAAATGCAAGTTGTTTATTCCTAGTTGCCCTGAGAAGATGGTGGTGGGCTGCCTTCCTGCAATTCCTTTATTTTTCCAACTAAGTGACTTGCCAGGCCACTCCAAATGGTATGCTGTTGCTCACCCACAAATTACCACATTTATTGAATTCAATTTCATACTTGGTAAGAGGTGAACTCATGTGCACAGGATTGCTAGCCCAATACCATAACCACTACACTACCACACTCCCTTGTAGAGGTAGGATTAAATGAGCCATAGAGAGATTTGTAAATGTGGATGGATGTTTTAAAAATAAATGCGTTGGAGGATATGGAGTCAGTGAAGGTCGGTGCGGACTGGGCTGATGGGTGAACAGAACTTTGACATAGGATGCGGGCAGCGCATGGTTGTGTTGGAGTTTGCTCAGGGTGGAGCTTGGAAGACCAGCTAGGCAGGGGTTACTGGATAGTGATCAGCAACAGGAACCCTGGCTGAATTTCCCCTCCTTAACCCAGGAGTGCTGAGGTCAATTGTAGCATCGCGACTCCTACTCTGGCTAAGATCAGCGAGCTCAGAAAGGACTAAGGCCGGGAATTTCCTTGGAGCTGCTCCTGTTCTGGCACTGCAACTCTGCCGGAAGTCTGACAGAATCCCATGTAGGAGCGAGTAAATGAGGTTTCCGCCACACTCCTGGTGAGGTTGTGGCAGCAGAGTCAGAGCAGCACAGAGGATATTCCCGGCCATAGGCTCAAACCTTGGATTCTCCTGCTCTGTATGGCACAGGGGATAAACTGCTGTCCCATTGGGTCTCGAACAAAAGTTCCATCAAATAAACTGTTGGATCGTTTTTTCTGTTTTTCTGCACTTTATTCCCACCCCAAGTTTTCTGTTCCTCCGACATCTCCCTTCCTTCACCCTACCATTGTTGGCAGACCTTTCAGCTGCCTCGGTTCTACCCTTTGGAACTCCCTCTGTAAATCTCTCTGCCTCTTTATCTCTCGCTCCAACTTTAAAAAACTCCTCAAAACCCATCTCTTTGACAAAGCTTTCAGTTACTTCTTCCTGGCTAGTTGTTTTCCTCCACCTATTTGTGAAACACCTTGGGGTGTATCTTTACATTAACGGTGCTGTATAAATGCAAATTGTTGTTGTAGTAGTAGTAGTAGGAGATAGAGGAGGAGGAGGAAGAGGCACTGACTCATGTTGTGGTATGGTTCCATGTAAACCAGCAGCTTTCTTTCTAGCAGAGTTATTCAGGAAAGCTCTGAACCATTTCAGAGAAGAAATAACCAGCTTATTGCAGCTTTTTCCTGTCTTTTATAAAATAATTTTTTCCTTATTTCTATTTTATCCCCCTCTTTTATGCAGCTCACTGGCATTCCAATGCATTCTGCCACTCTCCCAGTGAGACTGACATAGGATTACATAGGATATACGGCACAGAAACAGGCCATTCGGCCCAACCAGTCCATGCCAGCGTTTATGCCCCACTTGAGCCTCCTCCCATCTTTCCTCATCTAATTCTATTAGCGTAACCCTCTATTCCCTTCTCCCTCATATGCTTGTCTAGCCTCCCCTTAAATGTGTCTATACTATTTGCCTCAACCACTCCCTGTGGGAGCGAGTTCCACATTCTCACCACACTTTGGGTAAATAAGTTTCTTCTGAATTCCCTATTGGATTTCTTGGTGACTATCTTATATTGATGGCCTCTAGTTATAGTTCCCTGGACATGTTCTATCTCCCTTCTTAAATATAGGTATTACGTGAGCTATCCGCCTGTCCTCTGACATTATACCTATTTCTAATTGATTATTAAATATGTGTAGTAATGCCTATGCTATCTCTTCCCTAGATCCTTTTAAAATGCGTGGATGTAATCCATCCGGACCAGGGTTTTTTTCCTCTTTGAGTTTGATTAGTTTATTTAATATATCTCCTCTTTTTAGTTTAAATGCAGTTATTTCATTACTAATCTCATGATCCAATGTCATGTCCATCTGTTCTGTCTCCCTGGTAAATACCGAGGCAAAGTAATTATTTAATATTTCTGCCATCTCTCTATCACTAACTGTGGTATTATCCTGTCCATCTCTTAGTGGCCCTATTCCCATCCCAATGTTCCTTTTTTTATGGATCTGCCTGTAAAATATTTTACTATTTTGTTTTATGCTCCTTGATAATTTAATTTCATAGTTCCTCTTTGCCTTCCTAATAATTGTAATAAAGGCATCGTGTGATTGCTAAGACCATCCTCATGTAGGGAGGCACCCTGAGACACTGTCAGTGATATCACTACATAACAAGCTAATGAGCGAAATATTTCAATGAAATCTTTGTCTTGTCTGGAATACCTAAGAATGTGTATATTTGGCATTACTGATAGCATTATATCTGGGGTTAGTGTGGGAAGAACAAACATTTACATTAAACATTTTTTCACTGTCCCAGTGGAAATGTCACATCTGGTGAAGGAAGATACTGAGACCGGAAGTGAGGATGTATTATTGAGATAATCACTTTGAGCAACAATAAAGAAAGACTTACATTTATGCACTGTCTTGTCATATCTCAGAAACATGTTGATGTGCTTCATGCAATGAGTTATTTTGAAATGATGCTGCTGTCATTTAAGTAAGCACAGCAGCAAGATCTCAAGTAGCAATGAGCTGAATGACAAGTTAAACTATTTTCTGTCGTATTGGTTGAGGGAGGAATATATATATATAGTCAAATATAAACACTATTTACACCTATCAATAACATGCAATAAGAGGTCATAGTACAACCTGTTCAAATCAACAATAACAACATGCATTTATATAGCGCCTTTAGCATAGTAAAACGTCCTAAGGCGTTTCACAAGAGTGTAATCAATGAAAATTTGACACCGAGCCACAGAAGGAAATATCAGAACAGATGATCAAAAGCTTGATCAAAGAGGTAGGTTTTAAGGAGCATCTTAAAGGAGGAGAGAGAGGCAGAAACGTTTAGGGAGGGAATTCCAGAGCTTAGGGCCAAGGCAGCTGAAAGCACAGCCGCCAATGGTGGAGCAATTAAAATCGGGGATGCGCAAAATGCCAGAATTGGAGGAGTACAGAGATCTCAAAGGCTTGTAGGGCTGGAGATGTTTTCAGAGAGAGGGAGGGGTGAGACCATGGAGGGATTTGAAAACAAGGATGAGAATTTTTAAACTGAGGCATTGCTGGACCGGGAGCTAATGTAGGTCAGCAAGCATAGGGGTGATGGGTGAACGGGACTTGGAGTGAGTTAAGAAAAGGGCAGCAGAGTTTTGGATGAGCACAAGTTTATGTAGGGTAGAAGATGGGAGGCTGGGCAGGAGAGCATTGGAATAGTCAAGCCTTGAGGTAACAAAGGCATGGATGAGGGTTTCAGCAGCAGATGAGCTAAGGCAGGGTTGGAGTCGGGCAATGCTATGGAGGTGAAAGAAGGCGGTCTTAGTGATGAAGCAGATATATGGTCGGAAGCTCATCTCGGGGTCAAACACACCAAGGTTGCGAAAGGTCTGGCTCAGCTTCAGACAGTTGCCAGGGAGTGTAATGGAATCAATGGCCAGGGAGCGGAGTTTGTGGTGGGAACCAAAGACAAGGGCCCGGAATTTGTGGTTCCGGGTTCCGCATGCACATGCGAAATCCCGGAACTTGCAATCTGTCAAGGTTCGTCTTGACAGATCAACCGCACCAAAAGTAAAATCACTTTCGCTTTCACAGAGTTGGGCTACTGCCCAGCAAATGCCCATGAAACCCGTATGTCTGATAAAAGCAGGCATAGGGCGTGCTTTCACCAGCGTAAGGGTTACTATAAATCTTAAATAAAAAATATAAAAATAAAAAGTTATGCACAAACACTTTAAATTATTTAATGCAAATTTTGGCCCAGATTAAAATGTTTACAATTATTTTTTTTTTAATTAAATTTTTATCGTATTTGCTTTATTGAAGGGATTTTTAATTACATTTGAAAATGAGAACATTTATTTTTATTGCAGTTGTCTAAATTATTTAATTATTTCAGGGATTCCTAATATGCTTATGGAGATTCTGTTCGTAAATGGAATCCCTTTCTGATTGGGCGACCTGGCCCACGTGATACCAAGGGCCAATTACCTGCATCCCTGGGATCCGTGGACCTTTACACAGGCATACGCCTGCAGGCCCAGGACCTGAAGTCTCCGCAGCCTGGGAGCCTGAAGGGTAAGTGCGTATATTTTTAGCAGGCCGGAGGCGTACTCCGGAAGTACATCTCCAACTGCAAATTCAGGGCCAAGGGCTTCAGTCTTCCCAATATTTAGTTGGAGGAAATTTCTGCTCATCCAATACTGGATGTTGGACAAGCAGGGTGACAAATCAGAGACAGTGGAGGGGTCAAGAGAGGTGGTGAGGTAGAGCTGAGTGTCGTCAGCATAGATGTGGAACCTGACGTCGTGCTTTTGGATGATGTCGCCGAGGGGCAGCATGTAGATGAGAAATAGAAGGGGGCCAGAGATAGATCCTTGGGAGACTCCAGAGGTAACGGTGAGGGAATGGGAAGAGAAGCCATTGCAGGTGATTTTCTGGCTAAGATTCGAAAGATAAGAATGGAACCAAGCAAGTGCAGTTCCACCCAGGTGGACGACGGAGGAGAGGTGTTGGAGGGAATGGTGTGATCAACTGTGTCGAAGGCTGCAGATAGGTTGAGAGGGATGAGGAGGGATAGTTTACCATGGTCACAGTCACATAGAATGTCATTTGTGACTTTGATAAGGGCCATTTCAGTACTGTGGCCAGGGCGGAAACCTGATTGGAAGGAATCGAACATGGAATTGCGGGAAAGATGAGCACGGATTTGAGAGGTGACAACATGATCAAGGACTCTGGAGAGGAAAGGGTGGTTGGAGATCAGGCATTAGTTTGCAAGAGGAGAGGGGTGATGTTGGCATATTTGAAGGGGAGAGGAACAGTACCTGAGGAGAGGAAACTGTTAACAACATTAGCTAATATGGGGGCCAGGAAGGGAAGCTGGGTGGCCAACAGTTTGGTGGGAATAGGGTTGAGGGAGCAGGAGGTGGGTCTCATGGACATGATGAGCTCGGAGAGAGGACATTGGGAGATGGGATAGAATCTAGAGCAAGATGTGAGTTCAGGGCTGGGGCAGCGGGGAACATTAGGGGAAGTCTGGCCCGGGGGCTAGGGGAAGGGAGGGAAGTGGCAGAGGCAACTGCCTCAGTCTCAATCTTTGTGACAAAAAGTCCATGAGCTCCTCGCACTTGTTATTGGAGGTGAGGGCGGAGGAGGGACGAGAGGGTAGTTTAAGAAGACGGTTTGTGGTGGAAAAAAGCCGGGGATTATCTTTGTATTCCAGGATGATCTTTGAATAATGAGCAGTTTTGGCAAAGGAGAGCAGGATCCAATAGTACTTTATCTGGTCCAACCAGATCTGGCGATGGATGGTTAAGCCAGTTGTCCACCATGGATCTCAAGTCTGCATCCCTTGGACTTAAGGGAGCGGAGATCAGGGCTATACCAGGGGGAATGACTAGGGTGAGAGAGAGAGTAATGGTTTTAATGCAGACAAGGGCATCAAAGGTGGAGGAGAGGGTATGATTGAGCTGATTGGTAGCTGCAGAAATGTCATGATGAATGACCAATCTGTAAACTATTATTACATTTGACACTGAAGAAACTGCAAATCTGTAAATTTGCTGCTTGGATGGAGGATACTGGACTGTATTAACCCATTAAGTACCACTGCCTCCAGAATAATGCATACCTGATCCAAGCATTGAACTCCACAGACAAAACCACTTCTCAATTTCTCCTATCCATTTATTTTGTGATTCTGTATAAGTCCATAATTTTTCACACTCCCAACACCTCACAAAACTTTGCATTTGATATTCTATCTTTATTCCGCACTTTAGGTGTTAATGTCAGAATCCGATTTCTGTACCAGTGTCAGAAACATAAAATAAAACTGCTCATGGAGGCTGACATCAATGTAAGTGACTTTCAAGAAATAGCTCCTACCATTAGTGTAAAGGCCATTTTTAATCTTACTTTCTTTGGTTTTGTTTTATTGCTTTACAATCCTGGTGGTAAGCCTTTCAGTTAAAACAAGTGTTATTCCCTGATGGCTCAGTGCATTTACAACAACAGCAACATCACCTTAGACTTCTGCAGTGCCTTTAACATTGTGGAAAAGCATTCCAAGGTGGTTCACAGAGGCAAGGCATCATTTAAAAAATAGACCCTGAGCCAAAGAAGGAGATATTAATTGGCATCACCAAATCTTGGTCAAAGAGATGGAATTTAAGGAGGTTCTTAAAGGATGAGAGTAAGGTGGACAGGTGCAGGGGTCTGGGGAAGTAATTTCAGAGCATGGCGCATGGGTAGCTGAAGACAAAGCTACCAATGGTGGGATGAAGAGCCAGGGTTCCACAAGATGTCAGAGTCAGAGGAGTTAGGGGTGGGGGCAGGGGGTTGTAAGGCTGCAATAGGTTACAGCGATAGAGAGCACATAATATGGTGAGATTTAAGGTGGACAGGGATGGGCCGGAAATAAAGGTTCTAAATTGGAGGAAGGCCGATTTTAATAGGATAAGCAGGATCTGGCCAAAATGGACTGGGATCAGCTACTTGTAGGAAAATCGCATCGGAGCAATGGGAGGCTTTCAGAAGGGAGATTGAGATCATACAATGGCAACATGTTCCCGTAAAGGTCAAGGGTGGTTCCAAAACCACAGGGAACCTTGGATGTCAGGGGATATACGAGAATGGATTAGGAAAAAAAGGAGGGCTTTTGGCAGATACAAAAGGCTAAAGACGGAGGAAGCCCTAGAGGAGTACAAAAAGTGCAGGGGGATACTTAAAAAAGAAATTAGGAGATCAAGAGGGGCCATGAAATAACACTGGCGAGCAAAATAAAGGAAAATCCTAAGATGTTTTATAAGTATATTAAGGGTAAGAGGATAACTAGGGAAAAAATAGGGCCCATTAGGGACAAAAATGGCAATCTGTGTGTGGAGCCGGAAGATGTAGAGGGGTTCTAAATGAATTTTTTGCATCTGTTTTCACTATGGAGGAGGACGATGTAGACATAGAAATAGGGCAGGGGGACTGTGATATGCTCGAACATATTAACATCGAGAGGAGGAGGTATTGCCGGTTTTAGCAGGCCTAAAAATGGATAAATCCCCAGGCCCGGACGAAATGTATCCCAGGCTGCTGTGTGAGGCAAAGGAAGAGATTGCGGGGGCTCTAACACATATATTCAGGACCTCTCTGGCCACAGGGGATGTGCCAGAGGACTGGAGAACCGCTAATGTAGTACCATTATTCAAGAAGGGAAGTAGGGAAAAACCGGGAACTACAGGCCAGTGAGCCTAACATCAGTGGTAGGAAAATTATTGGAAAAAATTCTGAGGACAAAATTAGTCTCCACTTGGAGAGACAAGGATTAATCAGGGATAGTCAACATGGCTTTGTCAAGGGAAGATCATGTCTGACTAATTTGATTGAATTTTTTGAGGGGGTGACTAGGTGTGTGGATGAGGGTAACGCAGTGGATGTGGTATACATGGATTTCAGTAAGGCCTTTGATAAAGTCCCGCACAGGAGACTGGTCAAGAAGGTAAGAGCCCATGGAATCCAGGGTGCCTTGGCACATTGGATACAAAACTGGCTTAGTGGCAGAAGGCAGAGGGTGATGGTCGAAGGTTGTTTTTGTGACTGGAAGCCTGTGGCCAGTGGGGTACCACAGGGATCGGTGCTGGGTCCCTTGCTGTTTGTGGTCTACATTAATGACTTGGATATGAATGTAAAAGGTATGATCAGTAAGTTCGCGGATGATACAAAAATTGGTAGGGTGGTAAATAGCGAGGAGGGTAGCCTCAGTCTGCAGGATGATATAGATGGGTTGGTCAGATGGCGGAACAGTGGCAAATGGAATTTAACCCGAAAAAGTGCGAGGTGATGCACTTTGGGGGGACTAACAAGGCAAGGGAATACACAATGAATGGTAAGACCCTAGGCAAGATGGAGGGGCAGAGGGATCTGGGTGTGCAAGTACACAGATCCCTGAAGGCGGCGGAACAGGTGGATAAGGTGGTAAAAAAGGCATATGGGATACTTGCCTTCATTAGCCGAGGCATAGAATATAAGAGCAAGGAGGTTATGATGGAGCTGTATAAAACACTGGTTAGGCCACAGCTGGAATACTGTGTGCAGTTCTGGTCGCCACACTACAGGAAGGATGTGATCGCTTTGGAGAGGGTGCAGAGGAGATTCACCAGGATGTTACCAGGGCTGGAGCGCTTCAGCTATGAAGAAAGACTGGGCAGATTGGGTTTGTTTTCCTTGGAGCAGAGGAGGCTGAGGGGGGACATGATTGAGGTGTACAAAATTATGAGGGGCATAGATAGGATGGATACTGAAGAGCTTTTTCCCTTAGTAGAAGGGTCAATAACTAGGGGGCATAGATTCAAGGATGAGAATTTTAAATTGGACGTATTGGGGGACCAGGAGTCAATATAGGTCAGAGAGGACAGAGGCAATGGATAAGTGAGTTTTGCTGCGGGATAGGATATGAGCAAGAGTTTTGGATGAGCTGAAGGATGAGGATGGGAGGCTGGTCAGGAGAGCATTAGGGTAATCAAATCCGGAGGTAACAAAGGCATGGATGCAAGTTTGAGCAGCATGGACTGAGGTTCTGGTGGAGGTAGGCAATCTTATGGAGACAGTCACTTTGATAGACTGGATATGGGGGTGGAAGCTCAGCTTGGGGTCCAATAGAATGCCAAGGTTGCAAAAGTCTGGTTCAGTCTAAAACAATGGCCTGGGTGGGCCTGGGAGGGGGATGAAATCAATGGCAAAGGTAACTGGAGGTGACAAAAGTTTGTTGGAGTTGGAAAGCAACCAGGCTTCCCACACCTAATTTGCAACCATTGGCCAAAGTGAGTATGCCTATGTCAAGGAGCATGGGCTCGGACTCAGTTGTGAAGTTCCCTGGGGTTGAGTAGCTTAGCGACAATCACGGTCAAGGCTTATATGTGAAGTAATGACCACTTGGGTGTAGTACTGGAGGGTGCCTATTGTTTCATAGAACTATATTCCAACAGAGATTCAATGCCTTAATAAGAGGAAGGGAGGGAGAAAATCGTTGAGAGAGAGCAAAGAGCTAATGTACAATAAAAACTAACTAGATTCAAAGGCATGGAAATTGAGTTTGCGCTGCGCCAGGGCTTTAGCGCCGGAGGTTAGCGCCGGCGCTAAAGCCCTTTGCGCGCGCCAAAAATTCAGTAGCGCCGCGCCCAAACGGCTGCCGGCGCTACTGAAGGGTTTTAGCGCCTGAAAACTGGCGCAACGCGCCGCATTGCGGCGCTATTCCGGCGCTGCGGCGCCCGCTGCGGTGCGGCAGGCTCGGGAAGTGCAGGCCTCCTCCTTCCGTTAAGGAGGAGCTGCCTGCACCCGGCCACGGCCCGCGCAAATCTCATCAAAAATGAGCCCGGCACCTCGGACAAGTGCCGGGCTTGCATCTGTTCCGGGGGGGGGGGGGGAGAAGTCCGGGGAGGGAGCTGCGGGCAGGCGGCCGGCGGGAAAGCGGCCGGCCGCCGCGCCTCCTTAAAGCGCCGGCGCAGACTCCGGCAACACTCGTTTGCCGGAGTCTTAGTTGCGGCTGCCACTGGCAAGGCGGCGCAACTGAATTTCGGCTTGGGGGCCGGGTTCCACGGCAACCGGGACGCTGCGCACACCGATGACGTCATCGGTGCCGGCGCAGCGCTACCGGTCTACCCGCCGCGGAAGGGCGCCAGGCAATTTAGGAACCGGCGCCAATTGCAGCGCTAGGCCCTCTAGCGCCGCAAAATCGGTGCTAAGGGCACTGAATTTCTAGGCCAGAGAGTGGTATGCAGCACTTTGCAAGTGCATGGAGCTGTTTGCCATTCCTACCTACTCCCCAGTGGGGGGGAGTGAGTGTTGTAAGCTCTCCGCTCCACACATGCTGTGGGTGCAGTGCTCTGATAGCAGGGGATGAGTTCCTCTCTGCTTATTTGCAGCAAAATCATAAATATATTCTATACTAGCTGGAGTTCCCGGCGGTGCGAGGGTTTTTTTGAGGGCATGTTGTTATGAAAAAAGTAGAAATAATTTTTATATATATAAATGAGTTTGTCTGTCTGTGTGGGAAGGAGAGAGAGAGAGGGAAAGAGAGAGAGAGAGACTGGGGGGGGGGGGGAGAGAGGCCCAGGGATCAAGAGAGAGACTGGGGGGAGAAGAGAGAGATGGGGGGAGAGAGCGACTGGGGGGGGAGAGAGCAACTGGGGGGAAGAGAGAGAGGAGACTGGGGGGAGAGAGAGAGAGACTGGGGGGGAGAGAGAGAGAGAGACTGGGAGAAGAGGGGGAGAGAGAGACTGGGGGGGAAGAGTGAGAGAAAGGGACTGGGGGGAGAGAGAGAGAGAGACTGGGGGGGGGGAGAGAGAGAGAGAGACGGGGGAGAGAGAGAGAGACGGGGGGCGAGAGAGAGAGAGAGACTGGGGGAGAGAGAGAGAGAGAGGCGGGGGAGAGAGAGAGACTGGGGGGGAGAGAGAGAGACTGGGGGGAAGAGAGAGAGACTGGGGGGAAGAGAGAGACGGGGGAGTGAGAGAGAGACTGGGGAAGAGAGAGAGAGAGACGGGGGGAGAGAGAGAGAGAGAGAGACTGGGGGGAGAAGAGAGAGACAGGGGGGGAAGAGAGAGAGAGAGAGACTGGGGGGAGAAGAGAGAGATGGGGGGGGGGGGAAGAGAGAGGAGAGAGACTGCTGGATTTAGTTCGGGATTAGCCTGGAGAGAGAGGGGGGGAAGGAGCACCTCAGGCCTGGCCCGATGGACCCCTGCGAAGGAAGGAAGGAAGAAGGCGAGCTCTCCCTCCCTCTCCCACCCCCTCACTCTTTCCCTCCCTCACCCTCTTCTCTCTCTCCCTCCCCCTCTCTCCTCTCCCTCCCCCCTCTCTCTCTCGCCCCTCTCTCTCCCTGCCCGTCTCTCCCCCTCCCTCCCCGCTCTCTCTCCCTCCCTCTCTCTCCCTCCCTCCCCTCTCCCTCTCTCTCCCTCTCCCCCTCTCCTCTCCCTGCCACTCTCCCTCCCTCCCCCCCCTCTCTCTCCCTCCCACTGTCTCGCCCTGCTTTCCTCTCTGTCCCTCCCCTCTCCCTCCCTAGCGCCTGAGGCCCGGACACTGAGCCGAGCCCTGGGACCGGGCCGAGGGGGGGAAAGGCTGAGTCCCCGGCCCGCGGCCGCAAACGGAGCCGAGGGGGGAAAGGCCGAGTCCCCGGCCCGCGGCCGCAAACGGAGCCAAGCCCCAGGACCGGGGCCGAGGGGGGAAAGCCCGAGTCCCCGGCCGCAAACGGAGCCGAGCCCTGGGACCGGGCCGAGGGGGGGAAAGCCCGAGTCCCCGGCCGCAAATGGAGCCGAGCCCCGGGACCGGGGCCGAGGGCGGGAAAGCCCGAGTCCTCCGGCCGCAAACTGAGCCGAGGGGGAGAAAGCCCGAGTCCCCGGCTGGGGCCTCCAGCTCCACAAGGTGGGGAGACCTTCCCTGGAAGACAACTGAGTTCCTTCATAATTGAAATGGATCACTTCATTTCCAGCTGTTCCTAAATACTATTTAAAACTGAATTAATTTGTTATTTTCCTTAGTTCCCTGTATTAAAGTTCAGGTTTTTAAGCGAAGGTGTCAGCTGTTAAATGTGAATAAAAGTAAAAGCTGAAGTAAAGATGGCCAAATTAACGGCAGTTTGAAAGATTAGGCCCCGCCCACACACGCCATGAAACGGCCCCCGTGACGCAGCGCGCTCCCCCCGTAGGATTGGTCAACCTTCACGTCACTCAATGCTAATGAGCGGATTTCCCCCGTATGATTGGCCAACCGCTAATGAGCGGAATTTTGAACGTTTTTTGTCTACTGTCCGAACAATTTTTGTCTGACCAAAAAGTAAATATGTCTAGGACACCCTGCTAATCATAACCTTTCTTTTGATACAACATATGTGTAGGTACGTTCTATAACTTTTGAGTGATGCACAGACAGACAGACAGACACCACTATTTTATATATATATATACTAGCTGGGGGAGCCCGCTTTGCCAGGGCTGTTTTGGGCCGGGCGGTTTAAATCGAGTCCCAGGCTTTGGGGCCTGTCTGTCTGTCCCTGTGTGAATCTGCTGCCGGGCAACATTTTAAATCGTAGTCCCAGGCTTTGGGGCCTGTCTGTCTGTCCCTGTGTGAATCTGCTGCCGGGCAACATTTCTACCTTTTAATAGCTTCAAAGATGAAAGTGAAAGTACTTATAAAACGTTTTTGGTAAATGTTATGTTATTTTTAAAAGAGATACTAACTTTTTCGAAGCTGGATTAGCAGATTTTGAGCTGAAGTAAATGGGGTTGTTAGCTTGAGGCAATGGCTGCCAGATCCCTGAGATGAAAACGATTAGTCCCGCCCACAGACGCAGCGATTGGCCAACCATCAGGTGACTGAACTGTAGGATTGGTCAATCGTGACGGCACAGGATTGGTCGACCTTGACGTCAGTCAATCAATGCTAATTAGCAGATAATGAGTTTAATTTTGAAGGTTTTTTGCATAACGCTGCGAACAATTTTAGTCCGACCGAAAAGTAAATATGCTTATGACGGTTCTGGAATCGTAAGCTTTCTTTCGATGTAACACACGTGTAGGTACGCTCCATAACTTTCGAGTTTATTCAATACAGACAGACGGAATGACAGACAGACAGAAGTATCCTTTTATATATATAGATATACTAGCTGGAGTGCCCGGCGGTGCCAAGCCTTTTTCGAGGGCATGTTGTTGTTGGAAGAGAGAGAGAGAGCGACTGGGGGGGGGGAAGAGAGAGAGTGACTGGGGGGAAGAGAGAGAGCGACTGGGGGGGCAGAGAGAGAGCGACTGGGGGGGAAGAGAGAGAGCGACTGGGGGGGGAAGAGAGAGAGCGACTGGGGGGGGAAGAGAGAGAGCGACTGGGGGGGAAGAGAGGGTGCGACGGGGGGGAGAGAGAGCGACTGGGGGGAAGAGAGAGAGCGACTGGGGGGAAGAGAGAGCGCGACTGGGGGGAAGAGAGAGCGCGACTGGGGGGAACAGAGAGCGCGACTGGGGGGAAGAGAGCGCGACGGGGGGAAGAGAGCGCGATGGAGGGGAAGAGAGAGAGCGACGGGGGGAAGAGAGAGAGCGACGGGGGGAAGAGAGAGAGCGACGGGGGGAAGAGAGAGAGCGACGGGGGGAAGAGAGAGCGCGACTAGGGGGAAGAGAGAGCGCGACTGGGGGGAAGAGAGAGCGCGACTGGGGGGAAGAGAGAGAGCGACGGGGGGAAGAGAGAGAGCGATGGGGGGAAGAGTGAGCGACAGGGGGTGGATGGGTGGGGTGGGAGAAAGCAGTGGGTGGGGGAGAAAGGAGTGGGTGGGGGGGTTGGGGAGAAAGGGGTGGGTGGGTGGGGGTGGGGGAGAAAGGGGTGGGTGGGGGTGGGGGAGAAAGGGGGGGGTGGGGAGAAAAGGGGGGGTGGGGGAGAAAGGGGTGGGTGAGAAAGGGGTGGGTGGGGGGGATGGGGGGGGTGGGGGGAAGGAAGGAAGGGGTGGTGGGAGAGAAGGGGGGTAGGGGAAGGGGGGGTAGGGGAAGGGGGGGTAGGGGAAGGGGGGGGTAGGGAAATGGGGGTAGGGAAGGGGGTTAGGGGAAGGGGTGGGGAAGTAGGGGAAGGGGTGGGGGAAGGGGAAGGGGAAGGGGCGGGGGAAGGTGAAGGGGGTGGGGGAAGGGGGGGTGAAGGGGAAGGGGGTGGGTGAAGGGGAAGGAGGGGTGGGGGAAGGGGGTGAAGGGGAAGGGGGGGAAGGGGAAGGGGGTGGGGAAGGGGAAGGGAGGGAGGTGAAGGGGAAGGGGAGGTGGGGGGGAAGGGAAGGGGTGGGGGCAGTGGGGGGGAAAGGGAAGGGGTGGGGAAGGGGAAGTGGGTGGGGGAAGGGAAGGGTGGGGGGGCGAAGGGGGGGGTGTGGGGGAGGGAAGGGGAGGGTGGTAGGTGGAAGGGGGTGTGGGGGGAAGGGGGCATGGGGGTGTGGGGGGGAAGGGGGGGGGTGGGTGGGGAAGGGAGTTGGGGAAGGGGGTGGGGGGTGTGGGGGGGTTGGGGGGAAGGGGGTGTGGGGGAAGGGGGGGAAGGGAGGGGGGGAGCCAGCAGACCCTCTCCCCTCTGCCAGAGTTGGTCCCTGTCTGGGCCGGAAGCCTGGGACTGGAGTTGCGCTGCTGGCCGTTGGAGAAGCCTAGGCCTCAGCCTCGGGCCCCTGCACTGACATGGCCCAGCCTACCTTTTAATCCCTTGAAACATGAAACTTAAAGTACTTATAAAACATTTTTGGTAAATCTTTCTATATCATACACTTTACAACCTCACCAATCTTTTTATTAAAAAAGGGGGTCCTCACCTGTCAGTGTGTTGTATCACAAACAATGGCCGCCGCTTGCTTTTCAGTTGGAAAGATTAGGCCCCACCCACACAGTCGATTGTCTGTCCCGGTCACCAGGACCCGATTGGGAGCACTGAAGCCCCACCCACTCTATGTTCCTGTACTAAGATGGCCGCGCATGCACTCTGTTACACATTGAATCAAAATGGCGTCGCACTGAAACTTTTTGCCCTCCTTGACAAAGATGGCTGCCGTTAACCTGGGGCTGTCAGCAGAAGAAATTCCCTCAGCTGTAAACACAGGGTCTTTAGATTATTATTCGGGGCTTGCGACCTACCCCAGTTGCTTATGAAGCCTCCCCACCTACCGACCGCGAGAATGGAGCTGAGGCAGCACACCCTCTCCCCTCTGGAAGTGTTGGTCCCTGTCTAGGCCGGGACCCTGGGACTGGAGTTGCGCTGCTGGCAGTTGGAGAAGCCTAGGACCCGGGCCTGGAAAAACGGTGAAAGGTAGGAAAATTATAGAGGTTAGAGAAAAGATTTACAAATTAATTAACTTTTTTAAAAAAACAATTTGTGTTTTAAAAGCAACTTTTTTTTTGCTGGAAATGTAGATTTGAAAAGAAACACGCAGAAAGTGGGAAAAAGAAATGAACAGTTTGGAATCAAGATGGCGCCCACTCACCTCATTTCAGAACGATAAGGCCCGCCCAACACACGCACCAATTGGTCGACCGTCATGTCACCGAAGCGTAGGATTGGTCAATCGTCCTGTCACTCGACTCTAGGAGGGCCCGCCCGCACGCACGACGAACCCGCCCCCGCCATGCAGCGCTTGGTCGACCGTCGGGTTCGCTCGACCATACAATTGGTCGACCTTGATGTCACTCTATGCTAATGAGCGGAATAATGAGCGGAATTTTGAACGTTTTTTTGGATACCGCGGGCGCCAATTTTTGTGTCGCCGAAACGTAAATACGCTTATGACCGTTCTGGAATCGTAAGCTTTCTTTTGATGTAACGCACGTGTAGGTACGCTCTATAATTTTAGAGTTGTATAGCCCGGACAGACAGACAGACGGAAGGACAGACAGACAGATCGACCGCTTTATATATATAATATAGATATAGAAGATAGATAAGATAAATAGATTTAATATCTCACTATTCATAGTGCATAGGGGAAATCTTCCCCTGACATTAGTGCAGATTTGGCAGCTGTGAACTGATTAAATGGGCTGAGGTATAAATTGGTTCCCTTTTTGTAAGCAGCTTCCACTAATTCAATCGTACAGTCTGTTGGCCAAGTCATTGGGTATTAATCAGGATTCAACAGTACTGACATTTGCAGTATGCCATTGAAAAGAATGGAAATTCCAGACCAGCTTAACTGGGTCAAGGTGGAAAGGGTGAGAGCCTGAGATTCTCATCTATGGCTGGTTATTTATCGTGAGACCATGTTTTCATTCAGCCACATTGTGGAACTGCA